>NC_060139.1:40878235-41198235 GCF_021461385.2 Schistocerca piceifrons | reverse complement strand
ACGGAAAAAGATCTTTCAGGGTTTCTCTTCAAAATGACATATATACAGGGTGTCCCAGCTATCTTGTCCACCCAAAATATCTCTGGAACAATAACAGCTATTGGAAAACGACTTTCACCGGTATCAATGTAGGGCTTGGGCCCATATTTGGAAACATTCTAAATCGAAAGTATATGTGTTTTTTAACACAAACTTATGTTTTTTTAAATGGACCTCCTATATTTTTTCTTCAGCAATCCATAGCATGGCAAAGCACATACACAATGGCGTTGACTGCATCGCATTATTCCCATTACATCCCGAGATACTGAGACGCGAAGTTGACGCTTGAAACACCCGACATGCGCTGCTAGCTCACGTCCTGAGGCTCAGGCGTGAACCCCATGCTGCCCGTAATCGCGATGTGATTGACATGTGTAATCACACCTCCATACTTATCAAGAGGTCCGAAGCGAATAATACGGTCTGCTGCTATCAGCTCTCATAAGCACATAATGATTTCCCTCTTGCACGTTTTACGTATCTACGTACACAATATGAACCAGTACCGATCGGGGTGTACACCCGTCAGGTTGTCTTATTTATCCTGCACATCCAAAATAAGGTTTATCTAATGCGTTATATGACACATTGTGCCTGTCGCGCCGGGCCTGGCTCTACCTAGTCAAGTGTCCAACGTAGTTCCCACTACTGCCACAGTTACCACTTCGCCTTGTTTATGATTTGCGACCCATGCAAACTCCTGTACTCCACCACCCTCCGAGCGTCCCATTTGTTGTTGCTTTGGCGTGCAGTACACCGCTTGCCAGTGTAGTCGTGCATCAGAGTAATCTAGTGACGGCACAGAGGTAGTACACATTGTGAATAAACGTTGTGTTGTGGAACTTATACTGTACAGTATAATGTACACACATGAAGATATGGTAGAAATGCTGCTGATCTGTGTAGAATGTACGTTGACGGGAAATACGTTATGAGATTGCTTGTTTGTTGATAGTACTGTTAGCGAACTTTATGATTATTAAGTTAATATGCCTGTTTTCTACCCTACCCGTACTGTACCCTGTTGTAGGTGGACGAAATGCTGTTCAGGCAGAACGACTGTACAGAAGACGATTCCCTGACAAGCCATCGCCTTCGCGCCGGATGTTTGGTCGTCTCACATCTCGTCTACGTGAAACGGGAAGCTTAAATCCAAGACCTCGACATCGTCCTAGAACACGCACAGATGAACGTGCTGAAGTTGCTGTGCTCGCTACCATAGCTGTGAATCCTCAAATCAGCACACGTCAAATTGAACGTGAAGTTGGTGTGTCGAAATCAAGTGCACAGCGTATTCTTAAATGTCATAAATTTCATGCTTACCATGTTCATTTACACCAGGATCTTCATGGAAATGACTTCCGCAATAGGGTAACATTTTGTCGGTGGGTCCAGCAAAACCTTCTGACTAATCCAATTTTTTTGCAGATGTTCTCTTTACCGACGAGGCATCATTCTCCAACAAAGGAATTGTCAATATGAGGAATATGCATTATTGGTCCGCAGACAATCCAAAATGGCTCCGTCAGGTAGAGCATCAACGTCCGTGGAAAGTTAATGTTTGGTGTGGGATTATTGGAGATACCATTATCGGACCTTTCTTTATAAATGGCATCCAAAATGGCAGACAATACTCCAGACTTATACGACACAATCTTCCTGTTCTCTTGGACACCGTACCTCTGAACCGGAGAATGGTCATGTTGTATCAGCATGACGGATGCCCTGCACGTAACGCCTTACGAGCACGACTTCTGAACTGTAAGTTCCCTGGTAGGTGGATTGGACGAGGTGGCCCAGTTAGGTGGCCTGCTCGATCTCCGGACCTTACACCGCTGGATTATTTTCTTTGGGGAGTAGTGAAGGATGCTGTTTACCAACTTGAATCAACAACACCAGAGGACATGAAGCAACGCATTATTGATGCTTGTACAGCCATCAAAGAGGAAACAGTAGCACGAAGTAGGGCATCCTTCATCCGCAGAGTGACCCTATGTATGCAAGCCAATGGGCATCACTTTGAGCGTGAGATGTGAACGCTATGTTTAGTATGTAGTGCTGGTATCACAGTGGAAGTTTCTACAAAGGGCCATTTTACCCAGTGATGTTAAGAAACATTTGTTTGCAACAATTTGTCATTTAACGCATTAGATAAACATAACATTGATAATTATGTGATAACAAAACTAATTTGTTAAACATGTTTACATTCATCTTCTATGTCCTACCTGAACTTTCCAAATCAAAACATTTTTACCTAAACAACGGTAAAGCTTTTAGTCCACGTGCTCGTTTCATTAAAACCATCAACATGAATTTTACTATTACGAGTGAATGGTTAACTGTCACTTGCGCTAGATCTACAGTAAAGTAATGTTTTAACGTTGAACGGCATTACCTTGTTAGTACGGGATTAACGATAAGCGCAGTTAACTTTGTGACTAACGTTGCGGTACACAGATATGTTACAGAACCGCATCACCCCTAGCCTATGGGATAAATGCCTGCTGGAATGTACGACGTTAATACAGGATGACAGCAGACCGTATTATTCGTTTCGGACCTCTTGATAAGTATGGAAGTGTGATTACGCATGTCAATCACATCGCGATTACGGGCAGCATGGGGTTCACGCCTGAGCCTCAGGACGTGAGCTAGCAGCGCATGTCGGGTGTTGCAAGCGTCAACTTCGCGTCTTAATATCTCGGGATGTAATGGGAATAATGCGATGCAATCAACGCCATTGTGTATGTTCTTTGCCAGGCTATGGATTGCTGAAGAAAAAATATAGGAGGTCCATTTAAAAAAACATAAGTTTGTGTTAAAAAACACTTATGCTTTCATTTTAGAATGTTTCCAAATATGTACATTCATGGGCCCCAGCCCTACATTGATATCGGTGAAAGTCGTTTTCCAATAGCTGTTCCTGTTCCAGAGATATTTTGGGTGGACAAGATAGCTGGGACACCCTGTATATCTGTACAATGTTTGGTTCTTGGGCATTAAATAATTGAAAGTGTTCCTGGACTTTATGTACAGCCTGTACCTAACTTTCCTTATTTACAAAGAGGACCCAAGCAAATGGCGACATGCAAATAATCAATATCCACCAATATATGCAATTTCCATGCAAGCAAATAATACAGTTCACAAGCCCCTGCTAACATGTTAGGATTGCGGCTCGCCTTCCGATGCGGCCGCAGCTTTTTTTTTTTTACTTTGTTGCGTTTCGATTCCCCCGAAGGGGGCAGGCTGGCAGCAGCTTAGTACGCTGCTCTTCAGCCCACAGAAATTTGTGTTAAAGATAATAAATAGCAAAAGCAGGCGATAAAATCGGTGACTTAAGTGGTAAAATGGCGGAAAATTGTGGAACTTAAAACATAAAACAAAGGGTTGATGGTGCTAACAAAAGCAGTCAGATAAAATAATAGACGGATAATTAAAAAACACGGTGACAGTCTGGTTTCTGTTTGCAACACTTTGGAAAGACGCACAACACTGAACACTCACTTGAACACTGCACTAAGAAGTTGGCACAAATACGACATACCGCAGCCGACGACAGACGGGGGGAACCTGGACAGATGATGGGAAGGAAAAAAGGGGGGAAGGAGAGGAAAAACGAAGTGGGGGAGGGGGGGGGGGGGGCGGCTAGACGGAGCGGCGCTTATATTCTCGTCGTATAGGGCTCGCTCCTGTCGTGGTGTCGTTCTAGTCAGCGTGCTACTGGCTGACATCGTCAAACAGCCCTCTCTGCTATACCATTTCGTGGCGACGTGCCGGCGGTTGATGTTACGCCAGAACAGGTACGACTTAAGATGTGTAAGAATCGAAACAGACTGATTGCTTATTGACATTACACAGAGGAAATAACGAGAATTTCTCATATAGACGATAAGTAGAGGCTCCGTGGAAAACATGGATAGCATAACTTTTATTTATGTAACATTCATTAGCTCCTAATAATATTGCTTGGTGTTTGTCTAATTTTTAAATTTTTATTCTAGATTTAAACTTTTTCTTTATTGTTCCCTCAGCTGATATCTGTGGCGAGAAAATTATTGTTTTAAACGCATGTACAACTGAGTGCTTTGGAGGAGAGATGGGTGACTCCTCAGGAGCTGTCTGCCTGACTGCCATTTCGTGTTTGCTGTACAGTAGGTCAAGGGTATCTCGCAGCTGAATCGTCAGGGTCGTCCAGACATCTGTATCTGTCTGTGTGCTAAACAATTTGAATGCAAGCTACTGTAAAAAAAAAACAATGCTGCAGAGGAACATTTCTGCCGATCGCTAATTTGTTTTACCTTATGCCAAATGTGCAATGTCTACAAATGTCACTTCTTCGATAATGTTTATTCATAAAAAGTACGTAGTCCGATTTGACTTTACACAACACCAGCACGTTGACCAAAGCTACTGGTACCAAGTTTGGCATTACGTCATCGTTTTTTTTTTTTGGAAAAGTCTTCGACTTCTAATAAGTTGTGTACTACAGTGACAAAGGATAGCTTGCTATGAAATGAGATCAGAAATTTTATAAAACCACATTATGGGGTTTCCTTGTTACGCTAATACCGATACCACGTTGGCTTAATAGGTGTGGTAGATGAACCATCTTAAAAGGGAACGATAAAAACATTTAGCAACATCCTTTCTACAGCCTCTTTCCTCTCTCAGATGCATCCAACACTGAACGATACTCCAATATTGCCTGATATGCGATTCGTCATAGAGAACTATGTCATAGATGGGCTTTTGTCGGAGCTCTAAAGATACTAGGGAATCTTGAGGGAGGAGGATTCATCGAAAAATCTTGATGTCCAACACCGTACACCTGATGACATTACTGTAACCAGTACAAGTAGTGCGTGTTTTCGCTACTACATGAAGCATTTTTGTAAATAAGACTGTATGGATAAATCCAGCAGCTGACAAGAGAGCAATAGAAAAATATTGGAATGCTTTTATTCATGGCGACACCTCTCATTGCTTCGCGTTTCGAGAGATGCCACGCTGGTAGCCTGGCGATTACAGGCGCCGTCGCTGTGGCTACTGTGTGGGGGCTGCTCACAAATCACTTCTTAACGACTGCACTGCGACCACAGTCGTCTGAACACTCCGATCGTGGGCGGAGGGGGGTGGAATTTTCTGTCCGTTAACTCGATGGACTCTCATAGGTCGGGGATTCCCCATTTATCAGTTTGTGTAGGCCATTTTTCCGGCCTAACTTGCAGCCAATGAGATTGCTCTTTTCTGGGATTGGCAGAAGGGCTGACGGATGTCCCTGTCGCCTTATAATATGGGTCCAGCTTCCTCAGGAGTCACCACCTGCAGCCCTGGGTTGTTAGCATCGATAGAAATGCTCGACATCATAGGAATGATAGCACTGTTATCAAGTACGTGTAACCTGTGTAACCGGTGCTCTATATCTAGGGTTATTGTTTATCATATATCGAGATAGGCATCGTGACCTCCATGAATCTCACGTCTTACGCAGGAAGAGTTTATTTTTGTTGTACTGTAGCCATTGCTGAATATCGTTTGTATGTGGCGAGGAAACTTGTACTTCAGATGATTTCTGCATCTAGTTACGAGTTTCGTAGTGACTTCATACATTAACACTGCAAGAGTTAAACGTCTTTATAGTCTTTCTGACAGATCTAGTCCAGTCAGTGTTCTTGCACGATTGTATTTACAGGTTTTGTAACATCGCCAAATACTATGATGTGTTTTCTATCCAGCCTGTGTCTTTAGAATTCCGCGGATGAGTCGAAAATACGTTAATACCAATGACCATACTCGGACTTTACTGTACTTAATTAACGTCTCATAGTAATGTAGCATATACTAATATCATTGCAGGGTTTATTTGGCTTAGACATCGTGATTATATTTGTGTGGCTTTATTCCACCTGGCAGTGCTGGCTGGCTGCGAAATGGAGCTACACACCCAAGTTTTAAAAGACTGATAGTTGGGGTGAGGAGGCCGTTGTGGCCGAGCGGTTCTAGGCGCTACAGTCTGGAACCGTGCGACCGCTATGGTCGCAGTTTCGAATCCTGCCTCGGGCATGGATGTGTGTGTTGCCCTTAGGTTAGTTAGGTTTAAGTAGTTCTAAGTTCTAGGGGACTGATGACCTCAGCAGTTAAGTTCCATAACGCTTAGAGCCATTTGAACCATTTTTGAGCAGGACGGGGTTGTTTCTGGTTGGTGTAAAGAGGAAGGAGTTGGAGAGGAGAATGTTGACGTAATTTATGTGCAAAAGGTTAGGCTAGTTAAGACAGTTTCCAGTGGTGAGATATTCCCTCCTTGAATTATTGTCTTCTGTGCCGCAGAGATGATTACACATACGTATTGTTTCAATAACACAAATTTCTCTACCATGCTTGGGGAGAAGATCTGGCCAGTATTGGGTCAGCATGTGGAGGTCTCTCATTCGTGGTCATGGATTCGGTGGCAGTCCACGGCTGCTCTACGATTTCCATATCTTGCAATCATCTGACGTGGTTCATTCAATCTGCGAATGCTGGGGAGAGCTCGTAGAAATCTACCCATGTATTTGTAGCAGTCTTTGATATTTCCACCGATATCTTGGGGTCCGTCTGGCGTTGTTGCAGCAGGTGGGGGATCCTTCGGCCAGATACAGCAGCACTGTCAGGCACCAGGCCGTAGAGGAAAACATAACAATGTTCTCAGCCACTGATGTTTCTTTTTTGACTGGGAGGGGGAGGGGGTGGGGGGGGGGGTGGGAGGGGCAGGTGGCGGGTAGCAGAGTTCACGGCTGCATCCTACATGTTGAAGTCTGAGGGGTGGGCCATTCTGTAGGCGACATGTTATTCGCTGTGGTAGTTGCAGTACTACTAGCTACTCCAGAGGCATATTTTCTAGTGCAGTGCTATACATAAAGAATGTTTCAATCGAAGTATCAGAATTTTAATCCATCGTCACAGAGTGTAGTAATATAGCGGTGTATTATCTAGTGTAGTGTGGTATTTCTTTTATACATACAATAACTACTGTTCGAAATTGGTAGTGATTAGGGAAACTGATAAAACACACACACACACTCACACACACACAAGTAGTGGAGTGGTGGTTTAGTAATGATGAATAAATCGGTACCCATACTGCATTGTGACTAGCTGACAACATCATGGTGCTGACATTGATACAACCTTGTGACTCTACGTGACATTCACACACAACTCTCTGAACAGGGCAAAATGCATAAAATTGTGGAAAATGTGAATGAATGAACATACTTACATAACTGCCTGATTGTGGTGTCTGCTGGTGTCTCAGATGAGGAAATATTAAATTGTTATTAACAGATATACACAGCCTGATTTTCACCCTATGGTGCTCCGCTCCTGGGTTAACTACAAAAAGTAAAGTGTTCCTGCTATAAAAGAAGATGATGGAGAGAGATGGGACGTCCAGGGGGAGAGTAGGGATATCCCTCCATTTCATTGTGCTCTCACTGGCTGAGAGAGGTTTCTCAACATTTTATGCCATATGATGATTACAGAGTTACGTCATAAACTTGAATATAAGTCGCACAAATTCTCCTGAGTGACCTTGATCAGATCCCAGTGGTTCTGTTGGGGAGAGGGACTGGGGACCTCAAGGAGCCCCAGTGTGTAACCTGACACTGGTTGTGTAACGTGACACGAGATGTGTCTGCATCCAAATACCTACTACTGTCCAACTCGTGGACTGTCAGGAAAGCGGAACAGAAGACAGTCGAAGTGTTTGAGATGTACTATGGAAGGATGTTGAAAATTAGTTGGACTGATAAGGTTAGGAATGAGTAGGTTCCCTACAAATTAGCAAGAAAGGGCTACATGGAAAACACTAACAAGAAGGAGGGGTGATATTAACGGACATCTATTAAGACATTAGGGAATAACTTTGATGATACTAGAGGGAGTTATAAGGGTAAAAACTGTAGAGGAAGACAGAGATTGGGATAATCCAGAAAACAACTGAGGATGCAGGTTCCATGTGCTACTTTGAGATGAGAAGATTGCCACAGATGACGAATTCGTGGCGGGCCACATCAAACGACTCAGAAGAATGATGACTCAAAAAAATTTAATGAGAGATTTCATTAAGGTACAAATATATTGGGAAGCAGTTGTCACTAGAGCCGTGGAAGCACATTGCGACTCAGATACTTCACTTTTTCCTTAAAATTGAGAATGATTAAAATCAACACAAACTGTTTTCTCTAATGAGAATTTAAAACTTGTGGTGCAAGACCATTCCTCCAACCGCCTGATCGTCAGCTGCAATTGCCGAGTAACCGTGGCGAGGCTGGAGGATGGACAGAAGATGGAGAAGTCGTCCACAAACAAGGAACATAGTACTGGACGTAAACTGTTGATTGCAATGGCGAAACCGTGGCATTTGAAATACTCCCTTGAGCGACACCATTCTCCTGCTTAAAACGGTCAGACAGGACATTCCCAACCTTATATCTAAAAGATCAGTCCGAGAGAAAGGACCATGTGAAGGTCCGTAGACGTCGACGGAATCCCCACTGACGGAGCTGCAACAAAATAGTATGCCTCCAGGTAGTATCGTAGGCTTTTTCCAAATCAAAAAAAAACATCGATAAGGTGTTGCTTACGAAGGAAAGCATGTTGAATCGCAGCTTCGAGCAAGGTCAGGTTATTGAGCTTGGAGTGATACCTCCTGAACCCACTCTGGGAGTGATGGAGTAGGGACCTGGTTTCAAGAACCCACACCAGGCGCCGATTGACCATACATTCCAGTGTCTTTCCTACGCAGCTTGTCAGGCTAATACTATGATAACTACTTGGGTCTGTTTGATGCCTGGTTTTCAAATTGGGATTAAAATAGATTCTTTCCATGAGTTGTGAAAGTCACCCATTATCCAAATTTTATTGAAGACCTGAAGGAGGACCTCCTTCGACCGTTGGTCCAACTGTTGCAACATGCTGTACGTTATCACGTCGTTTCCAGGGGTCGTATCACAAGCAACTGACGGTGCAGAATCCAGCTCCCACAGAGAGAAAGGCTGGTTGTATTCTTCCATGTTGGTGGAACGGAAATCAACATCAGCCTTCTCCTGTGCCTTCTGATAGGGACGGAAGGTGGGATCCTGGATAGAATTGGCCATAATGGATTTACATGATTCAGCCATTGTCTGAGCTACATCCTTTGTCGATGTTAGAAGAGACCCCTGTATTCGTACAATTGCTATTGGTGGTCGAGAGTTGTGCCTTGAGATCCTCCTGATGGCTTCCCATACTTTACTAGCGGGTGTGGACGTAATAATGGAGTTTAGGAACTCTTGCGAAGACCTCTGCTTACTCTCCTGAATTATTCTCCTCGCCTTTATTCGGAAGTTTGCAAGATTCCCATCTGTAGGGCATCGATTGACTCTGTGTATAGCTGTCCTCCTGTGCCAGATTGCAAAACGACACTCATCGTTCCACCAAGCGACTGGCGTTTCCATAGACTTTGGGATGGATACATCAGCAGCATGGTGAATCACAGCTGTAATGTCATCCACCTAGTCCTGTACACCGTCACACTCCTCGAAAACAGCCAACCGCCTGTAAAGCAGCCAGTTATCCTTTTTGAACAACCATCTCGGTGGCTTTCATTTGGGATCTGCTCCATCAGGCAACCGCTTGTAGCGTTGTTATTAAGGGAATAGAACTGTAACTTCACCTTTAGCCAAGTCACCAGTGAGGTCGTCTTTTCTATAAGGGTGATAGACTCCAAGTACAGGCATGTCTGTCTCTTTAAAATGAGGTTCTTGAAGGCAGAGGCAAAAGGATCTGTACTGTACAAGGAGTCTCAATTCCTTCAGATGGGTCATGTATCCATTCACATTCCATTGGAGTATGGGAGTCATTTCGTCAATGTGGTCTTGATTTACCCTTGTCTTTGCGCCAGGGTGATGAGGCGCTTGTAAAGTGAGGTGGGGTGGTGGGGCTGACTGGATCTGGTGATGAAGCATCAAAATCCATGATGTCCTCATCATCTGTCAGATGTACCAAAATGACATCTGATGGTGCCCGGGTCAGCTTTCGAACCGAATGTTGGGGTCTTTTCCCTGCTCCCTTTCCTAGCAAGGGTGGGGGGGGGGGGGAAGGGGACGTTGAGAGCCACTTGTCTTTGAAGAAAGTTAACATTGAGAGACATTCTGCTTTTGGGGTGCCTTTGGGCTGCAAACTGTAGAAGCATTACTGGTCTCTTCTGTCTTAGGTGCCTGGAAAGCTATGTCTTTCACTTTGCTTTGGCACATACAGGTAGCAAGTACAGGTGCTAGAGGTGGGTAATGGTACACTGGGCGTCGTCTGAGTCGAAGCGTAGACCTTAGTAACAGGTTTCTGCATCGAAGAAGCATAAAAATTGGCAAAGACAGGGGGTTTCATCGCCTGACAGTCCTTTTTGGCTTCTGTATAGGGGATCCGCTTCGTCACTTTGATTTCCTGAATTTTGCATTCCTCTGCAAAAACAGGGCTAGCTCGGCTCCAGACTGTGTGGCTCCCAGAGCAGTTAATGCAGAATGCTGGAGGTGGACAGTCAGTCCCAGCTTCATGGGCTAACTTTGCACAATTCCCACAAGTCACTTCGCCTTTGAAATTCAGCGTTCTGTGGTCAAAATGCTGGCATTTGAAGTAGCACATAGGGTTAGGTACATAGGGCCTAACCCTAAGTCGGAGGAAACCTGACATGATGCGTTCAGGGAGCGTCAGAGAATTGAAGGTCACAGTGAAGGTTGCACTCTTCTCAACCTCTCCATTGTTCTTACGTGTCCTTTGTTCCAACTCTAATATCCACTGTGGTGCCCATTCTTTTTTTAGTTCAGCAATGTCTATGTCCATAATATCATGGCAGGTTACCACAACTTTGGTGGAGTTAAGGGTGCTACATAACTGAACAATGATGTCATACTCAACCAATTTCTGTGACTTCTTAAGTAGTTCCACCTGCTTAGCCCAGTTAGTTTCGAGCAGCAAGGAACTATTTCACAACCGCTTAATAGACTTTAGGGCACCAGCAAGCCTTTCTAAAACTTTATCAATACAGAAGGAGGACACTTTCTCAAATGTGCCATCCTTACTCTTGATCACTACAAAGGCAATGCGATTCAAGGCTCCTTGAGCCCCATTACTGACAACAAGTTGATTATCAGGAGCACTAGCCTCCCTCATTCTTTTTTATGACTGGGTGTGAGTACTCCCAGGCAGTACACGCTTCCCACTGGGAGGAGAAGATTTCGAGGTTTCCATCTCGGTCCCACAAGCAGTTATGTATATTAGGGTCCACTCAGACAGAGCCCCGCATGCCTGGGTAAGCCTTACACAACTGAGGTGCTGCAGGTTTCCCAGAGGTGGCCCGCTAACAACTGCTCCACCTCAACATCCCTACATCTCATCAGTGTGAAGCACATCTTGAGATTGAGGTTTCTTTTTATAGAGGTTTATTCCATTCTCAAGACCCGGGCAGTCAAGCCAACATCCCCATCCCCATTGAAACAAAACGTTCCACTGCTGCGCCACATCGTTGTCGCTGTAGCATGCTCAGAGCTTATGGTGGCAGAGGACTGGCGGCGCTTATCAGTCCCCAGCTCAGGAACTCTGAGGTCGCCAAGCCCGTACTCAACAAACAAATGCTGAGCCTCTGAGAGCCCGAAAGGAAGAAGGGAACTCTTTTCCGCCGCAGAAATGATTGTTCTGGTTACTTGCTCAACCACCACAGCTATGTTACCACGTGGAGGAGACTCAGTGGTGATGGTAGAGGTGAAAGCTTTCCATTCTGCCTTCTTTAAAGCCCATTTGGGTAGGTGTCTGGGGGAGTGACGCTGGGGCAGTGATAGGAAGATGGGGAAGTGGTCACTACCACACAAGTCATTGTGGGCTCTCCAGTGGACAGGTGGGAGAAATCCTGGGCTGCAAAGCGATAAATCTGTGGCCAAGTAAGTACCATGAGCCACACTGAAATGTGTGTGGGCCCCAGTATTTAAGAGGCAGAGGTCGAGTTAAGACAACAAATTTTCGACATCTCTATCTCGGCCAGCAAGCATGCTGTCACCCAACAAGGGGTTATGGAGGTTAAAATTTCCCAGAATTAGAAAAGGTTTAGGGAGTTAATTAATCAACGTGTCAAATATCTTCAGGGGTGCTGAACCATCCAGAGGAAGATATGCATTGCACATGGTTATTTCCTGCGTTGTCCTTATCCTTAGAGCCATAGTTTCGAGATTAGTTTGAAGGGGCACTGGTACGCTACATACTGAGTTCAGAGCATAGATGCATACTCCACCCAGCACTCTATTATATTCGCCTGAACTTTTGTAATATCCTCTGTAGCAGCAAAGAGCAGGGGTCTGTATTGCCGGCAACCAGGTTTCCCAAAGGGCAATGAAGAAAGCAGGTGTAAAGCTTAAAGGTTGTCGTAGCTCAGCCAGGTGGTGGAAAAAAACGCAGCAACTCCAACGGAGGATGGTATTATCGTGAAGCTGGGAAGGCACAAAGCTCTCAAGGAGGCAGTTTAACCCTGAGGGTTAACTGCTGCAACCGACTGAGTACCTGTGTGATCAATATCCATTGTGTCTGAGGGTACAGCGAGATCTAGATCATCAGGGGACACCAGAATTTCCACTCCATCCTCAGATGCAGAGATTTTAGGGAGCAGTGGTGTGGGTGCAACCACAATGTCTTGGCTCTTGGGAGTCTCTTGCTTTATAGGTTTCTCTCGCTCTTCCTTAGGTTTCTCTGGCTGGGAGGGACTCACTGTTTCAGTCTCAGAGACTAAGGAGGATTGTGAAGCCCTATGACCAGTTGCCTGTGGGTGCCTCAGCCACTGGTGGGTTTCCTTTTTCCCACTGGTAGGACCCTGGGAAGGAAGAGACCCAAGGGACTCCTTCCTAATAAGAAGAGTCAAAGAAGACTTTCACTTCTCTGGTTGAGAAGTGAGGACTGATACCCCTGATGGTTGTGGGGGTGGGGGCATTGCTTCTGAAGTAGGTGGGGTGGGAACAACAGTGATAGAAGTGCCCCCCATCATCAAGGGGGCAAATGTAGTCGTACAGATTTGAGAGCCAACTATAAATGGCGAAACTGATGGGGCTGTAACCATTGTTGTAGCAATGGCAGAAGATGATGTCGTATGCACAAGATGGAGCTGTTCAAATTTCCCTCTTGGCCTCAGTGTAGGGTCCTGTGTTCCATGATTTTCGTTTCTTTCTGGAGAATCCTGCAGTCCACCAAGCAAGAGGAAAGGTGTTCTATGCAGTTGACAGAGATGGGAGGCCGGGCGCATGGAGTATTGGGATGTGAAGGACGTTCACAATCACTACATGTGACGCTGGAATACAGCAGGAAGACACATACCTGAACTTCCAGCACTTAAAGCACCACATCAGGGGATGGATACATGACTTTACATCATAGCGGTATATCATAACCTTGACCTTCTCGGGTACTGTGTCACCCTCAAAGGCCAATATGACGGCACTAGTGATATCCTGATTATCCTCTGGACCCCTACAGACGTGCTGAATGAAATGAACACTTCGTTACTCTCAGTTGGCGCAGAGCTCATCATCAGACTGGAAAAGATGATCCCTGTGGAATGTAATATCCTGGACTGTATTTAAGCTCTTATGAGCCATGATGGAAACAGAAATATCCCCGACCTTGTAAAGGCGAGTAGTGCCCGTGACTGGGCAGAGGATGCTGTTTTTATCAGGACTTACCCAGATCGCATTTTGGACAGTCCCTCCACCTCCCCATACTTATCCTCTAAATGCTCCACAAAAAACTGGAGGCTACATAGATACAAAGGATTCCCCATTACCTCTCGTACATACTAGATACTGGGGCCAATAAACTTCGCTGCCATCCATAGCCTGACATTCCTCCATTGGCGTGGCAAGGGAGGTGAATGATTTGGAGTCATACTTCAGAGCATTAAAGTGAGACCTCAAACGCTTAGAGACTGCTGGTGTTTGACCTCCAGCAAGAGATGATTTCGTCCGCTTCATCTCATGTCATCCACCCTGATCCCACCCACTATGACCGGGGGCCCTCCCTACAGGCGCCACCCAATCTCAGCATAGGCCACCTGGCAGGATGACCATTGCCGGGAGTCCCGATGCCCCAGGGAGATGGTGTAATACCACAACCCTTTTGGGATCCTGCATCCCTTTCAAGTATCATCCCCACTCTCCCAAAGAGGACATATGTGTAATATCAGTAATTTACAAACTTTTAGCTGCTTCTTTGATTTTGTCTTTTCTGGTTATCTGGATTCGAATACATTAAAGGTTTTCTTTTGCAGCAAATTGTAATTTGCACTATATTTCAGCTATTGTTTTGACATTGTTTACGGTGGGCCTCACCAGTGTGCAGAATGAAGGAAACATGTTGAATTAAAAGTTGATGTACCATCACAATTTGTACATTATACAAACTTCAGGCACATGGTAGGAGTAATTTTGCTATTGTAATTATGAAGTAATTAACGAGTACAGTTCCAATGTTTTTAGTCATCGAAAGACAGCTATTTTTATGTATTCAAGCTAAAAACAAATTGTATCACTAATAGAAATATGACATGATAATTTCCCAGACATAATTAAGCATACTGATGCTTTAATTGGTGTTAGTAAATGGAATTGTAATTACGACTGTATAGAAATGCAAAATTTTAATTGTACAAAATTTAATTAATTGAACCTAGGCCTTTCATTCAATGAAACTAGTCCCTCTGTTCATCTGAAAATAAGAGGGCGATTATCCTTTGGGTAAGTAAAATGATATATGAAAATTAACGAAATATATTGTTGTAATGAAAAAACTTGTAATTTATAGTCTTTATAGAAACAGGATCTTTCCTGTCTTTGTACGAAATTATTCACTTTTATTTCATGTAAATTTCTGTCTAATTTGAGAATGTGTGTAAAAGTTTTAATTTTTAAATATGCAAATTTAATATATAACAACGCCAGTAATTATTTAAAATCATATAAATAGAGGCTATTTGTACGCCGCCATAGTTCAGTTCAGTTTGAGTCAATCTTAAGTTAGTCATCAGACAGTATTAAGTCAATTTTACGCATGTAGTTCACCGCCGAACATCTAGCGAGTGCAATAAAACTGTTTGTGAACAATAAATACTGGAATTTTTTTAAATTATTGCATGACTCCCGAGTGGCGATGCAGTAACATCAAAATGAACCTACGGCGGCTTTAAGAATCAGCATTCAATTGGCTCGATCTTCGGTTGGCTGGTTCAAATGGCTCTGAGCACTATGGGACTCAATTGCTGAGGTCATTAGTCCCCTAGAACTTAGAACTACTTAAACCTAACTAACCTAAGGACATCACAAACATCCATGCCCGAAGCAGGATTCGAACCTGCGACCGTAGCGGTCTTGCGGTTCCAGACTGCAGCGCCTTTAACCGCACGGGCACTTCGGCCGGCTCGATCTTCGGAAAAAATTTTGAAGAATGGAGGTCAAACCCGACAGGGAAACATCACAGAAAGGCCAAAACGTGTGAAACTTCTTTTAGTCGCCTCTTACGACAGGCAAGAATATCTCGGTCCTATTCTAACCCCGAACCCACAGAGGGGTTGACTTTCTTGCAGAACAGTGTTGGTAGTAATTATTTAATGAACTTGTTTTATTGAGAAATAAAATTAACTTTGTATCGGATGCGACGCCCTCTACTGCAATTACGAGCAAATCAGACCGTATGTGGCTCTGTATCACGTTATTGTAAACGGAATGTCCTGTACTATCATATTATATTTACAAATGAACTTTTCGTACATTTGTGTTGATTGAGCTTTCATTATTTTATATAACTATTTCTACTGTACACATCATCAGGAGTGCTGCGCTCTAGCGGCACCAGTTTCCGTTACGGCTCCGTTAGCAGTTCACTGACATTGTAACTGTATTCAACTGCTGGTTAGGTCTACTTCTAGTACACGGCAGCATATGTTTTGCTTGGCCTTTGCACGTACATTATTCAACGTCCTTGCCAATGCATGTATTGATCTCAGGTGGTATGTATATATGTTCTTCAAAATTGTGCAGAATCGATTTCATTTGAGATTTATATAAGCTTATTTCTTTGGTAAAGCTGTGTTGTATAATACCATTATGTGCATTTCTCTTTTTTCGTTTTTGTCAACAGGTCATCTGATGATTAGCTTTGCCCGAAACGCGTCATGAGCACAATAAAGGATTCGATGCCATCTGGATCTGTAATATTTATGCGACATACTGATATTTTTAAACTCATTTTCAAAGTTACTTTAGAGGAAGAAGAGATTGGTACACATTCAGCAAATAACTGAGGACATAAACTGCAGGCGCTACACTGAGATAAAAACGTTGGTACAGAATGGGGATTCGTGGCTGGCAGCGTCAGACCAGTCAGAAGACAGATGACTAAAGAAAAACAAAAAAAAAAAAAAATACAAGCTGTACACTCGCTTGTATAATGCTTCTGTATCGAGTACGTACGTAAGCATGGTAGACAGCTTGCACACTCCATTTTGTAGACCTAGTGCGTCACTAGCACATTGCACACGCACAAATTAGAAAGACTCAAAAGTTTCAGTTGCCTTGACCCTAATCTGAGGAAGGAAAGGAAGAAAGATTAGCGGTTAAACTCCTGTCGACAACGAGATCGTCAGAAGCGGAGCCGAACTGGGATTGCCGTAAGGATGGGGAACGAATTTGGCCGTGCCATTTCAAAGGAACCGTTTAAGAAAATAACGGAAAATCTACATCTGGATGGTCAGACGCGTATATGAACCACAATCTGTGGAATAAATTTCATTGTAGTCACTTGTATGGGTGTTGAAATTTTCGAGAACAGTAGTGTAGATCGTAATGTGAGTGGTGATGATCAGATAAATCCATTTCACAATTCCCTGCTGAAATTGCTTCACGAGTCTTTAACGCTGAAGGTATCTGCGAAGAGCGTTTCACATTGCTCCTGTACTGTCCAGAATGCAGTAAGGCGGGTTCCGTGGCAGGAAAGTGATTTCAGTTTCCACCCAGTCACATTTTTATCCAACTTCCAGAGTCTGAGAAAATCTTAACGGTACCTCTCATATCTGTTTGTCGAATGTGATTAAACTCAGCCAAAGTGTAAAACACGTCAGATGTCAAACATAATATTGTAATATTTGTAAGCACCTTCAGCAGGTTGATAACACTCTACAGTTTCTAGCAACAATATCCCATATCGTTGCCTCAGATATTCTCATTTATATAGGACACAAATATTCCATTGCTGTAATAAGTAATTTAAAGGTTAATTTTTCATAGACACAAAAACTGAGGCTCGATTCTTTCATTGGGGAGAGGAAAGTGTGATCTTTGCAATTGTGAGAGCGGCTTTCGTTTCACGCATGAAGAGCTTTACGAAAAACATTTGACGCATAAGTAAAGGGCCCTGGGTTAGAGTCCTAGTACTGCAGACTATGGCTCAGGACGTTTCTTGTCAAAAACAATTTTATTTCCACACTTCTGTAGGGGATAAAGTATTGCTCACTGAAGTTTGCAAGTTAGGTGCTAACACATTACAGTGTAACACCGGAAACTCCCCGCAGATTAAAATTAGCACCCCGTGTAAGAAAAGATGTTGTGAAGAAATATCTCAGCCACCTCTAAGAAGTGTTTTCCAGGATGAATCATTTTCACCGTGCTTTTCTAAACCCTACCGGCAAGTTACACCTGAATGCAGGCTGAACTGGAACTCGAAACCTTGCCTTCGCTGTCAGTATTCTTACTGATCGAGGTATACAGGCGTCACACACAACCTGTAGGCAACGGTTCTGTGTTTTGTCCATGACATTCCATCCTGCAGATGTGCTAATTCAGCATAGTACAGTGGAGATCTTGGAGAGGAGGACACAGATCTGGCAGTAGTAAAGATCTGAGTGGCTAACGTCGGGAGCGTTACGGAGATGCTGAACAAGCTCCAGTGGCGGACACTTCAAGAAAGGCGTTACGCAATACGGAGAGGTTTATTATCGAAATTACGAGAGAGCACATTCCGGGAAGAGATGGGCAACATATTACTACCGCCCACATATATCTCGCGTAATGATCACAACGAAAAGATCCGAGAAATTAGAGCAAATACGGAGACTTACAAGCAGTCGTTCTTCCCACGCACGATTCGTGAATGGAACAGGGAAGGGGGGATCAGATAGTGGTACAATAAGTACCCTCCGCCACACACCGTAAGGTGGCTCGCGGAGTATAGATGTAGATGTAGATAGTAACAGCATTTCCTACGAACGGTGATGTTCCAGGGTCGATGGACGGTCTGGCGCTAGGTTTCAGTCTGCCAGGAATTTTCCAAATAGCGGACACTCCGCTGCAGAGTAAAAGATTCGTCTTGGAATGAATTCTCTATGCTGCTGCTATGCAGGTTCTCTGCAACATCCTTTCTTCAAGGAGTGCATCTGCGAAGTATAGAAAGATATTTTCAGAAATAAAGCTGTGAGAGCTGACTGTGAGTCGTTCCTAGATAGTTCCCTTGGTAAGAGCAATGCCCGTGAATTGCAATGTACCGTGTTTGAGTCCCAGTTTGGCACACAGTAATATTTGCCACGAACTGTTCTCTGTAGAGTCAGCAGGCTTCCACGGTATTAACTAGTGGCCACTGATCTTACTTCTCAGTCATAAACGGAGTAACAAAGGTATCGGCAAACCTTCAGAAGACATTCCTCACCTCTAGAGGAATAAAGTGTGTTATACAGAAAAATGATCCAGAAATGCTTAATTTCCATGTTAGAGCTAATTTTCTACTTCTCTTCATAATCACATTAATCATGGGAAATACACAGAAACAGAATGTATCACAATTACGTGAAACGTTTGGTCACATCAAATTTTTCATAGTATCCTCTGGGGGTTACGGTTGGTTAGAATGTGTAGAAAATTGTAATTCTTAGGTTCACCGTCAGTGTTCATCATGGACTTGGTTTCCGGTACACTGCAATGGAAGTGTACTCAAATTCGCAGTTGGCACATGCTCTTTCGCTGTAGGGCTTAGCATATCACAATGGCCGTGGCGCTCAACACTTATGTCCAGAAGGACAGTGTCCCTACAGGAGGACCTTTGATGCAGTTGATGATCGTCTTAGGGATCAAGGGATGTTTAAGCCAGCTACTCTCAACTAGGGGAGGTCTAGAATGACAAGGACACCTCAAATGGAAGAGGAAATTCTTCGTGAAATTGTGGACAATCCTAATATCAGCGTAAGAGTGTTACCTGCAACAAATGATACTGGCCACATGTCTGTCTGGAGAGTGCTACATGAGAGCTTGCTGTAGCGGCACCGGCTACAGCTCGTGCAGGCACTACCAGCGCATAATTTTTCCGCCCGGGCACCCTCCTGCGAATGGTTCATTCAATAATGTGTCAACGTTCACTTTAGTGCAGATGTGCTGTTTACGGATGAGGCTTCGATTCAAAGTAGATAACGTGTTGAAAAGTTGTAGTAACTAAGTTCTAAAAGGGTGATAAAGCGTTACCAGACCTATGTCCATATAGTACCTATTTGTCTTTCCTCGACGTGTGAGGAAAGTTTCCTCAAAGTACAGCCATACCTTTTGTTACACCTTGTCTAAATATGACTCTTGTGATGGCGCGCAGTATCGTCAGTTCTGTGTTGTATATGGTCTACCTATGGCGTCTTTGCCGTGTCGCATAGAGATCAGGAATGAGCTCCATATACTTACTTCAAACTCGCTATCGTCTCCAACTTGCCTTTTCTGTATGCTCGAAGACTTGAATCTCAAGTCCTGCCGTTGCATTTTTAAACGAAAACTCGTCACTCTGATATCGAGTGTAAGTGGATTCTGCCAGTTTATATAGGGGACGAATACACAAATTCGCAGTTACAACCGCGGATCGCTGCTTTGCCACTACGTACGCAACCGTTGGGTGCAACGATTATTTTTTATCAACTAGCTAGGTACCTGGCGTTGCCTTAGTACTTATTTTTTCCAACCCTCTGTTAGTCCATCTCATCCTCGTCCCCTCTCTTCCTCTCTGTCCATCTCCTCCTCCTCCTCCTCCTCCTCCTACTACTACCACTACCACCACACCACCACCACCACCACCACCACTGCAACTACTCCCCTCTCTCTCTGTCCATTTCCTCGTCTCCAAACTCTCTCTGTCCATTTCCTCCTTCCCTCTCTGTCTGCCCACATTATTATCCCCACCTGATTCTTACCCACACAGTATTTCTTTCCAGATAGTGAGTAGTGTATGTACCAAGTTAGGTTGAAATCGACCCAGGGGTTTAGGAGGAGCTTTTCACCTGTGGCTTTTCCCGTGCACCATCTTGTCAAATGTATTTCATAAATAACATATTTGTTCAACTACTTCAGTGTATCTTGTAACGGAACCTATTAAAGGCTTTACTTTACCGAAGTATGCGATACCCTCCAAATTCAACCAGTTTAACGAGTATTTATGATTATAGAAAAGTTATTGTGTATGTTAACAATGATTGCGTAACATGTCTCCATAAACAGTCAACCCACTAAATTATACTGAATAACTGACCCACACAAAAGTTAATATCACTTGCTCACTGATACAGCAAATGTCATCATGTAAAAACACTAAGTTCACCTTAAATAATTAATATGAAGTACGAAAAATAGTGGCCACTTACGTATTTTGGATCTCCTTAAATAAAAATCACCCAGTGCAACCTATTTGTTCACTAGGACCGTTTTCACTCAGTATTCACGTAAACACTCCTATTTTAGACGAAAACCAATGTAATTCTTAATAATTCATGTTATTTACTTATTTATGCAAATTAGAGAAGTCAATTGACAAACTTCTAAAAAGCGGCCTTTTTGTAACAAAGAATTATTCTGTCAAGTCAACAAATCTGTCTGTCATTTGAATAACCTGTTAAATTATGTCACTCGATATAAATTAATAACTTTTCTGCACAAATTACGATAACAGATGTACATGTGACTTATAAACTATATCTCTTTTTAGTAGTTCTTTGACAAGGTTATAAATACAAGCAGCAAGAAGGGTCGGCAGCGGAGTCTGACTGTTACTTTGGTAAAGTGTATGTGTGTTATTGTTCGAGGTGGACAAACATTGCAAAGAACACGTAAAAGAAGTGCTATTTTGTGTTGTGTCATTGTCTTTGGTGGACAGTGGAATTAAGATGGCCACCAGAGTAATAAATATTTGAAGTTAAAATATTTGTTGGTTTCGCTCATTATTTATCATCAAAAGCACATCAAAAACACGGGACCTCATCTTTTTACCCCTAGACAATCAGATTTAGAGTCAGCATTAGCATCGAGACACAGCAGCGATCCAGCAAGCAGCAGCGATTACCACAGTGCATTTTAATGGCTCCAATCTAACATCAAGTGCTAACAAGCTCCGTAGATGGGATTGAAATAGTGCGATTATAGCAATATCTACGACTAGGCGACCATTATAATCTATAGCGAATTTGGCACTGCAGTTTCGTTTTCACTCAGCTCAACGTTTGTGGCGTCATATCCTGAACTATATGTCGTGTGTTGATATAAATTTGGAGGCACATTCAGTGCTATATGTGAACACGGTCTGCAAAATTTGTCGCTTATACAATTAGTAGTAAAGAAATAATAAATTAAAACATCTTGCCTCATTGGTCAGTTTCTCTACATGAACAACGAAAACATAGTAAGAGATAAACTTTTTTCTTTCTTCATTATGTGGAAGTTGTTACCAGAAATGGTCTCGTAAAGGTTTGAAATTATGTGTAAACTTTGTTTCAAGTCACTAAATGCTTTCGTTCCCAAATACTGGTTGAATAAAATCTGGGTATTCGCGCCTCGTGGCCTACAAATTCTCATCCCGACCCTTATCCTTTTGATATGTTGGTGGTCTAACCCCCCACAGGGATTCTTTAGACAGTAAACGATATGTTTGCCAACTTTGGTTGAATCCGGTCAAGTGGTTTCGGAAGAGATGTGGAGCATATATACACACATTTTTGCGACATTTATGAATATCTTTTCTCAGCGATCCGATTTTGGTCAAATATACGGTGCACCTTCCTACGCTTAACAGTGGAAACTTCATACAAATCCGTCTAGGATGTAGTTTCGGATATAAGCGTGCTCAAAGATAGACGGACCCGGCGGTTTTACCAACTTATTATTAAAGTAGATTTAATCTTATATCAGCTTCGTTAGGGGCCATCTGATCCCGACAGTCGGTCTTAGTAAGTAACGATTAACCGTTCACTACTGCAGACTCCAGTAAGAGAGAACTAATCGCCGAGTAGCAAGCAACCCCAGCGCCAGTTACCGGACTTGTCATACTAGCGGAACTACGGGGGTGGGAGGGAAGGAAGCCGTTATAGCGCTAACGTCATAGCTCAGCCTTGATTTCTAATGTATGCAACCCGCAACATCAGACTACTACATTATAGGTTTCTTATCTCTAGTGTAGCACTGCTCGCGAACCTTCTGCGAGGCGTTAAGGAGAATGTTTATATAATCGTCATATTCCGATTTTGCCACTAACGTTACATAAAACAACTACACCTCTTAAATTATATTGGCACAAACCGCCAACCGTTAGTGACGGAATGAATATCAATACAGAAGTGGTGGTTCTCATAAATCATTAATAATAGTCAACTGTGGAGTTCAAAATTTATCAAGATTTTTTCCTCCAAGCCCACAGTGAGAGTTCTCGGTATGAGTACTAGATCAAGCTGGTGAACTATGAAGTCTTGATATCCGTTGGCGTTCGTTTTCAACGCTGCAGGGCGCATTGCTTTTTTCCGCGGTTAGACGGCTGATCTTGAACTAATATATTCGAAAGTAATAACATGTTCCTAAGCGCTGCTACAATTACCTCTTCGGTAAAGTAATCTTCACGCATCTTCGTGAGGCAGGTGGACTGGTCGTTAGATTGGCGGTACTAAAATTTTTCGATGAGACCGTCAAAGTATTCTTTCTCTATAAGCAGCTGCTGTCGTCCAGAGGGAAACGATGACTACACGTCGAAACTGAAATCAGTAAGCGGGTCGAAATCATCTATTCATTCACTCAGTTACTACACTGCCACCAGAACGGAACATAACAGAGAGAAGGCTGTAAAATACTGAATGTTGTCTCCCGAAATTGTTTCACCGTTGGAGATCGTAACACAGTCCCTTCTGTCAATATCCGATCGTGCAACGAAATGGCGGATACTGAGATAACCGATCGCAGAACAAAAAAGCAACTACAATCACTTACAAGGGAACCTCCCCATCGCACCCCCCTCAGATTTAGTTATAAGTTGGCACAGTGGATAGACCTTGAAAAACTGAACACAGATCAATCGAGAAAACAGGAAGAAGTTGTGTGGAACTATGAAAAAATAAGCAAAATATACAAACTGAGTAGTCCATGCGTAAGATAGGCAACATCAAGGACGTTATTAGCTGACGAGCGCCGTGGTCCTGTGGATAGAGTGAGCAGCTGCGAAAGAAGAGGTCCTTGGTTCGAGTCTTCCCTCGAGTGAAAATTTTACTTTCTTGATTTTCGCAAAGTTACGATTTGTCCGCTCATTCATTGACGTCTCTGTTCACTGTAATAAGTTTAGTGTCTGTGTTTTGCGACCACACCGCAAAACCGTGCGATTAGTAGACGAAAGGACGTGCTTCTGCAATAGGAACCGAAAACATTTGATCGCAAGGTCAAAGGTCAACCGATTCCTCCACAGGAAAACACGTCTGATATATTCTATACGACACTGGTGACGGCATGTGCGTCACATGACAGGAATATATTGTCGACCCACCCAACTTGCACACTTGGCGAATGGGTAAAAAGATTCTTCTACCTTGCCCGATTTAGGTTTTCTTGTGGATGGGATAATCACTCCCAAAAGAGTGATGAAAACATAAGAGTTTGTCACATAAACTGCAACAAATGAATGCAACAGTTTCACAGTCGCACAGTTTTCCCTGTGCTCTGTCAAAACGTGTTTTTACGTTTCCAAATGTTTCCCTGTGTAGACCGTCAAAACCTGCATATGTCCAAGCAAATCTGAACATGTCCTAGAATTTTGGAGAGCGAAGTTGATTATGTGTGAGTGCCTCAACTTTGATAATTGTCTGAAAATAAAAAATTAAATTTTTCACTCGAGAGGAGACTTCAACCAAGACCGCCTCATTCCGCAGCTGCTCACGCTAACCACAAGACCACGGCGCTCGTAAGCCCACAGCCTCCTTGATGTTGCCTACCTTGCGCATGGACTACTCAGTTTGTATATTTTGCTTATTTTTTCATAGTTCCACGCAACTTCTTCCTGTTTTCTCGATTGATCTGTGTTCAGTTTTTCAAGGCCTATCCACTGTGTCAATTTATAACTAAATCTGAGGGGGGTGCGATGGGGAGGTTCCCTTGTGAGTAGTAGGACCAGATGAAATACTTATAAGGTTGTACGAAAATTATGCGAAAGGACTTTCTCCTCTTCTACCAGCAGTTCATCGTAGGCCGCTGGAGCAACGAAGGGTACCTAGAGACTGGAAGAAAGCACAGGTCATTCCCGTTTTCAAGAAGGATAGATGCATACACTATTAAAGAGCTGTATCGTTGACGCCAATCTGTTGTAGGGTTATGAAACACGTTTTACGTCCAAAAATCATCACGTTTCTTGAGAACGTAAATCTCCACTATAAAAATCAGCATTGATTCCGCAAAGAGAGATCTTGAGAAACTCAGCTTGCACTTTTGCTCCTTGAGTCCCTAAGCGATGTAGACAATAGCGCTCAGGTCGATTTCGTTTTGACTTTAGGAAAGCATTTCACACCGTCCTGCAGTGACGTTTAGTGAATAAAATACGGTCTTACGGAGTATCGGACCAAATCTGAGACCGAAATCAAGACTTCCTTGCAGATAAAACTCAAAATGTCGCTCTCAAAGAAACAAAACCGACAGATACAAGGGTAATTTCTGGAGCACCCCTAGGAAGAGTAATAATACCGTTAGTATTGAAAACTTGTGTAAACGATCTAGCAGAAAGCGTCGAATCCTCTAAGACTGTTCGTGGACGGTGTTGTTTTCGCCAAGTAGCAACGCCAGAAGACAGTATCAATCTGCATCACCTCCAGAGGATTTCTGAATGCTGCAGACTCTGGTAGTTGACTATGAACGCAAATGAATGTAATATACTGCGACACCTAGGAAAAGGAAGCCACTAATGTACTATTACACTGTTGACAAGAAAGTTCTAGAAACAATATATGCCGTAAAATATCTAGGAGTAGCTATCCAGAGCGAACTTGTTTAGAATGACCACACAAAATATATGCTAGGAGAAAAAGATACCAGACGGATTCAAAGGAAGAATCATAAGGAAGTCCAAGAAGGATGTGGTTTATAAGGCACTTGTTCGACCTATTCTTGAGCATTGATCATCAATATGGGATCCTTACAAGGTAGGATTGATGGGAGAGAGGAAGGGAGGGAGGGAGGGAGAGAATGTAATGTCTCTTGCAGCTGTCTCTCCGCGATATTTTCAGAAATTTTATAAATTTTATAACTCAGTACATATCTCGAAATATCTCTTCTTATCTTACCGATCCCTAAACTTTAATATACGATGATTATCAATGCAAAGTAGTTTCAAGCCCTATTATTCCTTGGAGCGGCCATTTACTCCATGGAATAGCTTCTCTGCCATGTATGTTTTCTCTTATGAAAAGAAGGATTCGGATCTTGCCGATTAGCCGTGAAAGAACGAAGACGTATATGTATGTATTGTTGAGCTAGTCGCCATCTTGATGAGATTCTGTATGAGAAGGAATTTAATACGTGAACTGCAGTAAGTGTGTTCGCGTATTATTTTACTGATTATTATTGACAGCGTCTGCTTACTACGCTGTGTTGCACGGGATCAGTGGGGAACGTCTGATTTACACTGGACAAACCTGCCGTTTTGTACGCTCAAGATAGCAAATTTATTACTTTCAATAAATGGGCTAACACGGTCTTACCAGCAGATCTCCGGTCTTCCCCATGTGATCACAGAAAGTTAATAATTATTACAAATGTTTTCAGGAGCTCGACTGACAATTTTCGTCGCACCGAGACTTCGAAATTGCTTCACTGCCTTATGGAATTTAATTTAAGCTCAATTTAATCAGGATAGAACAGTATTGAACTGTGTGAATGTGGTAAGCCTGCTTTGTGAATGAAAATTCCCTTAATATACGCATGTTTTTTTGCTATCCTGATCAGTGAACCTAAATCAGGCCAGTGTGAGAGAGGTCGCCTATCACAGTCGCCAAATTTAATATGTTTTGTGGGATCTAAAATTTAAAAACCTCTCTCACACCGGCCTGATTTAGCTTCACTGATCAGGATAGTAAAAAACATGCGTATATTAAGGGAATTTTCATTCACATGGCCGAGCGGTTCTAGGCGCTACAGTCTGGAGCCGCGCGACCGCTACGGTCGCAGGTTCGAATCCTGCCTCGGGCATGGATGTGAGTGATGTCCTTAGGTTAGTTAGGTTTAACTAGTTCGAAGTTCTAGGCGACTGATGACCTCAGAAGTTAAGTCGCATAGTGCTCAGAGCCATTTGAACCATTTTTTTGTCTACCATGCTTACATACGTACTCGATACAGGAGCGCTATACAAGCGAGTGTACAGCTTGTAATTTTTTTGTTTTTCTTTAGTCATCTGTCTAGTGACTGGTCTGGCGCTGCCAGCCACCAATCCCCATTCTGTGCCAACGTTTTTATCTCAGTGTAGCGCCTGCAGTTTATGTCCTCAGTTATTTGCTGAATGTGTTCCAATCTCTTCTTCCTCTAAAGTAACTTTGAAAATTTATAATATAATATAATATATATAATATAATATAATATAATGATATCATAGTCACCCAGTTTCTGCGATTTCTTAAGAATGATCGAAACAGAAGAAATGAATTAAAATTTGTGCTGCGACCAAGACTCGAACCCAGATCTTGTGGATCTACAAACGGAAGAGCAACGGGCCCAAGATGTAAAGAAGGCGGGAGAAACCAATTGCACTGCCCGAAATCCATACAGACGGTTTCTTCAGGGGAGAAACGAAGGTCGTTGTCGATGATCCAGGAGTAAAGACGATCAAGACATCGCTGAAGACGCCACTCAGCGAGACAGGTCTGTGGAGGACTGCTATAGATGGCAAAAGCGTCATCAAAAAGGGTGTTGGGGATGTCCGGTTGGAGACAGGCCATTATAGGGTTAATTGCGACAGCAAAGAGGATGACACTCAGGGTGGAACCCTGAGGTACACCGGTTTCCTGGATAAAGGTGTCTGACAGGGTAGAACCCACACACACCTTGAAAACTCGGACTTTTGAAAATTCCTGAAGGAAACAGGGCAGGCGGCCACGGAAGCCCCACATTTGAAGAGTGTGGAGGATACCAGTTCTCCAACAGGTGTCGTAGGCCTTCTCCAAATCGAAAAACACGGCCACATTCTGGGATTTCCGCAGAAAGCGATTCATGACATGGGTAGATAAAGTGACGAGATGGTCAAGTGAAGAACGTCGCATTCGACATCCACATTGTGCAGTCGTCAGTAAATTGCAAAGCTCGAGCCACCATACCAGCCAGGCATGAGTCAAAATGTTCCTTCATCTTGCAGACACAGATGCTGAGAGAGATGGGCTAGAAGGAAGGTTTGCGTCCTTACTGGGCTTATCTGTGGGTATGACAGTGGCCTCAAGCTAACGTCCAGGAAATGCTCACTCTGCTCAGATGGAGTTCTACATATTAATCAGATGGTGCTTGCCTGCAAGGGAAAGGTACTGCAACATCTGAATGTGGAAAGCGTCTGGCTCTTGGGCGTAGAATCGCGATGAACTGAGAGCATGATCTAGCTCCCTCATAGTAAAGGCGGCATTGTAGCACTCATGATTCTGAGAAGAGAAGGATATCGACTGAGCCTCCTCCACTCGTTTGCGATGGAGGAAGGCAGGGTAATACTGAGAAATTTCCGCAAAATGGGGACTCAAGGTGTTGGAGACAGCAATAGGTTCATGGTGACATAGTCCGCTACAGCAGGAAATTGGCGAATGGATATTGGTCCCAGAGCGCCATCGGAGGTTGGTCCACACAACAGAGGAAGGGGTGGAATTTATAAAGAACTAATGAATGAAATCCAGCTAGCTTTTTTGCTATCCATAGAACGTGACGACACTTTGCACACGTCTGAGTTTGCCTTCATAGGATGATGGTTAAAAATTGCATCGCGACATGTGTCAGTCCACCATGGGACTGCAACACTGTGTGGTAAAGAGGAAGTGGGAGGAATGGAAGGCACTGCAGCTGTAAGGATAACGTTTGTGAGATATTCCACTTGGTCATCACAAGTGGGGAAATCTTGTTCTTTGAAGGTCGTCAAGGAGGAGTAAAGCCGCCAGTCAGCCTTAGTAATCTGCCATTTGGGTGTGCACACAGATGGGGTAGGAGTCAGCAAATGGATAGCACATGGAAAATGGTCGCTCGAGTAGATGTCAGAAAGAACAGACCACTCAAGATGGTGGGCAAGCTGGGCAGTGCAGAAGGATAGGTCCCAATGAGAATAGGTGCTCCAATGTTAAGGCAGAAGAGGTGAGTTGATTAAAAAGATCAGCCGAGAGGGCACCTCTCCGACAGGTTCTCAGAGAACCGTGTAACGCCGGAAATGCATATCTTCCTATTTCCATCTATTGCACTGCAAATTTTTTCCTTATTTTCTTACCTGAAGATATAACATTTTTGTGTCTTTGTAAATTGTAATTGTTTTACTATTTGTATATATATGCATTTATGTCGATGTATAATTGGTTTGTTTTGTGAATACTATTTGTATTTATACGCTGGGTCTGGCCTAGGGAAAACTATACTATCTAACGAATACATCGATAGGTCGTGTGGAGAACGAAAGTGTTTAGGATCTTTGGTAGTATTAAGTCTGCCGCGTGGAGCGCGGGCTGAGCAGAGAGGGTCTGGCTGGGGTGGTGCAGTGGAGCAGGTGTGTTGTGTGACGCTCCCGCGAGTTGCCGCGCTTTCGGGGTTGGGCAGCATGTAATTGCGCTCGACTTGCTATGATAGTTTCTGACACGGTGTCGCGGGCGGGAAGCATTAGCTGGCGCACATCAAGAGCCCGTTTCGCCTGGTGAAGAAGGCGCGCCAACATCCAGCTTCTGCAACAGCGACGGCCGACAATGAGTGACTGTCGCCACCTCCTCGATCGACGGCTTCAAACCTTCAATCAACCAACAAGGAAGACTGGAAGCATGTAAAGTTTTAGAACTGTATGGCAGACCTCAGCTTTTCAAACTGTTCCATTTTCGTAACTATAATTACAGCAACTTAGCATGAACATTTGTTGTTCATTGTCCCAATTGCATTACCAAGCAGGGTCCCTTCCTTTTCCGGAATGAACTCGTGTCGTTGAAATTCAAACGCCAGCATTAAAGTAAAAGCATTCGATTTCACTGCTTTAATTTCAAAGTTAAGTTAAGGTATTCATAGCTGGCTACAATATTTAGATTGCACAAGCACAAATTAAGAGTGCGAGTTTTGTTTGCATATTTTAGCTTACCTGTGACTCCAGCTCAGCTTGGTACGTACTAAATTTCACTATTGTTAATTGTTCAGAATCATTTAATTCAAGTTCAAAGTTAAATCTCTTATTTCTAAATTGCGTAGATTCAAGTAGCTTTTGAAATGATTGTTGAAGTAGTCCAAGACTAACCGTATTTTACTGAATTTCGATGTGCTTCAGAAAGAAAGCTCACTATTAACTTCAGTCACTAAATTAACTTTCGATTTTCCGGTTTTATTAATTCTTTTGCTAAATTAAGTCAGAGTGTAGCGAAATTTATTACTAGTGACAAACTTTCAGTTTTCACACTACACGTGTCAACCTTCAGTTGCCACGCTTCTAGTGCTAATTATATGTGTAATAACCTTTCTTTTTCAGTTACTATAGTAATTGTCCATAGGACTGGCGACCGTAATTTCCCCCAAATCTCAAATATCTAATTACCGCTAGTTAATTGTTAATGTAACGGTCGCACATTTACTTTCTTTATCAACTTTACCCCTTTTCAAAATTAATTTCCACCAGTTTCATTTGTAATTTTCCTTTCATTTAGATGTAACCCTTTCCTCCCTCTTTACCGACAGATTAACTTCGGTGACGATTGCTTTTCCCACATTTCCATTAGGTACACGCAGTTTAATTTTTCACTGTCATTAAGGTCGATAAGTGAGTGGGAGGTTACAACCCCAAAGGTGATGATGGTCATTAAAGTCACTAAGTAGCAGAAATGGATGAGGTAGCTGCCCAATAAGCTGAAGGAAGTCTGCCCTGGTGACATCGAATGATTGAGGGATATAAATGGTACAAAGGGATAACGCCAAGTTACGGTGGAAAAGGCGAACTGCAAGATGTTGAAGATGGGTAGTCAGGGAGATAGGTTGGCTATGAATGTTATCCCACATGAGAAGCATAACGGCTTCATACCAACCTAAGGTGGAAGGTCAAAAACGAATTGGGAAGAAACGTGAAAGCTCAAAGTGGTCATGAGGACACAGTTTTGTTTTCTGGAGGAAGAGTACAAGGGGACGCTGCAATGCTAAAAGCAGCTGTAAATCCTCTTTGTGGGACCAAAGCCCGCGAAGGTTTCATTGGAGAAGAGTCATGAGGAGGAAGAAGTGAAGATGTGTCGTCTCGGCGGCTGCCGAGTGACAGTCTGGGAAGACTCGCTGCTACAGGGAACTGAAGCAGGAGGATCCTGCTCAAAGAAGTCCGCAGAAGGATTGGCTTGCCTATGTTGTCGGTCTGTGGAGTTCAACGTAGAAAAACGGAGGCCAGCCAGGCTAAGGTTTCATGTGACAACACCGTTGAAGAGGATATTCAAGTCAGTGAAGGAGAAGACCATTTTCCTTTGTTGGACTTCTTCGAGTCTTTCCGGTTAGCAGAGGAAGACTCAGGTGTTGTCTGACAGGAGGGACATAGGAAGACTTCACAGGCGTAATCCTTCTGTCCTTTTTGGCCTACCAATTGTGTAGCTGGTGGCTTCACCTCTTGAGGCGAGAGTTTGATGGCTTGTTGTACAGCTGGATGGGGGGGATGGCGATGCTACCTTGACACTTGGGGTTTTGTCAATCTCAGAGCTGAATTTGAGGTCGCATGTATGCGTGGTTATGTCCTTCATGGAGCAAGAGGTATCAAGAACAGAACTGTAAATGCCAGACGGAGGGACGCAGGTTTAGCAACTAGAAAATAACTTGCGGGGGACAGGGTAAGGCACTCTTCCCTTTATCTGGATCTCCTGGACAGCCTGCTCTTCGAGATACACGAGATAAACCCGAGAAGAGGCGGCATGGCCACCATTGCAGTTGACGCAGCAGGGAGAAGGAGGTGGACAGTCACCCTCACACACATCCCTACCATAGGTGACACATTTTGCTCAGTTTCGACAAGATGTTCTAGCGTGGTTGAAACGATGAGACTGGTAGCAGCGCATCAGGTATGGAATATACGGTTGGACTGCATGGCCACAATTGAAGTTGACACAGCAGGGAGAAGGAGGTGGACAGTCTCCCTCACACACATCGCTACCATAGGTGACACATTTTGCGCAGTTTCGACAAGATGTTCTAGCGTGGTTGAAACGATGGGACTGGTAGCAGCGCATCAGGTTTGGAATATACGGTTGGACTGCGATAATTTCATAGCCTTCTTTGATCATGGATGGAAGCACCACTCTATCAAAGGCGCGAAAAAGAGTGTGGGTGACGACTAAGGAGGAATATACATTTTTCATCACCCACTGAAAGCAATACCACCCTGATCAGAGAGGTAAGACGGGATTTCGGCCTCGGTCAGACCATCATGCAGCTTAGTGTAAATAATACCTAGCGTAGAATTCAGAGTTCTGTTGGCCTCAACATGAACAGAATAGCCATGGAGAAGTGAGGCAGCAAGCAGTTGTCGCGCTTGAGATTCAGAAGTAGTCCCCAAAAGCTAAGTACCATTCCACAAACGAGAGCAGGATTTCACAGAGCCGGCAATGGCATTTACACCTTTCTGAATAATTAATGTATTTACCGTTGCAAAGGGCTGACTGTCTTCAGTACGTGAAATGACATGGAATCATGGTGCAACTAGATGGGTCTTTGAATCGTTAGCCTCATTCCGTTTACGTTTCGTAGACGCTGAGTGTCAAGATGATTGATTCATTGTGAGAAAGTCCACCATGATTGCCAGCATCTCAAATGGCAAGCTCCTTCCAACTGGGGGCCCCTTCACAAGGGGACGCTACTGCCTTAGGTGATTGTTCACACCTCAGGTCACATCTTCTGAACACCTGACAGAGGAACCAAGCGGTAGTTTGGGAAGATAGCAGTTCAGGGAATCACCCCTCCCTGGGCCTGGCCTGAACCAGGGGGTGCGAACCCTACCTGCCGACCCGGGGCTGGGAATTCCGTATTACCCAGTCTCCTGTTATGCATCACACACGTGGGCTGGCCATCAGGAGTGTACAGGGAGGAAGAAGAAAAAGAGGAACTTCAAACGCCAAAGTGGAGGAACGAGAGGGGAAGGGGGACAAAGAAAGGAAAATGGAATGAAAGACAGTGGTGAGACTGTTCTTATATCAGCGACAGGCAATATCGAACATTCCATTAACACCACAGACATGTTCCTCAAGGGAGTGGAAAAAGAATAGCAAGTGGACAGACATGCATCATGGGAGGGAGAAGATGCTGCAAAGTCTGGGGCTTGTGCTAGCCAAGCACGACCCCTCCAAAGAGTGATGAGCCCCATAGGGGGAGGAGGCGAACATTGAGTTGAGTTAGTAGGTCCTCACATCTTTACCATAGTCAATAATCTTAGTTCCACCCCACAAAGGAGTATGGGCATTAAAATCATATAGAAGTAGAAAACTTGGGAGGAGATGGGAAATTAGTGTAGGGAATACATGGTGCAGCGATACACCATCTGGAAGGAGGTAGATATCGTAATTTCTTGTGTTGTCTTCACTCTGACAGCCACAGCTTCTAAAAGTGTTTAAAAGGACTGAGGTTTGCTACAGACAGAGGTAAGGTCATAGACACAAACTCCACCTGACAGTCTGTCACAGTCACTACAGTTTTTGTAGTACCCTCAACAGCCACAAAGGGCGTGGGAGTGCATCATGGGAAACCAAGATTCCTGAAGGGCAAGGAAATGAGCAGGTGTTACGCTTGAAAGTTATCATAACTCAGCCTGGTGGGAGAAGAAACGACCGCAATTCCACTGGAGAACGACGCTTTCTGCCATCTGGGAAGGAATGAAGGGACCATGGAGGCAGATTACGCCTCAGGGGCACCCATCATCATTGGTTGAGTTTTCGCAACCAGTACCATTGCGTCTGAGGCGTCACTAGGATCTAGGTCCTCAGGGGATGCAAGAATCTCCACCTAGTCCTTGGACACAGAACTGTTAGCAAGTGGTGGTGCTGTGGCCACTGGAGTCTCCCATTTCCTAACAGACTTCTTCTTTGTTTGTTTGACATCTAGCTGTTCTTTAGGGCCTTGCTCAGAGAGCTTCTTAGAAAGAGCTTCAGGGACAGAGGAAGGCCATGAAGCCCTTCAACCAGCAGCTAGTAGTTGCTTCAGCCAATGGCTGGTGTCAACTTGACCATGGGAGGAGACTGCAGAAGGTAGAGTTCCAAGGGACCACTTCCACGGAGGAGCCAGAGGAGGCTGTTGCTTATGTGGCTGGGGGAAGGGGACTGATGTCCCTGGCGTTTGGAGGGGGGGGGGGGGAAGATGTCTCACAGTAGAAGGTCTGGGAGCAACAGAAGAAGATGTGTCCCCAGCCACCAGGATGGAGGATGAAGATGGGAGTAAGCTTAGACAAGGGACTTAATGGCATCAATCTTGGCAGCGCCATCATAATGGCAATATAAGACGATAGCATTCAAACAGGGTACAGCCTTTCATATTTCATGGTAAGACAGCCTGTCTAGGGTCTTGTACTCCATAATTTTAGGTCCTTTTGGAATACCGTGGAATCTGGCGAGCAGAGGGTGTGGTGCTCACTACAGTTGACACAGGAGGGAGGAGGTGCAAAAGGGGTATTTGGATGCAGCGAACGTCTGCAGTCTCTGCGAGTGGCGCTGGAATTGTACTTGGAGGACATGTGCTCAAATTTTCAGCACATAAAACACCATGTAGAGGGAGGGACATATGGTTTGACATCACATAGGTATACCATCAACTTGACCTTTTCAGGAAACGAATCACCCTCAAAGGCCAAATGAAGGCACTGGTGGCAACCCTATTGTCTCTAGGCTCGCTATAGATATGCTGGACGAAGTGAACGCCCTGTTGTTCTAAATTGGCATGTAGCTAGACGTCGGACTGCAACAGGAAGTCATGATGAAAAGTAATGCCCTGGACCATGTTGAAGCTTTTATGGGGAGTGTCAGAAACAGAAGAATATCACCCAGCTTGTCACAGGTGAATAACGCCTGGACTGGGCTGGGGATGACATCTGAATCAGGACTGATTCATTGCGCATTTTGGACAGGACTGTCACTTACCCAAACTTACCCTCCAGCTGCTCAAAAAAATAAAAAATAAAAAACAAAAAATTGATTCTATGTATCCAGAAAGGAGTTCCCATCGGTTCTGCTGCACACTAAATAACGAGGCGTACATGGTTTCTTCATTATGTAGCCCCACTTTTGTCCCGTGATGTAGCGAGGGAGGGAAACGACTTGGAGTCATTGGCGCAGCATTGTATTCTCGCTTCCCTTTCTTCGAGACTGCTGGGCCCATTCGATCCCCAACGAAAGATGACTTTGTTTGCTTCATTGCTGGTCTTCCTCTCTGATATCACCCACTCCGATCAGGGGTTCTCCCCACAGACGCCACCCAGCCACAGCAAAGCCCACCTAGTGCGATGGACATGGCCGGAAGTCCCAATGCCCCAAGAAAATGGAAATCTATTCCTTGGCGTATGTGGGAAGGAGCAGCTCAGGCATCAGTATTGTGATCTCTGTGCAGGCATGGTACTGCCACCAAGAGGGTACATAACGACCCCACCATGATGGGCTGGCTACTGAGCTAGATACTGAGTGTGTAGAAATCCATTATTTCCAGGCACCAAAAGAGGCCAATAGCCTATGGATGGAAATTGTGCACCACATAAGGGTCCTCACCCAGATAACTGGAATGTTGGCAGAGAGTCAGTGCCATAACAATAATGCGTGTAGAGATCTTAATGCATGAGGGACATAAGATGCACCATGTAAGGTGCCCTCCCCAAATGGCCTACACTTCAGAAAAATTTGGTATGATGAGGGTCAAACCCGGAAAGGGGACCATGACTTAGCAAGCCGAAAGGTTCGAGACTCCTTTTAGTCGCCTCTTACGAAAATCAGGAGTACCTAGGGTCCATTCGTCCATTCTAAACCACAGACAGGAGGGCCGGGGGGGGGGGGGGGGGGCGGGGAAAGGAGACCTCATGAACTAACTGCTTGAAATAATGTTCAGAGGGTGCGTTTAGCGCAATTTACAACCATCTTCAGTATTTTGTAGATACTGTTATTGAGAAATTGTAGTCTTACGTAGTAATTTCGGCCAGGTACAAGTTTATCCTCACTGCTGTACACTAAAAATAAAAGTTCCCGTCACTGGCTGAATACGACCGGGCAGTAGGTCGAAGGAACAAATAAACGACTTGTAAACGTTTGGTGGGTTATAGGAAGAACGCGAAACATGGGGTTTCAGCGCAGGTGGACTAAATGGCATCTATGAACTTTTTTTTGTAGTTAATCGTTTTTCTCTGTATTCAAGTAACATACAGGAACGCAGCTGGGTGACGTCGTCGACAACCGCCGATATTTCTACAGGAACACACCACACGAGTTTCAAGGCAAATCTGCAGCAAGTGAGCGCTGTAGAAGCGAATGTAAAACCTCGGTTTTCAGAGAAATTCCAGTTTTTTAATAGCACTATCCCAGTAGCTGGAAGCGCATGCCAGAATGTCCGTACTGTTATATTCCATACGATGACCGGTGCGAAGACAATGTTCTACAAAGGCGCATTTGCTCGGCTGTTGTAAGCGTGTGTGCCGCTTACGCACCGTACACCGGTCCTCCACAGTCCTGATACTCTGACCAATACACAACATGCCACAACTGTTAAGGAATAGGCAGACATCCGCCTAACGCAAACAAAGATCATCCTTTATGAAACTTAAAAGGACTCTGATCTTAGATGTTGGTCGAAAAACACACTTCACATCATATTTCCGCTAAGTACGACCAATCTTGTTCGAAATACTCCCTGCGTAAGACAAAAAGACTGTAGACTTTGGAGCCACCTCGACATTATTATCACACATCCGGTGCACAGTTGGTCGACAATGCAACCCACGTCTAATCCGTCTTTCACTGTAACTATTCTGAAGAAAGCTGACAAACTTTCAGGGTTCGAGTTGACATGGGGCCTGTGAACCAAGGTACGAAGTACTCATACACGTTGAGCCGGATGGTGACAACTGTCAGCCTGCGGATACAAGTCAGTGTGAGTAGGCTTCCTACAGACACATGTCCCAACGTTCTCTCTACCTTCCTCTTGACCATCACATCAAGGAAGGGAAGATAGTCATCCTTTTCCACCTCCATCGTGAAAGGAATATCAGAGTGGATTGAATTCAGGTGTTCAAAAAAGTCGTTCAAATTCTCGCTGCAATGAGGTCAATCAATAAAAGTATCGTCTACATATCTGAAAAAAAGAACCACGAAGGTTTCAAAACGCCGACTCCAAGGCACGTTTCTCGAAATCTTCCATACACAAATTCTCAGTATAGGTGACAACGGGCTTCCCATCGCAACTGCATCTGTCTGCGCGTAGTACTGATCATTGATTAAAAAGTAAGTGGAAGTAAAGCCATGTCGAAATAGGTCCGTTAATTCAGCTCCATACCTAACCTCAATCAACCGTAACGGGTAAGACAGAAGAACACGAGTGAAGAGAGATACCACATCGAAACTTACTAGAATATCAGAGTAATTCAAAAGCGTTCCCTCTGATCGACGTAAGAAATTCGCAGAGTTCCTAATGTGGTGCTCACACAACCTACTATAAGGTAACAAGGTGTTTCACTTTACGGTAAGTTGGAGCACAAGTGTGTGTGCGCGCGCGCGTGTCTTTGTGTGTGCGTGGGTGAGTGATGTTTACGAAGTTTCTGTGAAATCCAAGGTACTAAATTCACTTGCAGTGTGTGATGTTTACGTAGTTTCTTTGAAACCGAGTTACTAAATGCGATTGCACAGCGCTTACATGCTTCAGTTTTGCTTTGTAAATGGCATTGTGTGCTCCAGTCGAAATATCGGCGGTTGTCGACATCACTTGGCAGCAATGAAAATTGTGTACTTCGGGAGAAACTATGGTACCTAATTTTTTTCTTTATGCTGGAATCTCCGTTTTAAGGGTTTCGAAGTCGCTTTGCAGTAGTTTAAGGATTTCGACAGTTGAGTTTGCAGTAGTGCGTATATTAGTAAACAGTCACAGCATGACCGAGGTGAGTCGTCATTTATGAGTTTCAGACCTACTTTACATTAAAAATATGTCGCAAAGCAGTTAATTCTACTTCACACAAAATGTTGTTTTTATACCTTACTTTTCCCATTTTTTACACAAGCAACTGTTGAACTTCCGACTTTTTGTTGAGAGCTGTGTGTTAATGCTATCTTACAATTTAGTTGGAAAAGGAAGGCTGGAATTTAAAGTCTTTTGGGTATAGATGTCATTAGAGACGGTGCTCAGAATCCAGACCTTTTCAGAATACAGCGATGGCCAACTGCAGAGACCAAATACAAGACATTTAGCGAACGCCGATAACTGTAGCCTTTACATAATTGAACACAAGCTTTGAAGAGCAACAGAAGAGATTGTAAATCATGATTTCCAAACAATTATTGACTGGTTCTCAGAAAATGGACTCTCCCTAAATTTTGAACAAAAGCACTATATTCACTTATCTGCAACGAAGAGAGGGCGACCAACAATTGATAAAGCGCATTATTGGAGTCAACAAATAGGACAGAAAGCTCCAAATTTTAGGTGAACATACTGATGACTCGTTGAACTGGAAGAACCATGTTACTAAGCCCCTCGCCGGCCGCAGTGGCCGAGCGGTTCTAGGTGCTTCAGTCCGGATCCGTGCTGCTGCTACGGTCGCAGGTTCGAATCCTGCCTCGGGCATGGATGTGTGTGATGTCCTTAGGTTAGTTCGGTTTAAGTAGTTCTAAGTTCTAGGGGACTGATGACCTCAGATGTTAAGTCACATAGTGCTCAGAGCCAGTTTTGAACGAATCCCCTCGAGCTATTAAGTAAGATTACTAATATAACGAATGACGCAGAGTTACGAGGCATATGTTTGTCACTGACCATTGTTTTTGACGCTACGAGCAGGTAGGTGAGCTGCCTAAGTGCTGTAAACCATCTTCCCTGGATTGAGGCGACTACAGAAGTTCTAGATGATGCTTACATCAAATAATAAATGTAAACTGATGGAAATATCCATAAAACTCGTCAAAGCGGCGCATAAACATACCAGTAAATTTGGTTGAAGCGTGAACTGATAGAGTCCGAAAATACACACGTTTCGTTTATGTGAAAATATTGATCCCGATGCTAGATGTCAGTTCGTTGATCACGTAGGAAACATGTGAAGCTTAACATGAAGCGTTGAGTGACTAGCACGAAGAGTTTGTGTACCTTCAATATTAAACTTTTAAAACATACAATGAAATCCATTTTGGTCCTCAGAATATCGGTAAATGCAAAAAGCGCATTGATAAAATGCGGAAGAAGTTAAAATATTTACGACAGCCTAAGAACGTTTCAATCCACTTCTAACGCGAAGAAAAATATACAGGATGTTCCTTCTAAGAATCATCATGCGCATTTAATCTGATGTTTCGACAGTTTTTTGTAACCATTTAGCTGTATAAATCATTCAAAATTTGCAATTTCGTTTCGTCGCTACGTCTTTAATGCGACGCCCATGACGATAGAAAACATGTGTATGTTTTCGATTACAAAAAAATTGGTTTTTACAGATGGTTTTTAAACCGAAGCTTTACCGCCCATTCAGTAGTCTACTGCTGTATTTGTTTTTATCAGCATGTGTTAACAGGGCAGCAAAACCGTAAAAATGACCAGTAATCCAGCAGTAACTGAACAGCACTCTTCCGTGGCGGTTGAAGTAGTCGCGCGTCAGTTCCTGTTTTACTGCCCTGTTAATACATAGATAAAACAAATACCGCACTAGACTAATCTGGATGGGCACTTAAAGTACCTCTTTAAAAATCACTTTCTTTGTAATGGGAAACAAACAGGCACTTTCCCTCGACGATGGGCATCGCGTGAAGGGAGTGATGAAATTAATTTGTTTGAGCTGTCTCCTGAGCTACATACTGCGAAATATAAAGCGCGAAAATCTGCCGAACTTACCCCAGACACTTCTCACCCCCCACCCCCCCCCCCACCCCCCAAACTCCGCAGCCCATCCCCACACACAAAAAGGCGAGGTCGATTCTACTACGTGTAAGCTCTTATTTTTAAACTGCATTAGAGTACGGTACACTGAAGCACTATCAACTAGAAACAGAAAAGAAAACAAATACAGAGGGCTGCAATGACATCCAAAGCAGCTTGGAAAAAATAAAAACTGGTATTTTCGAAGCAGCAGAAGAAGTAATAGGAAAACAAAGGACAGAGAAAAGGAAGGAATGGATCACTAATGACCTACTAAATATGATGGAAGAAAGAAGGAAATTAAAAAATTCTGTGAAGAGGGAAGGCCAAGAGAAATACAAGAGTCTGAAAAACAGAATCAACAGAGAGAAAAAACAAGCAAGAGAAAAATACCTTGCCGATCTCTGTATTTCAGTTGAGGACAACATGAGAAATGGAAATATTGGGAAGGCCTATGAATGTGTGAGACATTTCTTTGGAGACAGATGAAACAAGTGTAGGGCTGTGATGGATGAAAATGGCAATATGTGGGATGACGATGATGAAGTTGCAAGAAGATGGAAACAATATATAGGAAAACTGTACAGCGGACCAGAACTGCCTGAAAACATCATGGAAGAAGAAACAGAAGTAGATGCACACAATATAGGTGAACCTATATTAAAGGAAGAGTTTGGACTAGGTCTGAAAAAATTGAAAAACAGCAAATCTCTTGGTATAGACAATATCCCAGCTGAACTTCTGAAATCTGGAGGAGCAAAACTGAAGCAGGAGTTGTATAATCTTGTTTTCAACATCTACGAGCAGCGTAAAATTTCTACAGACTTTGAGAAAAACATTATGATTCCCATTCCAAAGAAGGCAAATGCTACAAGACGTGAAAAATATAGGACGCTCAGCCTAGTTACTCACGCCTCTAAAATAGTGACCTCAATTATCCTAAAACGCTTAGAAAAAAAAGTCGAAGCTACACTCTCCCAAGACCAGTTTGGATTCCAGAAAGATAGAGGAACCAGAGAAGCAATATTTGCTCTAAAACTAATAAGAGAGAAACGACTAGATAAGAACCTGACAACATACATAGCTTTCGTAGATGTAGAGAAAGCCTTTGATAATGTTAAATGGGATAAGATGTTTGAGGTACTCAAAAAGTAGGAATAGACTATAAAGATAGAAAAATGATATGGAACCTGTACAAAAACGACACAGCAGTTATCCGTGGACGGACAAAACAAGAAGAGGTGCAGATACGGAAAGGTGTCCGACAAGGTTGAGCACTATCCCCTGTTATCTTTAACCTATCCATTGAAGAGGCGCTGGAAAAAGTAAGGGAAAATTCACAGACAGGTGTAGTAATTCATAGCCAACGAATAGATATGATAAGATATGCCGATGATATAGCTGTCCTAGCTGAAAGTGAAGAATATCTTGTAGTCCTACTGAATACAATGGATAAAGTTATGGGGGAAGAATATAATATGAGAATTAATAAAGCAAAAACAAAATCAATTGCATGCGACAAAAAAGAGCAAGTGAAAGTCCAAGTTCATGTAGGCAATGAACTGCTTGAATAAGCTGATAAATTTACTTATCTGGGCATTAATATTACGTGGGATGGAAGGAGCAAGGCAGAAGTGAGAAGTAGAAATGATCAAGCAAGGGCTGCTTTTAACAAGAAGAAAAACATCTTAACATCTAAGAGCATCAGCCTTGAAATCAGGAAAAGATTTTTGAAATCATGTGTGTGGAGTGTGGCGTGCTATGGGTGTGAAACATGGACTCTCGGGACAGAAGAAGACCAGAAGTTGGTATCGACAAGGTCACAAACGAAGTGGTCCTGGAAAGAGCAGGTGAGAAGAGAAGCGTCTGGAGTTTCATTGTTAAAAGAAGACTGCAATTTACAGGTCATCTATTAAGACATAAAGGACTACTGACCACAATCATAGAGGGATGTGTCGAGGGAAAAAGACCAAGAGGAAGACCACGGCCGAGGTACATGGATCAAATCGTGAAAGATGTGGGGTGTAACACCTATAAAGAAATGAAGAAAAAAGCTGAAAGACGCACAGAACGGAGACAAGCTGCCATTGTAGCAGTTGCAAACCAATCCTTGGATTGACCACTACAGAAGAAGAGAAGAAGAGTACGGTACCACGGTTATTTGCAGTGCGTGAATTAACAATCCTATTAAGTCATATGAGCGACTACTGACATACGTTACCATAGCGCAGCGATAATATTCACATATCGCGGTAGTGACAGGCCTCACATTTTCTCCCTGTTTAGCCATATGCACGCCCAAGAACATTAATTATTCGTGGATTCAGATATAGACTCACCACTGCTTCCGGCGTTGGTTGCCGCTACGAGGAGCAAAAGCACGATTGTAGCAGACGGCCACATCGAGGGCCCCGCACGGGAGAGAAAACGTCGCGTTGTCATATCGCTAACAACCGAACGCGTACATGGCACGTCGTACTCCGCAGATGTCATCAGCCGACTGAAGCGCCCCACAGACGGTACCCGGTTGGTGGCTGCGCTCTCGACTGACGTCACAGTTTGGAAACCCGCACACGCGTGTAGAAAGCTGTCCCGTTCCCACCCGGATCTACCAGCCTTGTTGTTGGGGTGCAGCTCCTCAGAAACCGTTCTGTCTCACTGCCGGCGACACTGCCTTCCTATCACCACGATCTTTGCGATTCCGGTACAGGGCTAGTTGTTATTTCCACAGGTTGCCTCTTCATCTACACGTAAATATACATCTTCATCTATACTAAGCAAGTCACCTTGCAGTGTGTGACCGAGTGTACTTTGTGTATCATTGTCACTTTTCTCTTTATCCCGTTGCAGCCGCGAGTACTTCCCGGAAAGAAAAATGGCAGGTAAGCCTCAGTGTGGGTTCGAATCTCTCAAATTTCATCTTCATGGTCCTTACGCGAGATATACGTAGGGGAAAGCATTACATTTTCTGACTCCTCTGGGAACGTATGATCTCGGAACTTTGACAGTAAGCCATACTGCGATGCAAAACGCCTCTCTTGCAGGGCCTGTCACTGGAATTGGTTGATCTACTGCGAGACACTTCAGTGGTGGTGGTTAGTATTTAACGTCCCGTCGACAACGAGGTCATTAGAGACGGAGCGCAAGCTCGGGTGAGGGAAGGATTGGGAAGGATATCGGCCGTGCCCTTTCAAAGGAACCATCTCGGCATTTGCCTGAAACGATTTAGGGAAATCACGGAAAACCTAAATCAGGATGGCCGGAGACGGGATTGAACCGTCGTCCTCCCGAATGCGAGTCCAGTGTGCTAACCACTGCGCCACCTCGCTCGGTGACACTTCAGTGCTTACAAGGGAACCTCCCCATCGCACCCCCCCTCAGATTTAGTTATAAGTTGGCACAGTGGATAGACCTTGAAAAACTGAACACAGATCAATCGAGAAAACAGGAAGAAGTTGTGTGGAACTATGAAAAAAATAAGCAAAATATGCAAACTCAGTAGTCCATGCGCAGGATAGGCAACATCTAGGAGAATACAAGCTTACGAGCGCCGTGGTCCCGTGGTTAGCGTGAGCCCCTGCGGAACGAGATGTCCTGGGTTCAAGTCTACCTTCGAGTGAAAAGTTTGATTTTTTGTTTTCAGACGATTATCAAAGTTCAGGCACTCACGCATAATCAACTTCGCTCTCCAAAATCCCACGACATGTTCAGATTTGCTTGGACATATGCAGGATTTGACGGTCTACACACGGAAAAATTTGAAAACGTTAAAAACATATGTTTTGACAGAGCACAGGGAAGACTTTGCGACTGTGAAACTGTTGCATTCATTTGTTGCAGTTTATGTGACAAACTCTTATGTTTTCATCACTTTTTTGGGAGTGATTATCACACCCACAAGAAAACCTAAATCGGGCAAGGTAGAAGAATCTATTTACCCATTCGCCAAGTGTACACGTTAGGTGGGTCGACAACATATTCCTGCCATGTGAAGCACATGCCGTCACTAGTGTCGCACAGAATATATCAGACGTGTTTTCCTGTGGAGGAATCGGTTGACCTATGACCTTGCGATCAAATGTTTTCGGTTCCCATTTGAGAGGCACGTCCTTTCGTCTACTAATCGCACGGTTTTGCGGTGTGGTCGCAAAACACAGACACTAAACTTATTACTGTGACCAGAGATGTCAATGAACGAACGGACAGATCATAAGTTTGCGAAAATAAAGAAATTAAAATTGTCGCTTGAGGGAAGACATGAACCAAAGACCTCGTTCCGCAGGTGCTCGCGCTAACTACATGACCACTGCGCTCCTGAGCTAAGAGTATCCTTGATGTTGCTTATCTTGCTCATGGACTACTCAGTTTGTATATTTTGCTTTTTTTTCATAGTTCCACACAACTTCTTCCTGTTTTCTCGATTGATCTGTGTTCTGTTTTTCAAGGCCTATCCACTGTGCCAACTTATAACTAAATCTGAGGGGGGTGCGATGGGGAGGTTCCCTTGTTAGTAAATGACGCTGTAACGAAAAGCGCTACTTTCCTTTGGACCTGCTCTATTTCCTCTATCAGTGGTGTTGTTACGGATCCTAGAATGACAAGCAGTACTCAAGTACGAACGAGTGTTGTAAGATACTTCATTTGTTGATGCACTATATTTTTTGAGGATTCTTCCAATGAACCTCAGCCTGGCATCAGCGTTTCCTGCTATTAGTTTTATGTGGTCGTTACGTTTTAAATTGCGCCATGCGCGTACTCTTTATTATTTCATGGACGCAACTGCTTCCACTGATTGTTTTGCAATCGTTTAATCATACAATGAAGAGTCATTCTGTCTATGTAGTCGCAATACCTGCACGTTACATTTGTTTATGCTGAGGGCAACTGCCACGCGTTCCACCAAACGTTGACCGTCTGCATGTCTTCCTGGATTTCGCTACAATTTTCTGGAGTAGCGACTTCTCTGTAAGCAGCAGTATAATCCATGAAAAGCCTCATAGAAGTCCAGATGTTGTTACTATTTAATTTACATACGGGGCGGGCCATTTTAATGCATAGTGATGAGTAACTCGTGGCAGAGATGAGATACAGCGAAGTGTTTCTTGGAGGTGGCAAAGAAGGGCACGCACTGATAATAATTGTCGTGCCAAGGTGATTCGGAGGTTAAAGTGATTTTTAAAACGGGAACCCTCGTATTGATTAATATTTAAAAGAGTAGCAAATTTTACGTATAAAACCATACATTTTTCGAAGTCATAGCAAGTTTCAATGAAGGTCAAATGAGCAAATATGGTTTTAGTTCTCTTAAGGAGTAACTCGAAATACAAGAGGGATACAGCAAAATACAATGTTAGATACAAATTGAAAGAGTCATAAGGAGTCATATATCTTACCAATAACCATGATGTTAAATGTGACTACTGGAGGTTATTCGAAGGTTGAGTTTTGTTTCACAGTGACCCCTATTTGTGACATCGGGTTTAGAAAGAGTGAAGAGAGATTTGAACTTTAAGTTTTAATTAACTAATTTACTGGCAAAAATCAACACATCACAACACCTAAATGTTTTTCTGACATTTGTGAGACAGAAGAAACAAATAAAACGCAGATAATTGTTTAAAAGACGTCGAGTGAGTCCTGTCGCCTCTCATTCCTCGTGATGCTCAATTTAAAGAGTTCCCATCCCTTTCACTTTGCACCTGGAAATTAACCATTGAATATATGCTCAGAGTGACCAGCGTTTGCTTCAAATTATAAATTAATCCTCCGTAAGAAATATCTGATAGCTGAAAACATGATATCTCGTGGAATGGCTGCACAAGGTCTCAGTATACTTTGGTCACGATTTCTCTTGTCACTGGCTGCAGCTCGTAACAAATATTTTCTGAATATCCACACAGGCAAAAATCAGGGAAGTTAACTAAGGTGAATAAGCGAGCCATACAGTGGTACCACCATGTCCAATCCATTGGTGTGTATATCGTTCATTTAAAAATGTCCTATAGATCCGGTGAGTAATGTCTCAGTGCACCATCGAACTGCCTCAAATTCTTTGTCAGACCTCAAAGTCAACATCTTCAAGTAAGCGCGGTAAATGGTCTGTCAACATTTCTAAGAAATTAAAAAAAAGGGACCTGTAAGATAGCCACTGACAATTCCACACCAAAAATTAAGGCTCCAACGATGCTGATTGTCAACAGTTCTGTACAAATGTAGATGAACATCCGACCAGTAATGACAATTATGCCTGTTTAATTCACCAATACTTGTAAATGAGGTTTCATCTGGAAGGGACGTGAACACCTCTTGATGATGTACAGCCCTGCGGCAAAATGCAAGACATTCTTCGAGCTTCCGAAGCGTTAGTTCTTGCGTCATTATGATATGGAAAGGATGAAATCTCTGCGCCTTTAGGATTCTAAGAACCTTAGACTGCCATAATACTGGATCATCTTGAATTTGTCGTCAACTACACTATTGGCCATTAAATTTGCTACAACAAGAAGAAATGCAGATGATAAACGGGTATTCATTGGACACATATATTATAGCAGAACTGACGTGTGATTACAATTTCACGCAATTTGGGTGCATAGATCCTGAGATATCAGTACCCAGAAGAATCACCTCTGGCCGTAATAATGGCCTTGATACGCCTGGACATTGAGTGAAACAGAGCTTGGATGGCGTGTACAGGTACAGCTGCCCATGCAGCTTCAACATGATACCACAGTTCATCAAGAGTAGTGAGTGGCGTATTGTGACGAGCCAGTTGCTCGGCCACCATTGGTGAGAAGTCTGGAGAATGTGCTGGCCAGGGCAGCAGTCGAACATTTTCTGTATCCAGAAAGGCCCGCACAGGACCTGCAACATGCGGTCGCGCATTATCCTGCTGAAATGTAGGGTTTCACGTTGATCGAATGAAGGGTAGAGCCACGGGTCGTAACACATCTGAAATGTAACGTCCACTGTTCAGAGTGCCGTCAATACGAACAAGAGGTGACCGAGACGTGTAACCAATGGCACCCCATACCATCACGCCGGGTGATACGCCAGTATGCCGATGACGAATACACGCTTCCAATGTGCGTTCACCACGATGTCGCCAAACACGGATGCGACCATGATGATACTGTAAACATAACCTGGATTCATCCGAAAAAATGACGTATTGCCATTCGCGCACCCAGGTTCGTCGTTGGGTACAGCATCGCAGGTGCTCCTGTCTGTGATGCAGCGTCAAGGGTAACCGCAGCCATGGTCTCCGAGCTGTGAGTCTATGCTGCTGCAAACGTAGTCGAACTGTTCGTGCAGATGGTTGTTGTCTTGCAAACGTCCCCATCTATTGACTCAGGGATCGAGACGTGGCTGCACGATCCGTTACAACCATACGGATAAGAGGCGTGTCATCTCGACTGCTAGTGATACGAGGCCGTTGGGATCCAGCACGGCGTTCCGTATTACCCACCTGAACCCACCGATTCCATATTCCGCTAACAGTCTTTGGATCTCGACCAACGCGAGCAGCAGTGTCGCGATACGATAAACCGCAATCGCGATAGGCTACAATCCGACCTTTATCAAAGTCGGAAACGTGATGGTACGCATTTCTCCTCCTTACACGAGGCGTCACAACAACGTTTCACCAGGCAACGCCGGTCAACTGCTGTTTGTGTATGAGAAACCGGTTGGAAACTTTCCTCATGTCAGCACGTTGTAGGTGTCGCCACTGGCGCCAACCTTGTATGAGTGCTCTGAAAAACTAATCATTTGCATATCACAGCATGTTCTTCCTGCCGCTTAAATTTCGCGTCTGTAGCACGTCATTTTCGTGATGTGGCAATTTTAATGGCCAGTAGTGTAATATGATGATATAGCTGTATCACAGCAAGAACAGCTACGACGCGATTATAATTTTCCCGACGTTCACTACTATGACGTACACGATATAACTGTGTGCAGGCTCTAACAGTCACATAGCGAATAGTGAAGTGACGTGAGTGTCGTCTGTTGGGAAAACGTCCAGCCACGTTGGCGTCTACACCCTGGCACTCTCCTAAAGGCGTAGTCACGTCTGCAATTTCATTTGGAGTTTAGTCAACCGTTGTAGCTATGTGACTCAAACAAATGAAGCAAAACAGAATCACAGTTTTAAGGGACTCTAATTGGCACAGAAACAAGAACACTGTTCCAGCATGCGGACGTGTGCGACACCTCTCTCTCATCCCGCGCTCTCAGAGGGTCGAGCACTGTGGCCCCACACTATCGACCTCTCGTCCGCTCTGCCTGTGGCACTCTACAAGACCACCAGTTTAGACTGTGGGACGTTCTACCACAATATACCCACCTACTGGTAATCAACAGTTACTTAATCTGATTGAAGTTTAATAAATAAACGAGACTATTATGCGCATAAGTTGTGTTACAATACAGCGCTAGTGTCTTATCCAGTTTATTACCTTCTCGAAGTGAGCATGATCTACAAGAACTTGTTTTCTTCGTTCAGAGAACATCTCATTTTTGTTGTTAGTGGTTGCAACTTCCATAGTGTCAAAAACTCTAACAACTATAATTGCAGCAGCCAGCAGCGCGCACTGTTTCACTGTTTACGATGCAATTTGTCTCTGCCATGACATTGTTATTTATCTCTCCAAAGAAAGACGACATTAACTATCATCAGTTACCATTCAAAAATGAGAATAATTAAACGAAATCGAGCAGTAAGAACACCCGTTAACGAGTGCCTTCCTTTGGTTGGTTGGTTGTTTTGGGGAAGGAGACCAGACAGCGAGGTCATCGGTCTCATCGGATTAGGGAAGGACGGGGAAGGAAGTCGGCCGTGCCCTTTAAAAGGAACCATCCCGGCATTTGCCTGGAGCGATTTAGGGATATCACGGAAAACCTAAATCAGGATGGCCGGACGCGGGATTGAACCGTCGTCCTCCCGAATGCGAGTCCAGTGTCTAACCACTGCGCCACCTCGCTCGGTTGCCTTCCTTTGAACTGTATTATAGAATATTAGTGAAATCAGGCCTACAGGTTCTGCTCTACGAAATAAGATATTCGCTTCGCTCTTTACCGCGTTCGCACATCTGCACGACTCACAGACTGCAAAAGTATCTGTTAACATGCAAATTCCTCCTGCAGAGAGGCCGGAGTTTCCGTATCAACTGCTCCTGAAAAGAAAAAAATTACTGAGCTGTAAGACACAGAGAATTAAAAACAACAATGCTTAAGAGAGGAAGTATACACACACATCAAAAAAAGGTTTGCATCAGCCCGGTTCCCAGAACTCCTGAGGATAGACGTTTACTGTGGATATTGTATCAGAGACACACCCCCTTTGATTGTTCAGAGACGTCACTAAACCCGCCCAAAGATATAAACAACTATGCATGAGCAGCACCTATTAGACGTAGGGGTCCGACAGCCGATCAGATCCAGTCATTCCACCAGGAAGGAGGTACACGGCTTATGTTGTCTGTAGTTCAACCATGCCTAGACGCTCAATACCGAGGTTCGATCGCGTCCGCAATGTTACTTTGTAGCAGGAAGGGCTCTCAACAAGGGAAGTGTCCAGGCGTCTCGGAATGAACCAAAGCGATGTTGTTCGGACATGGAGGAGATACAGAGAGACAGGAACGGTCGATGACATGCCTCGCTCAGGCCGCCCAATGGCTACTACTGCAGAGGATGACCGCTACCTACGGATTATGGATTGGAGGAACCCTGACAGCAACTCGACCATGTCGAATAATGCTTTTCGTGCACCCACAGGACGTCGTGTTACGACTCAAAGTGCACGCAATAGGCTGCATGATGCGCAACTTCACTTCCGACGTCCATGGCGAGGTCCATCTTTGCAACTATGACACCTTTCAGAACGGTGCAGATAGGCCCAACAATATGCCGAATGGACCGCTCAGGATTGGCATCATGTTCTTTTTCACTGATGAGTGTCGCATATGCCTTCAACCAGACAATCATTGGAGATGTGTTTGGAGGCAACAACTCATGCTGAACGCCTTAGACACATTATCCAGCGAGTGGGGCAAGGTGGTGGTTCCCTGCTGTTTTGAGGTGGAATTATGAGGAGCCGACGTACGTCTCTGGTGGTCATAGAAGGTGCCGTAACGGCTGTACGATACGTGAATGCCATCCTCCGACCGATAGTGTAACCATATCGGCAGCATATTGGCGAGGCAGGCGTCTTCATGGATGACATTCGCGCCCTCATCGTACACATCTTGTGAACGACTCCCTTCAGGATAACAACATCGCTCGACTAGAGTGGCCAGCGTGTTCTCCAGGCATGAACCCTTTCGAGAATGCCTGGGATCGATTGAAAAGGGCATCTTATGAAGGACGTGGCCCAGCAACCTGTCTGAGGGATCTACGCCGAATCGCCGTTGAGGAGTGGGACAATCTGGACCAACAGTGCCTTGATGAACTTGTGGATAGTATGCCACAATGAATGCAGGCATGCATCAATGCAAGAGAACCTGCTACTGGGTGTTAGAGGTACCGGTGTGTACAGCAATTTGGACCAGCACCTCTGAAGGTCTCGCTGTATGGTGGTACAACATGCAATGTGTGGTTTTCACGAGGAATAAAAAGAGCGGAAATGATGTTTATTTTTATCTCTAGTCAAATTTTCTGTACAGGTTCCGGAAGTCTCGGAACGGAGGTGATGCAAAACTTTTTTCGATGTGGGTGGTTATCTACTTAATAGAGACAGTGGTTTTCCTCTTAGTAGGACGTGAAGCCCTGTACTGTCCAGCAGCAAAACACAACGTTTTGCGTTGCGGGCGCCCGAGTGTCTGAAAATAGTGTGTGCCTGCAATATATCGTTACCGGCGGTGTTCTACTAATGGTGGCGCTGCCAATCCAATATTGGTGGGCGGCAGCTGTGGTGAGCATCGCATGTGTCGTGTATGGTCTGTCTAGGACGATTTACAGTCTTGGCATCATGAAAGCAAGACCACCCCAATGTCATCCCAGCATCCCCAACCTCCTCGGACAACACACTGTAGAAGTCCTGGATCCGATGGGAAGTGACCACTTACCAGCACTCCTCACGATCTCCTAGACACAACCTCATCCTCATACTCCCCATTCCAGTCTCCATCCAGGAGACACCCCAGACTACTTCAGGACCGACTGGAACCCAGATTAGAAGCCACTCGCAGACCTTCCAGCAACTTTTCGATATCTCTCACGCCGCATCCTTCCTGTAGCAGACCTTGTCAGACAATATATCCATCCACATTCCTACCAAGGTCATATATCTTCTACATTCCACCCTTCTCTCATCAGCCCTACTCCTCCTTCGAGAATCCCATCAGGTGTACCGCTTCTTGCTGCGAATTCGTGACTGGGATACGCTCACATGCCAATGGCAAATACAGAGACACATTAGGAATTTATGAAATGCAGAAAAAACCGATACTGGTGCTAGACATGCATCACACTGTACGCTACACTCTCCATAAACTCTTTCAAGTATTGGAAGGCATTCCAACGACTCACAAGCGATAACCCCATACCTCACTACCTGTTACTGCACAACAACCGTCGCTTACCTGATAACCTGAGGGAACATGACCTTTTTGTACCATATATCTCCCACATTTTCTCCATCCCTGACGACCGTCATTTTGATTACTTCGTTCCATACCACCCACGAATGTACTAACACTCCTGCCCCGCCTCTGGCTCCCAGCTTTGAGTACTTGTGTAACATATCACACACAGAAGTAAATACACAGAACATGACGTAAAACACATACTTCACAGAAAACGCAACACTTCCCCTGGTCAGGACTAAATCACCTATCAACACCTTAAAGAATGCCCCCCTCTCCTTTCTCGTCACCCTTCTGACCCTTTATACCACTACCCTTTCCACAGGCTACAATCCTGAGCTCTGGAAAACCTCAAAAATCCTACTTTTCTTCAAACCACACAATACCCCAACTGATGCTTCCTCCTACCGGCCCATCTGCTGCACGTCATTGTTCAGCAAAGTCTTCGAATCCACCCTCTACTAACTCATCCATCAACACTTGAACCAGCACCAGCCCCTTCTAACTAACCAGTATGGCTTCCGACCCAGTTTCTCTTCTGATGACCTACTCCTGCACCTCACCCATCTCCTATCCCTCCAACTCAACTCCCGTAAATCTGCTATTTCTGTGTCCTTCGACCTAGAGAAGCCTGTAATCATTTATGGAATTCTAATCACCTTTTCAAACTCAGACAGATGTACTTTCAATTAACTATGTCCACTTTATTGCATTCTTCCTATATAATCGCCGATCCTTTGTCATTATTAACAATACCAGTTCTGGTACCTTCCATCTCCGTTAACCTCTCTACACTGTTGATACACGCAGCTCCCCCCCCCCCCTCTCAAACAGTCAATCTCCTTCAGTATGCTGATGACACTGCTTTCCTCATTCTGTACCCTACACTCCCACAAACCCAAAAATCCCTCCAAATCCACCTCAATCTGTTTACTTCCTGTTGTAACCAATGGGCTCAACCCCTCCAAAACCAAAGCATTAATTTTAGGATGAACCACCCACATCTTTCACCTCCATGACTTCTACCTCACCATTTGTGACCATATACCCAGTTAATTATTACACTTAAATATCTTGCACGAGCCACTGACCTGGAACTAATATGGAAACCTCACCTACTAACCACCCAACAGAAACCCCACAATAGACTAAAATTACTAACTGGTCAAACTTGGGGTTACTCCCCTCCACTACTCTCCACACTTACAAAATCCTGCTCTGACCCATCCTCCTGCAATTGATGCATGGATATCCACCTCACCAAATTTCTGTAAATCCCTCCAGATACTCAATTGCCATGCACTCTGTCTTGCTTTCTGCATCCGTTTACCTTCTCCCACATGGATCCTCTGCGATCTCATCAAATTCTCATCTCTCCTCACACACATTGAACACCTCCTCATCTCCGATATTATCCGCAAACTAGATTCCAGTAACCCCATTGTGTCGCCTCTCATCATAACCCTGGTATGCTGCCAGGCCTTCTCAGACACAACCATCCATCCTTACACCTAAATGCCTATCTCAACGCAATTTCAACCAACTCCCTCCTCCAGGCAATGAGATCCGCCCTAATATTTATCCCTCTTGGTAACTTTAGCCCTTCTCCGCCTGTCCCACTTCACATAAGAGCTCTTTTCTCATTTTCTCTCTGCACCCAGCCCTATTCTTTCTTCACTCTACGCCGAGTGAGATGGCGCAGTGGTTGGCACACTGGACTCACATTCGAGAGGACGACAGTTCAATCCCGCGTCTGGCCATCTTGATTTAGGTTTTCTGTGCTTACCCTAAATTGCTTCAGACAAATGCTTGGGTGGTTCCTTTGACAGGGCACGGCCGACTTCCTTCCCCGTCCTTCCCTAATCTGATGAGACTGATAACCTCGCTGTTTGGTCTCTTTCCACAAATCAACACAACCTTTCTTGTACCACTGCCTTCCTCACACAGCATTACTCCTCCTCACCCTCTGTCTTTCCCACAATCTACATTTCGACTATCCACTTTATCTCCTACCTATAATCTCCATAGTTTCCCCACCTAACAGACCCACATCCTTTTACCCACACCCCTTAACCTCTATAAAACATATTCTCTCCTCCCACAATTATCATCTAGGGCAGGTCCCTCTGATGTTAAATGAAAGTGCAGTGCTGCAGTGCTTTCTTCATAGAAGAGTATCGACTCATCACAATTTTGTTCTTTAAACTGTGTATTTTTTCGTCATTTTAGCTGTCTGTCATTAATCTTTTTAATGTATAATCTAAACCATCTACATACATTTTTCTGTCTTCTTTGTTATATCTTATGAATGCTTTTGGTTGAGGAGCGGAGTATTGTACTGCTGGCGTCCACCCTCCCCACACCTCCCCCTCCCCCGCGCCCATTTGGGGCGTGGGCGATGAAATAACAATAAATAAAAAAACAAAACGCGTGGGCATCAGTTTTCAGTGAGACTCAATAGCAGCAACATTCCACCGAAGATGGCCAACAAACAGATCGTCGAAATATCGAATCATGTTGCATTTTTGATCCGGCAGCAAACTCGAGGAGGCTATCAAGAATTATCACGCCGGGAAAGCCTATGAAGTTACATATAGTTACATAGATTAGATGCTGGCGCAGGTTGTTCGATGTTCAAGACCTCTGTTCATAAAGCTTACATTGATGTCGACGTCTTCTACCTTGTAAACAGAAATTATGAAAGGGAACGGAATTATGTAAATGTTCCTTAGGAGCAGCATATTCTCTAGTGAAGAAGAAGACAAGTCTATGTAACTGAAGGTATGGTTGACTGAGGAAAATCTTTTAAAGAAAACATTCAGGATTGCACACAGAGGACTCAGAATATAATTACAGTTTAAATTTCACATTTACTTTGAAAAAAGTAAACTGAAAGGCCAGAATGTTTTAATGTGTCAGGTAACAGCGCAGACATTAATAACAGGAGACATGTAGAACAATTAACAAGGGAAGTGCGTGACCATGAGCGTTCAGAACCACTCGAAACATGCTAGGATAATAAATAGCTCATTCCAGAAACAATGGTACGAGTAATTCCAATGTAAAACTTGCGTCTTACCACGAGAGGCATTTGAATGGTCACCTATTCAAGATCTAAGAGAGAAATTTCAGTAAAGCGAAGAAAGAAAATGTTATGTGGAGGAGCTTATATTTCCTCTTTCGCTGCTTGCGACAGCGGAGACGGAAAACTATTTACGGGATGGATACCAAATTCCACAGGAATGATGTTCAGACTGTGCCCTGCAGGCCTTGAATTGTTAGTAGTGTTTGTGTCACGACTTCCCGTTAGGTGTCGGTACTGGTACGGCGACGTAGGGTTGAAACACAGACATCAGTGTGCATTACAGGTGCGGACATCAGCATGAGTCTAGACAACGTTAGCGGGGCCTTAATCTGAAAGTTGTTTTATGAATACAACAGCAACAGAGATGATGCTCTTTGAGAGTATCGACGCATTAGGGGCGTATGGAGAGGTTCTTTCTCTATATAGGGGTTGAAGAACATGATTCAGAAGTTCGAATCAACTGGCGACCTGGGAATTGCTACTAGGATAGGCCGGCGGCCTATTGCGTCTCAGATTGTTGAAGATGTTAATGTTGTCATGGATGAGAATGCTGGACGCAATGTGCGATCTTCAAGCAGGAAACGAGCTGCGTCGCGACAGCTGACATTGCATGGTCCACCGTTGCGAACAATGTTGCGAACAATTGTAAAACTGTATCTCTAGTGAGGTCCCAGGCTGTTGTCGATACAAATGGTTGTTGCGAGGGGTCTCCGTGCGGTCTAAGGCGTCTTGTCACGCTTCGCGCGGCTCCCCCCCCCCCCCTCCCCCCCCCCCCCCCCCCCGTCGGAGGCTCGAGTCCTCCCTCAGGCATGGGTGTGTGTGTGTTGTCCTTAGCGTAACTTAGTTTAAGTTAGATTAAGTAGTGCGTAAGCCTAGGGAGAAGTTTGTGGCACAACTTGACTAGAAGAAGGGATCGGTTGGTAGGACATGTTTTGAGGCATCAAGGGATGACAAATTTAGCATTGGAGGGCAGTGTGGAGGGTAAAAATCGTAGAGGGAGACCAAGAGATCAATACACTAAGCAGATTCAGAAGGACGTAGGTTGCAGTAGGTACTGGGAGATGAAGAAGCTTGCACAGGATAGAGTAGCATGGAGAGCTGCATCAAACCAGTCTCGGGACTGAAGACCACAACAACAACAACAAGCCTAGGGATCGATGACCTCAGCCGTTTGGTCCCATAGTCCTTACCACAAATTTTCAGTTTATAAATGGTCGCCACATTGAGCAACGTTTGTAATCTGGAACGTAAACACTAACACTTTTAAAGGCACAGCGAGAGTAAACTTGTAGTGAAGCTTCAGCTCTCGGCTGATACACATCTACACCGCGGCAAGTTAAGAGTTTATATTTTTGCTGTATTTTACTCGTATTTTTTATCAAACATGACACTCATTGAGTGTCTTTGTGCATGCATCCTGCTGATAATTCCCTTGGTACTTAGTAAAATTTCATAACATTACAACAACCTAAACCATACATTTTTTAGATCTTATTTTAAGAACCTGAGACCAAGAAAATTTAGTAGTGACTTGATTTCAAGTATTTGTCAATATAAAATCAATTTAAAATCTGTTTTAACTGATATTTAGATAGTGTTCGTCATTGTGATACCTTACATCTATCTCACAGTTCATAATTACTAGAATGTCCATAATATTTAAAATATTTTGTTTTATGGAAGTCCTATCTTTCACTCATACTTTGTTTATATATATATATATATATATATATATATATATATATATATATATATATATATAATTTTGACTTAGTCTTTTTGTCTTTGCTTATACAGTTTAAGGTCCACAGTATTCCTCACTCCATACTTCCTTCTTGATTTGGGAAATATCAAATATTATGCATTGGAATGCAGTATATTCGCCACCTCAAAGCGTCCTTTACATATGTGGAAAAAATTGGAAATCTCAGCAGCAATTTCTTTAGATTTTTCATGTGATTTCACAATAATCACTTCACAAATTAGTATTTTGGTCAGTCTACCCTGTCCACCATGCCTTTTCTTACCTTTAACACTTTGCTTAAATGCTCTCTAGCCAAATTCTTCTTTTCATCCATATCCATGTCCATCCGAGTTCGAAATAGAATATTCTCCTCAATAGTATTTGGCTCTGTTATTTCCATCATAATTTCAGTGGGTGTAAACCCTGTACTCTCATGAGTAAATTGTTTAACACTTCTATCTGACACATATTTTCCCCAAGTACTGTGTTTATCAGCACAGAATGTCTGGCACAGCCTGCCTATTTCTCTTATACAATTCTTGGCTTGATTACTTGTGACATGGTAAGCTGCTATGTATTTTAACTCTACTCCCTGATATCTCATACTACTTTTCCATTTCTTGGAGACAAACTGAGATCCGCTATTCATTAAAATGCCTTTAGGTTTGCCTGCTTGTATAAGATAGCCCTTGATCATCTTATCATTCACTGTTTTCCAATGGCTTTTCTCAAGGGGTGCAATCTGATAAATTTAGAGAACGCATCCACTGCTGCTAAAATATAACGGAAAACACATGTTTTTCTTAATATTGGATCAAAGAGATCCAAAGCAACTAATTCTAACACATCATTGGGCAATATAGGTTACATGAGACCCCTACTCCTTTGGTTGGTGACCTAAGCTTTTTGATATAAGTTAGAGGTCTTTATTCACTCATGCACTCTCCTAGTCACATTACTAAAATATACTAATTCCATTAACTTTTCTACGCTCTTTTTACTCCCACAATGCCCGTAACTCTCATGGATAGAGTCAATTAAAGTGATCACATGTTTTTCTGGCCATCACACCTTCCACACATCAGTAGTCACATCTTTCCTTCTGAACAGTAGGCCATTAAATATACACTAATACTGTGATACTTTATCATTCCTCATTTTACTAAGTTCAGATTTTACCAATTTCAGAAATGGTTCACTTTTCTGTTCCCTTCTCAAGTCTCTACAGATACTTTTGATTTCCTTCTGTGGCTTAACTCCTTTTATGTAATAAACCCTTTTCCACCCTTCAGTTCCTAAAACCATCCTCAGTGTCTTCCATACCTATTGGTAACTTTGGTAATGCATCTGCTACAACAATCTATTCATCCTTTATATAATGTATTTCAAAATCAAACTGTAGTAAATATAATACCGATCTGGTTAACCTGTCGTGTAGATGTTTACATTGTGTCAGAAATGTCAGTGCCTGATGATCAGTATATATTACCACTGTATGTCCCCATAAAACGTTGTACAACTTTTTAAATGCTCATTAATTGCTAACGCCTCTTTCTGGTGTAGTGTAGTTGTGCACATATATACTTAACGTTCTACTGGAAAATGCTATATATTTCCTTTCCTCTTTCCCATCTTTGTTCCATATTTCAAATAGATGTACTCCTAAGCCATAGGAACTGCTGTCTGTCTCCAGGCAAAATGGTAGTCCTAAATCCAGATGACTCAATATGCTTCCCTCACTCAGTTTAGCTTTAAGTTGTTCAAATGCTGCTGACATTCTTTCTTTAACAAGCCATTAAGTGCTAGACTGTTAAAAGCTTGCTCAGATACAAACTTTCTATAAAAACTACATAATCCTAAAAATGATCTTAGCTGTTTCCTACACTTTGGAACTCGAAATTCTTTTATAGGATTAATTTTTTCTGGGACTTTCCTGATTCCTTCATTCGATAGCAAGTACCCTACAAACATAAACTCAGTTTCAACAAATTCAGATTTCTTTAACCTCAAAGTCATTCCATGTTTTCTCAAAGCTTGGAACACTTCCCTTACTAACAAACAATGATCTCCCCAATTCTTGGTGGCCATGAAACATCATCCACATACACTGTAGTTTTACTACACAGATCTTTTCCTAACACTCTATCCAATGCTTGTATGGATATGGATACAGATATATTCAATCCAAATGGCACTACATAGTACTGGTAGCATTTTCTACCAAACGAGAAAGCAGTATACTTCCAATGTTCCTTAGCTAATGGGATCTGCCAGTACCTGTCAGTTAGGTTAAGACTGCTCAAATACTTAATTCCATTAAAATTTTGAATTATTTCATCCAAACTATCAGCTTTGTCACATTCCCATTCAGTAATATTATTCAACTTCCTTGCATCTAACATTACTCACATTCCACCATCTTTTTTTACAAGACACATGATTGGTTTATTATAGTTGCTATTACTTCTTTCTATCACTGCCAGTTTCTCCATTGTATCCAATTCCTCAGCTACCACTTTTTGCTACTGGGATCCCAAGAGGTTTCATATAAAAAGGAGCATGTGGTTTGATGTTAAACCAACACTCAAATCCAATTACTCTCCCTGGTTCCTCTGAAAATACTTCCTTATTTTCCATCACTACTTAATGTGTTTCTGACCTTCACTTATTATCAATTTCAGTAATTTCAATAACTTATTGCCTAAATATTTCCTCTTTGGTTTTTACATCATCGTTATTTTTTACAGGCTGCTCATATTCTGTATTGTCGTAGTAATCTCCACACAGTGCTTCTATAACCCTCAAGCAGCCTAATGGTTGTGTGTCACCAACAACCTGTCCCATGAACTTCACCTTCTGTTCTATACCTAGTTATTTGAATGACATTAACCCTTGATCACAATTGATAATTACATCATTGGCATTCATCCAACCTGAGCCAAGAATAATATTCATGCTCAGATTAGGAATTACTGAGAACATACTTTCGATGATACACTTTCCAATTTTGAATGAAAAATATGCTTGTTTCCTAATGGGCGTACTCAGTTTTCCTGTAGCAATAATTATCTTTAAACCAGACACAGACATATCTGCATTATTAGTATTCTGAGCCAAATGTTTCCATAAGCTCTCTACAATACCTGTTACTTCACTCACTGTGTCTCCCATGTAACTTTACTTCAGTTATCTGTTGTCCTACTTTAGTTGACGTCTTTACCTCCTTTTTCTTCAATAAATATTGTTCTATCGCCTCATCAGTTCATTTGGTCAACATAACATGGCCTACTCTATTAGTCTTATTGGGTGGTTTCTTTGTCTGTCTAATTTCTATTCGTTTGGAGATATGTGATTTTCCCTAGCATCTGATTCAGTCGACCTTCCCTAAATCAATCTTAACTCTTATCTAGGGGCTTCTTTCTTTTCCTGCCTACATCCTCACATATTCTTTTTGTGGTGTCCACTGCTCTTCCCTTTCTTTCTGAAATTCCTTTACAGCAGATCTATCATCCTCCTTTACACTTTCCTCATCACTATTACTTTCATTACGCCTATCCCTTCACATTAAAATTACATTTACTTCGTCTTCTGCGGTTTCTCGCTCTGTAGTTTCTAGATAGTCTGACCCCAGGGCTTTTTCCAAGGTTCACTGTCCAATGCCTGGTAGACTTTCTATATTTCCTGGCCTACAAACTTCACTGATTGTATAGTCCCTGACTATTTTCTCTTTAGTTGCCTCATTTACATCATATTCCAGTAAATTATCACCTGGTAGTTCCCCATCATCCATTACACCTATATTACATAGCTCATGTTCATTTACAGTAGCACATATACTAATAATCTCCTCATCCTTATCCTTCCTATCACTATCAGTTTATTCACTATGGTCACTGGAACTCACTATCCTCTGACTCCTCACTATCATTCGCAATGGCAGTACTACTTTCAATATTGTCTGCTGTATTCACATTGCACATTTCTTCGAATTTCTCCTATATGTTCTTCATATTCTCTCCCTTCCCCTTCACATATTCAATTACATTTGCACCTAATCTGCATAATGTATGTACCCAGTGATCATATTCCTCAGTCTCTACATTACCAGAGCTCTCATTGGTTTCTGTTATAACACTTCCTACCATATCTACTACCATCGTGTGCTACGTCTCTGGAAACGCAGTTTGCCTTTTGGAATATTCTTTCCTTAGTTTTATATTCCTCTACTGGAAAAATATCATCTATGCATACCTGAAAAGCCTTCCTCAGTATATGATATCTCTGCATCTCCTGTTCTGTAAGCATTTCAGTCAAAATCCTGTACCCATCTTAATTTAGATTCCCATTCTCTCTTTCACCAGGATTTTATGTCTTAGTCACACTAAGCACAGTATTTATCATTTCTATTTTTAAATTCGCAATTAATTTTCGATTTATCAGTCTATCTTTCACCATAAGATCTATTCATCTTGAACACCCTTTAATTAGTTTACCTTTGCTGTTGTGGTGTCCTATCTTCTCTATCTGCTCCAGTTCTGTCTGTCACTGTTGCGACCGATTGTTTCCCTTATCACCACGTGGGTAATAGGTCCTAGAACTGTAACCAACTCTATGTCCATGATCTCTTCACCTCTCCTACCTCCGTTTGACATCACTGCTCTGACAGCATATTCCTTATTCTCATTTCTGTTATTATTATTGTGGTTATTGTAATTATTGTTGGATCTGTTTTGATTATTGCAATAAGATCTCTATTCATTAGCTCTATTCCATGCATCAAGTTCATCTACTGTCCTTAAGAATGTTGCTGTATCACAGTTGCCCAAACTGACATAAAGCTGTACACTCCAAGGCAGCATCCTAAGCAACACATGCAATGGATGTTCTTTGCTATCAATCCCTTGACATGTTCAATCATTCTACATAAACCTTCACAATACTCTCTCATACTTTTATCGCCTGGCTTCTATATGGCGGTATATCTAAACATAACTGATAAACTTCACTTTGTTTACTACTTGACCAAAGTTCTTCCTAAAATTTATGCAAAAATACCATCAAAGCTTCACATTCTTCAGTAACTTTAATGACCCCGTTACTAACATCGCCATTGAGACTATTTTCAGCTGTTATTACTCTCTGTTTTTCTTGGAGTTCTTTAGGGATCAACTTCCTACATGACATCATAAAACTCATTGGATGAATTTCACCTTTTGGGGCGAAATTTTCTATTTCAATCCTTAACTGATTTTGGCATGCACCTCCAAATGCAATATGAGGTGCTAACATACTTTTATTCTTTAATACAGTAACTTTTTTCTGATAATGAATTATTTTTATTATCTACTTCAGTATTTATTTTAGTAACAGTTTCATTTAATCTCTCAGGCACAGATTTTCCAAAGCACTGAATTTTAATATCAGTTTCAGTTTGTACTTCCTGGACAGTAGTTTCTACAGTGCTTATCCTTTCCTCGCAACTGCCTCTCCTTTCATTAACTACCTGTTTTGTTGCTTCTTCATTACTTTCTGGTCTACAAACTCCATTACCTCTTCCTCCAGTTCCTCTTTTAATGACTTACACATTAAGCCTGCATTTTCGTCTAACTTCCCACCCAGTTGTGTGACCTTATCTATTAGTGTTTGTATGGCCTGTTTGTGTTTAATTGCAAACGCCTCTATTGACTGATTTATATGAGTTATCAGTGACTGTTGTAATTGATTTACCTTTTACGTGGTTTGATCTTGTTTAGCATCCAGTGCTTGTATTTACTGGATATGTTGACTAAATTTCGCACCTACAGTTTGCATAGTTTGACTCAATTTTGTATCTACATTGAGCATAATTTTAATTTCCTTTTGTATTGTCTTACTGAATTGTGTCTTCATTTGTGACGACATTGCCTGCAACACGCTCATTATTGGATTATCCCTATCGAATGTGTTCAGACCTACTCCCATTTTCACTGATCCTACTTCAGTAGGATGTATAATTGCCTCGTGTACCTCTTTTTGGTCTGAATCTATTTTTTCTTGCTCGATATTCGAAAGTGGATACATAATTGAATCTTCTGAACTTCCCTGGTCGATATCTATCGGCGCTTGCTTCACTGTTATAAATTCTGTACCTTTTGTACTTAATGCACTATCTTGTACACTGTTGATGTTTGCTTTCCCGCCTATGGCATCCGCTTTGTCCATGTCTGCTAATAGTCTATGATCCTCTTCTAGTGACTGCTTGTCGCCATCCTGAAAAACTTTCTAATATTACATAGCCAAAGTAAGCAATTAATTTTTAAAATGTTCCTGTTCACACTTACTAACTTCCGATTAATGTGTGAACACTTCTTAACACTGTTCTTACCTAAATCCTCTTTAAAATTTTGTTTCCTAACTTTCGCAACATCTTTGCCTACATGTTCTCTCAACGCTAGGTCCAAGTAAGAAAGTCCCATCACCAGGAAGTCACGTGCGGTGCCCCATCCAGTTCTATCCTTATATGCATCAGTTTTCGCTTATAAATGACAATGGCCGGCGATCGGAGTCATAATTATAATGGAGGACACTCACATGCAGTAAGAAATCAGTGTTGATTTCACTAATCGCTCTAGGCGCTGCTGAGCTAATCTGTTACCACACAATCTTTAATTTAGAAACCGATGTAGTAACTTGACAAGTAGGCAGTGGGGAGGAGAGCACATAATATAAGTAATAACCACTTTGAAATAGAGACATATACTGCTTATGGACAATATGAATCCTACTCATGTATCACTTTCATTGCCGCAGAAAAAGACACTTTCATCTGTACAGAATGGATCTGTTTTAAACTTGAGACACTTTTATGTAAAACAACACTGAAATGTAGAGTGAAATGATCCTGCTAAGCATTAAAGATCCATAGCTACTGTGGTGGTGTTTTTCAAGTTCTTGTAACTTATAAACATCTTCCTTTGATATTATCTTTACATAGAATTGACCACTGACTGAAAATGACTTTTTACACCCATGTTTTCTGATAATTTTCAGCGTGAAGAATTTTTGAACTGAGTACTTCAGTGCAATGTAACAACATTTTCCTGCACTTTTGTTGAAACATCAATTTAGTTTGTCACATGCCATGAATCAGTAAAACCGTATGTTCTGAACACCACAGCAATAATCTCTTTGTAATAATGAAAATATGCACAATACCTTTTGTTGCCTTCTTCTGCAACAGCCATTATTATGCTTGTCAATGTGATAAAATAGCTGGTACTTACAACACTGTCTGATGCTTTGCTTACTATGGTAATAATAATTTCCAGCGCTTTATATATGCCTAAGTATATTCGGCTTATGACCTTAAAATGTTGCTAATTAAATATCACGGTATATGAAAAGGACATACTAAACATGTACTGAAATAACAACACTGTGATGAAAAAAAATGGCTATGAGCACTATGGGACTTAACATCTGAAGTCATCAGTCCCCTAGAACTTAGAATTACTTAAACCTAACTAACCTAACAACATCACACACATCCATGCCCGAGGCAAGATTCGAACCTACGACCGTAGCGGTCGCGCGGTTCCAGACTGAAGCGCCTAGAACCACTTGGCCACACCGGCCGGCACTGTGATGAAGCATGTTTTGTTTTTAAACGCTTGTATTACTTAACTTGTAGAAGAAGATGATCAATCATGGTTTTTGCAATATGTCAGTCACTATGGAAAATAGAATATAATTAACTTCACCATAGAAATAAATACGTCAGTCCTTTTGTTGTGTTGAGCAACATGTTGCAGCCTCCAACGAGATTTTGCTAGTGACAGATGGCTTAACAGATTTCACACAGTGGCTTCCACGTTGTAATTCCCATTCTAATATTGTCCAGTACAGTGGGTAATGCAGTAACATAATGTTTGCCTCCTTCACAGCAAACAATGACTTCCCAGTGGCTCTCGTAACAATATTGCCACTTCTGCTTGGTTCAGAAATAGCAGCTTAATATCGTAGAATTATGTGTAGCAATAACTTCCCGTCCATCCAAGGTCATTTAACAATGATCATGCCCCTCTTAATCACCACATAATACAGTACGTGGGCATCACACCACACATTACTTCACAATCTTTTCGACTCACAAAGTGAACTGTTCTGGAGCTTTTTGTCACAATGTTTCTCCCAACTTATCCTTCTGTGGGGGAATCCCTTTAAATTTTAACTTAAGCCTAAACCCATGATTCGTTTCAGTTGTCATTACGAAGTTTCTTAATACTTTTAAGGCTAAGATCTACTTAACAATATATAGAAATTAACACAACAAACTTTATTTACAGCTATAGCTCGCGTCATGTAAGACAGCGTTTCTGCACGTAGAGGCAGATCAGTGAAGGGATGAGAACTGCGCGTGAGTGGCAGCACAGAGCGGGCAAACAAAGTCCACATTGCTGAATAGCTTTGCTGCAGACAACATTCAGGCTCATTTGCCTACAGTACATCGTATTATACGTTCAAATCTATGAGGGGAACAGTAAATATTAAAACCAATTTCGATCAGTCGTCATGAGAGAAATATTAACTTACATCTTGAAGACGTTGCGTCCACTGCTCCACAGATTTACTCTGCGTGAAGTCAGGAGGCGAAAACCGCTGACAGCTTTGTAAAATCGTGAAGTACAATTTTCCTGAAAATGACTATTGTCTAACGACAAGCTCATTGAAACTGCTTGCAATAATTATCATTTATTGTGATTTGAACTGTATTATAAGTAAAAATTTAATACACAACAAAATTAACTTAAAGCACAAACCGAAATCGTTAATTTGTTTGACATCTGCTTCTACTCAATAGAATTTTTAAAAATGTGTGTGTTGATGTGTTTGACTGTAATTAAGTGTAATCACTGCTCTTAAAAAGAATTAGTGGTAGTAGAAAAGACTATTGTAAAAATGGTCACATTTTTCGCTGTTAATGGGTTATTATGAGTGTAAACTAACTCGTTCGACTTTACAGTGAGAGATGGCATTGAACAAGCAAAAAATCAATCATCATCTGCGAATAACTCCAGAGAATGATGACCGATAACAGCGAAAACCACCAATATCTCGACAAGTAACAGTTATTGTCATTTTAAGCCGTTATACAGTTCATGCCTTGAAAATGACAGGGGCTTACATGTGGAATTATGGACTTTTAATAAAAGCTGCATTCTCGCATGTAATTAGAGCATACAACGTGATGGGAGAAGTTTAACATCTCCTTGGGCAAAATGTTGAGCATTATAGTAGATGTAATTCAAAGGTTAGAACGTCCTAATCAAAAAAGCTTGGAAGTTCTCATTATTATGTACGCAACTGATACTTTGACAAACACATTTTTAAACCACAAGTCTTTAAAACTAAGAAATATTATTACTTTGTTCCAAAAAGTCTACATCGCTCTGCTACCATCGCTTCTATTTGAATATGTTTCCAAACAATCTGATTGTAAATCTACAATGATAGGTTCAAGGCTATCCATCATCACTTTCCTGTAAAATTATTCTTTCTGAAGCTTTTCAGCATGCCGCAAGAACTGTGCCCATGCTACAGGTGGGGTATTGCCTACTGCCTCATGCACAAGCGATTCAGTGAATGTTATCTTAAATGTTTTTTTTCTTCTCCCACATAGCCTTATCCTTTGCCAAAACTATGCGACCCCATTCACGTGCAAGGATGTCAAGTTTGTATGTTCTGTCACTTGACTTGTATAAATTAAGGAAGTGCAGGAGATCAGCACGAGTGGGGTTTATACTGTGCTTAATATTTTTATTTTGAAGCCAGGGAAAAATACCCGCCTTTCTGATGTTTATTCTTGGTGTTTTCTCTGTAACAGTTGAATTATAACTAGCAGTGAATGTCTTCGAAGCAAGGTATGCCAAGAATTGTGAATCACGTCATGAAACTGACAGCATTCATTTCTGAATGATAGTCACTGCTGATTTTTTAGATGTAAATACAAGTTTACTCCCAGAAACAAAACCAGAAGAAGAATCAGTATGCAGAATCATTATCCTCAAAGACACGAAGAACTTCTAAAATTTCTTTGTAGTAATATTGGTTAACTGTTTGTCCAGGAGGCACCCACTCTTTATCGATGTGCTGCTTCGACTAGAAGCAGCTAGTAGACCAAGGCCAAAGATTTGTTCCTACGCAAGCCTGTGGGGTTGCCACTTCTTGCAAAGAAAATCAGTCTCATTACTTTATTGTCACACCTCCTATAGTTCCGTATAAACCAATAGAGTTCATTGACTATGTCTTTTTGATCTGTGGGTATTGCCTCATTTTCAGCTTGCAATTCAGTGACAGACATCAGGAGGGACAAGTATCGAATCAACAATATTGGCAGAAATAGGTGTGGAGTCTACAGAAGCAATATTTTAAATCCTAGATTGAGAATCCCGAAAAAACATCGGGCTGCGCCAGAGTGTCGTCAACATGTGATGACCACAGAGACTGAGGTGATGTCAACACCACCTCGATCGAAAGTTGCGGCTCATGTGCTGACATCGTGGCGGCAAGTTTGATGCCATCAGGCATAACCGGAGTCACCGTGGTAACGGAAACCGGAATATGTGGGGGAGATTCCGGAAACATTTTTTCAGATTCCATAATCTGTTGCGAAGCATCTACTACGCTGTCAATGCTACTAGCATCCCTATTATGGCAGTCTTTATTATTTAAGAAAGAAGTTATCGGTAGAGGAGCACTGTTACCACGTCTAGTCGAGGGCGGAACGGGGGAAGACCTACATCAGAGGAGGATGACAGCTCTCGTTAAGAATCTACTGCAGAAGGCTGGTGGGAAACGGTGGAAGAAGCCTCTGCAACAAGGTCGGCAACCATTAATTTTTGGCGCTGTACTCAGCCATTTTTAAGCACAATTACCCGTTTAAGACAGTTAGTGCGTACCAACTTGCCCCTCATAAGTATGAAGAACACAGTAACCGCAAATAACCAGATGGGAGGGTGTATTTACTTTAATGTGCATCTCAACTGATCGAACACCATTACAGCATTGCAATTTATGTTGTGCAGACCAACGTTCATTACGAATCAATTGAACAACACGCCACCGCAGCTTCCTTGAGATAATTGTAATCTACTTCTGGGGGTAAACTATCAATCCGAACTGTGCTAACAGAACCACCCCTGTGACGAAACGACACCTGCTCACAATGTTTTATGCAAAAACTTACCTAGCAAAACAGGGATAAAGAACTTCACAAAAAGGCAGTTAGGGTCAATAGGAAATATACTAACTGTATCTGGTCCGATGTAATGCAAATCGTGTCCACTATCCATTCATGAGTTTCCAACGAAGTTGACTGAACATTGCTGATTGACTTGTTAAACTGATAACTGGGCGTACTCTTCCACAGAAACAATCGGGTAGCCATGGCAGTATGCGCAAAAGTTGCTAAACAAAACATTTCACAACACAAACAGTAAAATTACGAGACAAAGGAGACCAGCGGACAAAGAAACGCCACCCACACAATCTAAATATTCACAACTCGAGCAGGACGTCCAATCTCTGTCGTGTCTCAAGCGCAGTTGTAGACCTACGAGCCCTGTGATATCACGAACGCGAAATATTCTGGTGCAGACCATCCCGCGAAATCGTCCAGGGGTGCACTATAGATATGGTGTCAGTTGGATGGATTGGGGGTGGGGGGGGGGTGCTTTTTGCAGACGCTGCTCAATTCGACAGAATGTGTGGCGACATGGTGCATTATTGGAAAGTGCTGCTGCCCTTCCATAGAGTTCATGGCGACACGGAGCATTATTGGAAATGTAAAGAAACTGGTTCTCTACATCTAAAAAGAAAACCTTTTAAATAATAAAACATGACCTATAAAAGGGATCTGATTACCCCTTTTAGTCATGGACGAAAAAGAAAATACTTCAGTACAATTATTATAGAGATGCGATAAAAATCACTTTAACGGGGGGCCAAATGAACAATTTAAGTCAATATAATTCCAGTAACCTGCAAAAGTAAAAACATATTACTGTAGGGGCCTACATAGACATCGCGCATTTGCTAGATGCCCACGAAATGCGTAATTTTCTATTGAAGCTGACAGCCAATGAGAAAATAGGTGCGGTTTTCAAGCAGTAATGGCGGACAGCATCAGCTGGTAATATATGTAATTTTATGGTAGCTAATGTTACCACACAAAAAATAAAATATGTACTCCCTCCAAAAGAAGTTACAAACAAACATTAAAATAAAATTATTATGAGCAGCAAAATGTCTGAGAAGAATTTTGAAAGAAAATTATTAATTGAACTTTGGCGGGTTTTCAACACTGTCAACAAGACGAAACAATGGAAAGAATATTTATTGGAACTAAACAAAATTGAGATGTTGTGACAGTAATATTCAAACAGTTAATTTAACTGCAATTGTCTTTAATCTTGAAATGAGAGAGATCGTAATAATTTTCTATTTAATGTCTTAACCGTTGCTGCAGGCAGTGCGATGACGTCAGCGGTAGTCCGCGCGGACAATGTGTGAAGTGAATCTTGGCTCGTGGCGTGAAGATAATGATAGACCCTCCTGTTTCATTAATTTGCCAGTTACGACGGTGGTCCACGTCTCCGTTGTAGTCGAATCAGCTGGCAGCACTGGCGTGATAATAATAGTTCCAGTATGTGCGTTGTTACGCGTGCGACGTTTTATTATTAAAAGTTTATTAATCACGCGGTGCGGGTAGGTTGGAATTATGCAATGTCTTTAGTATTTAAGATATATATCCGGTTAATGCCAATACTTCGCACAGGAAAACAGTCACATGTGTTTTTCACTATAACAGTCCGTTAAACATCAGTTCAATTACGTCGTCGTCTTTACGACAGTTTGAATGATATAATAAATGTTTATTGATCAAATCACAGCACTGTTCTTTCACTTAACACTTTGGTTTGGCCCATTTTCACGCAATTCTAACAGTTAGTGTCTCCTCACGACAATGGTGTCTGGTTCCTGGCTAATTCTCACAAGTTCACACAGTTCGTAAAATCGTCACCGCAAACACTCAATATACTTTTCAGGTTTTACTGTTCACTTAATAATGCACGATCTCCTATTAACACAGCGGACACACCGTAATTAATTGTTCCTCCGCGTATCACCGTCTTTCACGCCGAAATTTACAACGTTTTACACCCGCAAACCGACCACGTACCACAACACACTCGCATGCGCTCTATCGATAGTCGTTCGCTCCCTCTCTGACACAATACTTCTAGATTAGATTAGATTAGATTAATACTAGTTCCATGGATCATGAATACGATATTTCGTAATGATGTGGAACGAGTCGAATTTTCCAATACATGACATAATTAGGTTAATTTAACAACATACTTAAGTTAATATAACAACTTTATTTTTTTGTTTTTCTTTATTTTTTATTTTTTTTATTTTTATTTTTTTTATTTTTTTCTTTTTGTTTTTTTTTCTTTTTTTCTTAATTTATATCTAAAAATTCCTCTATGGAGTAGAAGGAGTTGTCATTTAGAAATTCTTTTAATTTCTTCTTAAATACTTGTTGGTTATCTGTCAGACTTTTGATACTATTTGGTAAGTGACCAAAGACTTTAGTGCCAGTATAATTCACCCCTTTCTGTGCCAAAGTTAGATTTAATCTAGAATAGTGAAGATCATCCTTTCTCCTAGTATTGTAGTTATGCACACTGCTATTACTTTTGAATTGGGTTTGGTTGTTAATAACAAATTTCATAAGAGAGTATATATACTGAGAAGCTATTGTGAATATCCCTAGATCCTTAAATAAATGTCTGCAGGATGATCTTGGGTGGACTCCAGCTATTATTCTGATTACACGCTTTTGTGCAGTAAATACTTTATTTCTCAGTGATGAATTACCCCAAAATATGATGCCATATGAAAGCAATGAGTGAAAATAGGAGTAGTAAGCTAATTTACTAAGATGTTTATCACCAAAATTTGCAATGACCCTTATTGCATAAGTAGCTGAACTCAAACCTTTCAGCAGATCATCAATGCGTTTCTTCCAATTTAATCTCTCATCAACGGATATACCTAAAAATTTGGAATATTCTACCTTAGCTATATGCTTCTGATTAAGGTCTATATTTATTAATGGCGTCATACCATTCACTGTACGGAACTGTATGTACTGTGTCTTATCAAAATTCAGTGAGAGTCCGTTTACAAGGAACCACTTAGTAATTTTCTGAAAGACAGTATTGACAATTTCATCAGTCAATTCTTGTTTCTCAGGTGTGATTACTATACTTGTATCATCAGCAAAGAGAACTAACTTTGCCTCTTCATGAATATAGAATGGCAAGTCATTAATATATAATAAGAATAACAAAGGACCCAAGACTGACCCTTGTGGAACCCCATTCTTGATAGTTCCCCAGTTTGAGGAATGTGCTGATCTTTGCATGTTACGAGAACTACTTATTTCAACTTTCTGCACTCTTCCAGTTAGGTACGAATTAAACCATTTGTGTACTGTCCCACTCATGCCACAATACTTGAGCTTGTCTAGCAGAATTTCTCCGAGGCTAAGCAAAGATTTACATAGCGTATAGAACCAGAACATTCATATTCGTACAATATAAAATATAAAACAGTAGCAAAATGAATGAAGAAACAATGTGACGTATTAACAAATAAAGAATAGTTGAAACACATAGCATATAGAACCAGAACATTCATATTCGTGCAATATAAAATATAAAACAGCAGCAAAATGAATGAAGAAACAATGTGACGTATTAACAAATAAAGAAGGTAATGCACAAAAGAAAAAAAAATTATCTACTTTCGGGGATAGCAATGTCTTAACAGCAAACACTGTTTTCGGAGGCGCTGTGGCTCGCAGAGGGCGGCCTTCCGGTGCTATTGGTATCTGCATGTAGGGCTGAGGCTGGACTCGTACTGCCTGCTGCTAAGTGAGTGTTTTTTGTGATATGGCTTGCAATAACGACTGCGCGCAATGCCGCTATCTTGTTCGGGATGCAACGGTAGACACGTGTTCGAACGTCCTTTAGACATCTTGAGCCCTAAGCTGTGATGAGTTTCAGGCAGTCGAAAGTACTGTCTATCAAGACTGCGTAAGCAAATGGGTGAGAAACTCAGGCATCTTCGAATGGTTAAGTTTTGAATTATCGTATCCATCGTTTTCGTAGAGTTGGAGTTATCATGTCTGGTTCGCATGCAAAAAGTCTCCATTCTCTCCCGGACAGGACTACTGTTTTTCTGCTTCTGTCGGATTCTATTGAAATAGCGCTCCTGTAAGCCTGGCTGAATCGTCCGCCATGTTTTCCCCAACTCTGACATTTTGGCAATGTTTACCTTGCGGGTGGTTAACCTATTTACGCGACTTTTTACAATATTTCTTATAGAAGATTAGGTATTGCATGTATGAAGTTCACCGAACGGTAATTCATGTTTAGAGAGATCTTTCAAATGCCATTTTTACATAACACAAGAATTGAAATGTATTATTACATGGCAATGAAATGTAGTCTCAGAACTTCCGCGGTATTTCGTAAATATTAAATGTGATAAGTAAAGAACTCAGTCCCAATGTTCTTCAAAATCAAATATGAGCATTATGCAGTAACAACCTCAGGCTATTTATTATTTTTGATCTGTATATAGGCACTTGCAGAAGCGGTATTGTTTTTCTAATTATAAGTAGGTACTTTAAGAAATGCGGCATTTTTATTGTAAATGGGGGAGGAAATAATATTGTATCATGTTCCAGTGAAACGAATTTTTATTAATAATTTCCTCTATCATTTAATCAGTATTCATATTGTGTACTTCATGATAGGTCTGTACAACTCAGTGACAGTGTTCAAAAAATATCAGAAAATAGTTCTGTAGCTCTATCTACGTATAACACACTATCATAAAGCACGGAAGCCACTGTGTTACATTGCCCTAGATTCTGTTTCCACAGAATTAACGTCTATAATTTTGGTTTGTTAGGTATTCAAGATGAGTAGATAGCCTGTAGAGTCAGTGCCTTTGCATAACTCTCTCCTGGAACATTGTGATACAGATAACTGTTTTTCGTATATCTGTGTTTGCTGTAGAGCTTGTGTATGCAAACTGTGCTTTGAGTGGATACCCAGTGTATATATTTAATAAAAGTTTGCTTGGCTAAGTTAGGGCTTATTAGGACATAGCCAGATTTCTAACAACAAAATTGTCAAGACTGTAACAGATTTAATGTGAATGCAAGCATTGATTGGGAACAATATTTACAATTTCTATTCCATTTATATTCCAAAGTTTTCATGCATATATTTCACAGCTTAACATTCACATTTACTGTATTCATTTCTAATCAGAAAATGCCATAGTTTATCCAGATCCACAACATTGAAATATGCAAGTAAAATTGGTGGTTTTATTGTTACACTTTGCAAGATGGTGGGCAGTGCCAGTTTTCAGGAGTGGGGAAGAGGTTTGCTTTTGACAATGTATTTAGAAAACAGAAATAAATGAGTTTAGCTGTTTTATTCAGCAATAAAAATAATCATAGTAAAAAACAATTTTATTAACAATTAGCACAAAGAATTTACATACAATAGGTTGTAGTACAAAGTTTTACATTTGTAAACTACACACATGAAATCCTAGAAAGGAGAACAATACACCAAATGTACAAACTTAAGCCCACAAATAAAAATACCAAATAAATGTATGGTTTTAGAAAGAGAACATATACATATTGTTCTTTATTTATTGTAAATTTTAAAATAGAATCTTTAATTTACACTTTGAAAGTGGTTTGCAAACATTTATATTATGAAAAATGTAAAATTCTGAATTGAATTATCCACTGAAATTTATACAATTTTCCAACATTTGAAATGTAATTGTAAGAAGACATTCAGATGTAAAAATTTCTACTTAACAGACTTACAAATGAGGAACATCACAAGGATTTATTTATTTTTATTACTTTATTTTAACTCCGCCATTTTTCTCTAAGGCCTCATCTCACAAATAATGAGGGAGGAGAATGAATCACTTTAAAAAAACCTGGGTGGTTCTGGCTCCAGATAGCAACACCTGCTGAGGGTCCCTGCCTGGTGTTACAAGTAAAGTCCCAAAATCCAGACATGCCTGTGTGATAACCACTGGTAAAACCTAAACACATACCAATAATCATGAAAGGACAGCAGGAAATAATCCACTACCTGGAGCACTAGTCAGTTGTGTAGTGGAACTGATCATTGGATTCCAGAAGAGAAGAACTGATGCTTGTCACAACCCTAAATATGTATTACACAGGAACACTTAATTTGAACACACTACCAAAACTAGGTAAATTGAAACAACTGGCAAACACCATAGATTAATTCAATTATTAAAGTTATGGCACTACAGGAAACAAGATCTTCAGGTCAGACCACTGTGTGTCTGAAAAGTACGGGATGTACAAAGGGAAACTAGCCATAACCACAGTAGACTTAGCACCGGCTTTTCTTCGTGCTTGATAAAATACATTTTCCAAACCATTCTGCATCAACCTTCCTGGCATCAGAAATTTGAAACCCTTTTCAAAAAGATCTCTTGCAACGTTCATTACACTAATACTAGGCATTATAACTCCTGTCTGAAGAGGTTTCAATCCTTTCCCAAATTCTGTGTCTTGGAAAATTTAAAGAACAGATGTGAAGAATTGAAATTTCTTTTCACTGTTCTTCCCTGTTATAGACTTCTTCAAGTATCTAGCAGACATGATAGTAAATCACTCATGCACTAACCTAATCCACCAAGCAAAGGATAGAGCATCTTTACTTATTTGTTGTAAACTAACAGCCTCCTCTAAAGCTGCAGCAGTTTTAATGGAAAACAGATTAACAGCTGGTGCAACATTCATGGTGTTAAAATGGGTTGGAAACAAATGCATCCTGCTTAAATGACAGAGCGATCTCAAACGTTCTTCAGACACTGTTTCCATTTCCCAAACCTCTTTAATGTGTCCTCAAGATACAACTTTAGTATTAGACTTTCTGCTTCGCATATTTCCCAAGGTGAAATGATAATACGAGAAAGAAAAGCAGATCATATGTTTTTTAATAAATGAGATACATCTGCAAAAGTGTGCATATTTTGAGAACCATCTATTTGAATTGTAGTATTTCTAGTGCTCCTGTTAAGACAGACTCCCAGAGAACTCCACAGTGCCTTGTTATTGCTCCCCATATCTGACAATCGAGCTCTAACACTGAGACCAAAAGCTCTAACAGCAGTAACTGAATTTGTAATCACCTGCTTCATCTCTATGCCAGTAGTAGATGGGCCTGTAATTTCATGAGCAATAACATGTTTCCATCAATTTTTAAGTCCTCCAATCCTTTCTTTGTATCCCAGGGTAACATGTCCAGTAAATGAATTACTTACAATATCATAAGCCGTACCTGCACACAGTTCCATTGCATCCACAGACATGCAGCATTCCCTGTCATTAAAGTCCATGACCTCTATTTTTGTTTTGAGTAGTGCTATTATGGACTAAATAATCCAATAATTTAAATATATGCCCCTCATTCTCCTACTGAATGTGCTGTAGTGTGGCGTGGTATATCCACACGATCTTAGGAAGTTATACCCATACTTACCTAAAGCTAAACATAGCTTCAGGCCTTCAATAATTCCCTCACTTGACCATTCAAATATTGAATGTCTCTCAGTTTTTGTCATTTCAGTCTGCTCTGCAGATAAAAATTTCAGCATGCTTTTATTTTGTACTTCTAACTCAGTTTTTAAGGAAGCGTTCTCTCTTTTCAAAACTGTAATTTCCTCATTTAATGCAGCCACACTAGTGTCATCAGCATGACCCTGAAAACGAAGGAGCATTTATTATTATATTGTATGAGAATGAAAGTCACATACTAAAATGTAATGAATAAGTGTAAATCTGGGATGGAATTCATTCATTCCATGCATTAACTGTTTAATTCATGTCATTTTAACAGGTAATTTTTATATGTTATGTGCAACTATTCTGAAATATAAGAGCGAGATCAAATAATGGGAGAACCATAATAATGGATATTGAAAAAAATCAAATATTAAAATTACGAAGTATTGCGACATGAAAATCCTAACCAGCGTATTGAAGAGTTATTATAGCCCTTTAGGCCCCTACCCCCACGATCGTGAGGGTCTGGACTGACTTCATACTTTTTGTTCCCTGGAGCTAGAATGCAACTGAAGCCGGGAACGAACGATCGTGAGGGCTACTTTGGTTCATGAAGTACCGCCGAACGCCGCTAGATCGCAGCTCCGTCCACTCTGCTGTTTTGGCGGGCTTCTTTGTCTTCAGGTGTCGTTGCATGACGTGTAGCAGTTGTGTTTGCGTGTGATTCTGAGGAATTGTTTGGATTCAGTCTGTTTCTAGACATCTCAAATAATTTGTGTATTATCGAAATATCCATTTTGTGTGATTATTGCGGCTGTGGTGCTCGAAAGTGTCTCCACCATCACATTCGCGAGGGTTAGGCGTTGCCGCAGTTTTGACTTATTGACGTTAGTTTTACTCTACTACCTTTTTTCGCATTCTTGCATGCTGATTAATGCAATGTATATGGTGTAATGTATTGGAACATTTTTAGATAATGAAGCGACTTACTGAGGAAGATATTTTGTAGTTGCTTGATGCATCAGACTTAGAAGTAAGTGATGAACACGATTCTGAAGATTCGTTTGTGGCAGAAAATATTGGTGTATCGAGTTCTGATTCCGATACAGATGAAATACCAGTTCAAACTGCATCAGAATCGTCAAGGAATAATAATCAACTGAAAGTAGACACTCTCAGTTCTCCACAAGTTATAAAGAAGAAAAACCTATCAGGCGGAAAATATCTGTGGAAGAAAAAATTATTTAAAGCTAAGCATCACCCAGGACCATTGAACTTTTCTAGAATGCAGGTAAAATATACGCCTTCTTTCTGGGTTACTGTAATATATTTTGTTCTGTAAATGAGAATTTGGTCCATTGTAAGCTGTTTGTTCTGTTTTCAAATCAATTTTCTTTTCTGTTTACAGATCCATTGTGTACTCCTCTCCAGTATTTTACCACATATTTTGCAGATGAAGTCTTTAAGATTGCTGAAGAACATACGAATCGTATACTGTGTGGAAGCATGGAAAAAGCATTAAAACAGATGCAACAGAAGTTAAAAAATTTATAGCTGTCAATCTGATTATGGGTTGCATCAAACTTCCTCGATTGAGATTATACTGTACCACTGAGTATGGCTATACTCCAGTTTCGAGAATCATGTCAAGAGACAGGTTTCTGGCACTCAGAAATGCTTTTCACGTGGTTGATGCTTCCTCTGCCCCAGATAATAATAATAAACTGTGGAAAGTACAGCCAGTTCTTGATGCAATAAGAAATGCGTGCCTGAGTCTTCCACAGGATCATGTTACTTATTCAGTTGATGAACAAATGATACCATTTACAGGTCGCTGCCCACTGAGGCACTTTGTAAAAAACAAACCTCGACCAGTTGGATTAAAGAACTTTGTACTTACTACATCTGCTTGTCTTGTATTAGACTTTGAAATATATCAAGGTGATTCAACTACTCTACAGACTAACGAGTTTGGATTAGGCCCTTCTGTGATATTAAGATTGACACAAACTTTACCTCAAGAAAGCTTCATCTACTTTGGTAGATATTTTACATCATTGCCTTTACTGGAGAAATTGACTGAAATGAAGCTCTGTGGAAGTGGAACAATAATGGCCAACAGACTAAAGGGCTTGCCTCTCACTGATGCAAGTAAGAGGGTTCATGGACAGAGTATAGAACATGTTGCTGAAAACTGTGATTCAGTAGTTGTAGAATGGAAAGACAGCAACAAAGTAATCATGGCTTCAAACTGCTGTGGCTCCTCACCGACTGAGCCTGTGCAACGTTGGTCCAAAATTGATAACAAACACATTGAAGTCGATTGTCCTTCTGTGGTGTGCAAATATAATCAAAACATGGGTGGAGTTGACGTTTGTGACCAGCAGATGGAATGCTACAGAGCCTGGTTCAGAACTATGAAATGGTCGTGGAAAGTAATTTTGTACTTTGTGGACCTTGCTGTGGTAAATGAATGGAACTAATACATGAGAAGCATCAAAGGGAACAATATTCCAAGAAAAGAACAGAAAGATTTGCTTCACTTCAAATGAGAGGTAATGGATAATTTGCAATACCACATTATTTTATGTTTACGTTAATGTTATTTGATATTGTGTTATTTGATATAGATATTTGAAGTTATGTTATTTGATATTATTCTATATTTCTAGGTAGCAGAAGGACTGCTTGCAGTTCTACCTGAGGATAGGAGGGTATTAAGTGACAGTGAGACTGAACAAGAAGGAGATGCACTTCCTGCAGCCAAAAGGTCTAAAGTCTTTAATCAACCTGCAAATCTACCATGCAGTGACAAGCGCTATGATGGATATGAACATTTTCCAATTTCTGATGATATGCCAGCACCACGCACTTGCAGATACGAGCCATGCAAAAGTTGCAGCAAAATGCGGTGCAAAAAGTGCAACGTATACTTGTGCCTGTCGAAGGACAAGACATGTTTTAAGGACTTTCATGTTCCTCCCAAATAGAAACAAAGAAGGCAAACATTCATTTAAAACTGCTACAACAAGAGTTTTGTACATTTTTGTAAAGATTTACAAGCACAATACATGTTGCATTCTCTAAAGTATTTTGTATTCGTATTTACCCTCACGATCATGACAGTACCGCCCCCCCCCCCCCCGGAAAATTTTGAACTCCAAAATTTTTCTTAGTTTTCTAGTAACATTTAAAGCTAAACAAATATGGAAAAGCATTGGGAAATGAAATCACTTTTTAAAAAATCTTCAGGTTGTAACAGGATAGCTACAGAATGCAATGAAATAATATAAGATAAAACTTACACCTGTATCTATATTTTTTGGAATAATTTCAGCAGGTTGTGCACATGTGGCAGGGCCATTTTCTATTATCTCAATGGACTGAAAATAAAACCAAAGTTAAAAATTACCTCTAGGGATGATTTTGCATAGTTGTGAAAAATCGTTTCTTTCTTAAGGAGTCCCTGGCCCTTCTTCCGCTTACTGGTTAGTAACTTTGGAGGATTGGGTACATCAAATATAGTTGGCACAGCTGTTTGCTTAACCTTTTTCAAGTCTGTTGTTCTCAAACTGTGACTCTTCAAAATGAGCCTGAAACAAATATGTATTATTAGTGTAAAACATGTACTATATTGCTAAATGATAGAGAAGATATTATTTGGAGAAACATACAGCCTACTTTTTATTGTGTAAATAAAGTGATTACCGGCATTCTAAATTGTGTGTGTGTGTCATCCATTACAAATAGTCACTTTTTGTTAATCCAAACAGTACATGTGTTTAGTACTGTCACACCAATCAAGCAATAAAAATTATAGTTTTAGGAGCACCAAAGATGAAAAATTTAGCCAAAATAGTCACAAAGGTTAAAATTGCATTGAGGTGGTTGTGGTTCCAAGTGCACTTAACAGTAGTCTGTACCTATAACACAGCAAAACAATATACTGTATTTTCAAAAAAGTGGTTTTCATTAATAGCTCTAGTGTCACTCCAGCATCCGAAGAGACTGAGTGTGATTTTTTGTATTGGTGTGTTTCTGAAAAATTATTTTCTGAAACAACTTATGTCCTTTGGAAATATTAATATTATTAAATAAATATACTGTAAGTGACATTTATTTTGCAGTCTGGTTAATCTACTCCTTTGGGTTTGTCAATTTCATGCACCATGTAGTCTAGATACAGGTTTACACAGCAAGTAGGGTGCGAACAGGAATGTTCCAGATGGTGTAGATGTTTTCAGCATTTTTCCCATATTCAAATTCATGTGAAGATTTTGTGTTTATTATAAACACCCCTATTCACGAGTACTCATTTCCATTTGACACAATATACTAAATTCATTCTGTATTCTCCCTCCTTTTACCCTTGAGAGAATTGTTGACAGACTGCAAGTAACCACAGAAGATGAGATCCTAAAATATCATAAATGCACCTTTCGTTTATCATACTATCATCATAGCTCAAATTGTTCTGCCCTTAGTGACTCCAAAATGACTGTTATACAGGACGAAAACCATTCTAAAAGACAATTACGTATAAAGACACTTTTCGTGCTTTCCTTAGAATTATTTTTCAATAATTTTTCAGGTGCCCTTTTCTCACAAGTTTCGCAAGTATTTTAGACAATTTTCTTATCAAAGATTCTGTTAACATCACATTACTTACAGAGGAATCAGTATTCACACATTGTTCATGCAGAAAGCAAGTAAGGTCGTTTTTGAGTATCAAGGCGCAATATTAATACCGTGGCAAAACTTTACAGAGGGCCGACTGCGTTTTTGTCTTCGAGTTTGTGGATATAGAAAAACATTTGATACGAGCTGTCAAAACGTGGGACAATCTTGGGCATAAATGATCAATATTTTTTGATTAAAGCCATGATATAGAATTCATACTGCTATTAAGTCACTTTGTTATAAACACACAATAATTGTTGCTTGTTGAGTTATGGTCAAAACTTTTTATTGAAGATTACCGTATGTTACATTTGCATAACAACCAATCCACTATAAAAATACCTTAACTGTCATTCGTCGTTCTGTACCTATATAAGACATGAGTTTAAGTATTATTATTCAGTTTGTGTATGTATGCATATTTATGATAACGACATACAAATACAAAACAATAAATATTTTTGAAGGATATCATTTTCACCAATGACTGTATTTTATTTTACACATTGCAGTTTAGGCTGTACAGCCATTTTCAAGTGTTGCTGAAAACTACAAAAAGTCACCATAATGAATTCCTCTCCATTTTGCTACTTCCGAAAATTCTCAGGCCTCGAAAAATTTTGAGACCAACAGCTACAGCACAGTCTTCGACTGGAGGGAAAAACGTAATTTTATAGAATAGTTTTCAGGTTTATAACTACTTTCATTAACATAAACTTCCCATACACAACTGAGCGCCAGGTCCTGGTTCCCAATTCTCTCAGCAGCAATTATGGCCCATCTTTCTCTTCGGTCAGGGTCTCTCGGAAAACTGAACATGGGAAAACCATTTTTGCAATGTTACTGCAGTTCACAGCTTAGCAGCCACCCATTTTCAATACGTATTCTTCTCTAGATTCAATGAAAATACTCCATGGCTATCGAGAATCGTATATAAACACGCAGCAGTAGGCAATACTTTGGGGCAAAGATGGCGGACACTTCATCTTGGTTTATAGGAGACTTATATTGCAGTGAACCACATCATTTGTGGATTTGCTGCGTATACCTCATTGTGCAACTACTGCATTTATTGGATTTTTAGCACGTATGGGGTCCTTGGAATTTTGGCACGTGGGGGTTCCCTGGTTCAACTGTGGGCGGAAGCACTTCCTCAAGACTTAGAAAGGTATAGTGACATTCATTTGCTACTATCTCTGCCCAAAGCCTTCGAAATCACCCTCATACATCTGACCAGTATTTGAATTGCTCGCATCACTGCCGCTGGGCTCGCAATGCCTTCTGAAAAAAAAAGGGAGTGCTTATTTTGCTGATATGACTTGCAATAGCGACTGCTCGAAATGGCGCTGTCTCGTTCTGGATGATACGGCAGACAAGTGCCCGACCACCCGAAGGCCGATTGAGCTCTTAGCTAGGACAGGTTACAGGCAGTCAAAAGTACTATCTACAAGGGTTGCGTGCACAAACGGGGAGATGCTGAGGCTTGTGCCAGTGCACTAGTTTGGAGTTATTGTGCCCACCGTTTCCATTGTGTAGTGGTTATCACGGCTGCTTCACGTGCAGAAGGTCCCAGTTTCGATACTGTACATGAACACGATTTTCCTGCCTATGTCTAATTTTACTCCAGTGAGCCACATCATGTATGGATCTGCTTCATATGGATTCGTTGCACAAGTACCACAACATCACTACCGCTTGGTTTGCACTACCTGCTGCTAACAAAGTGATTGTTTTTGCTGATATGACTTCCAATAACGACTTCGCAAAACGGCGCTATCTCTTTCGGGATGCTATGACAGACATGTGCTGGAGTGCACTGAAGCCAATTTGGACAATATCGGAGTTATCATGTCCGTTCTTTCCATAGTGTAGTAGTTACCACATCTGCTGCTGATGCTGAAAGTTCCCATTTCGATCCCAGGCGGTAACTCCATTTTCCTGCTTCTGTCTGATTCTATTGCAGTAAGCCATGTCATATGTGGATGCACTGCATATACCTTGTAACACTTGATTGAAAACACATGCAGTCGATTAGCACAAATTTATTTTAACTCACGACCTTCAATCATCACATTACATGACTCTCCTAGCAGGCAGTGGGAATAAATTGCGTTTATGTGGAGTAAAACATGATAAATCAAAATTAATTCTTATCGACTGACCCAGGCATAATGCGAAGTGCGAGAAGAATTCTACAATACACGGCCCATGAAACCCTCGTGGAAACTTTGCCGGCGTGATCCAACAAATTAATCAGTGGCCTAACTCAAGCCAGAATGGGCGCAATATCAACGAAATCAGTGTGGCGGGCGTCGTCGTTGTGAGGACGTTGGCCAGCCTTGTGGTGCTGCAAGGCTGCACTCATCTATTCACTCCTAGCTATCTTGCTCAGTACATAGCTGAACGAAAACTTTCTACCCCCAAGCTCAATCGTTCTGTTTGCTAAGTCCTAAACTGCAGAGATGCTCACTCTCTCTCAGGCAAGCTGAGTAAAGAACGCCACGTCCGCACTCTAGACAATCTGGGAACAGAAGACCTCTACAGAGACTTCTGCCAGTCTGCTCATTGCCTCGGCTTCCCCTCCAGCAAAATCACTTACGCCAATTGCAGCACAAGTCGCGTTAATTACGCGTCGCTTCCTAGCGCCGAACAACGTCTGCTCTGGGAAGAACAAATTCGCACAAAATTTCCCTTCCTCTCAACTTCTGCTATTTAGCTCCTCCCAGGCCACCCATCAAGGCTAGCATCTGCATAAAACACCAATTTTTCCGAAATTCTGACTCCCAGGAGAGTACTTCAAATGCCTTGGTTCTACGTTCCCATCAGAGGCCGGCGTATTTCATTCTGTCACTCTTCACCTGATTTACTTCTGACTCTGCAGACTGTGAATTCAGCATGAAGTTGCTATAGTCACGAACACACATATTTCGGCCTCTGTTGACTGCTCCACCATAGCTTTGCGCAGCTTTCTCGCATGTTTCACTGAAAACGGGATGACGGACATTTAGCAACAAGCTTACAAGTTCTCCATCTGCTTCTCAGTACACCAGCATGGGGTCAACCACCCCCTCACTGTCACTCATCTTAAGGCAGCTGGGGGCTGCGCCCTGTTACTGCTTTATCAGAGTTTGACCCACCCTAAGCTGCCTATTGTCGCTTCCCTTCGCCGCTCCCCAGCTGCGCACCACCACCCGGCTGCAGTCAACTCTGAATACTTCCCTTGGGATAAACTAGCCTCCAGTAAATCGACACGTTTTCACAAACTTTTCACGTTGCGTGAATTACTTTAAAACCGTCACCCAACATTAATTATTCCTATACGTCCATACTATACCCTCTACAAGATGCATTGTGCTTTGTCAGTCATTTTTGTTCAGCCCTACTGTTCGCTCAACGTGAATTCGGTGATCTTTAATGACTTCATGTAAGGGGCGTAGTTCTTGCCATCTTACAACCTTAGTTGTGCAAGTACTGCATGTATTGGATTTTTAAGCTAAAATGGCACCCTCGCTACACGTTTACTGTGAAGCAGACTGCAGAACAGCAGTTATCGTAGCATAGCGGTTTATGACATTTGCCTAACTTCCAGAAGGTCCCTGGTTCGATTCCGGGCCATAACACTTTTCCCACGCTGCAGACGTGCTGACATTCGTATGCTACGATCTCTTCGCAAAACCTTCGAGATCACCATCATACATCCGACCAACATTTGAACTGCTCACATCACTGCCGCTGAAACACTTTTTCCCGTCACTAAACAAGACGACTTAAGATTCATTTGCTACGATCTCCACCCGACGCCTTCGAGATCAGAGTTTGAATTGCTCACTTCGCTGCCACTGGGCTTGCCCAACCTGCTGCTAACAAAGTGATTTTTTTTTTTTTTTTTTTTTTTTGAGATATGACTTGCAATAACGACTGCACGAAACTCAGCTATCTCGTTCTGGATGATACAGCAGACTCCCTCTCGAGCGCCCCAAAGACTTGTTGAGCCCTCACCTGTGAAGGGTTTCAGGCTGTCAGAAGTACTGTCTATCAAGGTTGCTTGCGTAAACGGGAGGGAATCTGAGGCTTCTTTGTGTGCACAAAGTTGGAGGGGGAGGGATTGTGTCTGTCGTTTCCGTATTGTAGCTGTTACCATGTCTGCTTCACATGCAGAAAAGGTCTCCGGTTCAATCCCGCGTGGGAGCACTATTTTCCTGTCTATGTGGGATTCTAATCCAGTGAGCAATGTCATTTGTGTTTGTGCTGCGTATACCTTCGTTGCACAAGTACCGCATTTATTGGATGGCATCCTCTCTACAAGTTCACCATCAAGCAGAGTGCAGAGAGCAATTTCCGTGGTGGTAGCGGTTATCGTGTCCGCCTAGTACGTGGGGGTCCATGATTCGATTGTGGGTGGAAGCACTTTTTCAAGGCGTTAAGCAAGGCATAGTGACATTCATTTTGCCACGATCTCTAACTGAAACCTTCGAAATCGTCTTCATACATCTGACCAGTGTTTGAATTGTTGACATCACTGCTGCTGGGCTCGCACTGCCCACAGCTATCTTTTTTTTTTTCATTTGCTTAGAAGTGCTTCCGCCTATGGCGGCTGGACTTCATTTATAGTTTTCAACATAATTTTATTTCATTTCACTTTAGTAGGGCATTTGAGCTGTTGTCGCCCCTTAAGCCTAATATGGTGATTGCTACAGTTTTTATGTAGTCTATTAACTCCTTATGATGGCTCTGGGAACTCTCACTCTGTGCCATTCTCGGAGTTCGAACGCTTCCAGCATATTCTAGGTATCTGGTTCTATTTCTTAATCGGTCCATTTTTTCCAACGGTTTTCCAGTTTTTCCTGTGTTTGTTGTGTGACTTTTGGCATATTGCGTTCAACATGTAAGTCGTTTATTTCAGTCCACCAAAGGCCTTTGAGCATTATCCTGAATCATCGCTTTTGGACTTTTTGCAGCATTTGATGGTTTGTGTTGCAAGTTGTCCCCTACGTTGGACAACTGTATAATAGAGCTGGTAGTATTGTTGTGATACACAGTTTTAATTTTGTTCGGATTCCCATTTCTGTGCTGGCCAAAAGTGGGAATAATGTAGGGCTATGTACTAGTTTGATCATTTTCTCTTTTTTATATACGATCTGTGTTTTATAGGTCAGCTTATTATCCAACATTACTCCAAGATATTTGTCCTGATTTCTCCAGTTTGTGAGCCGGCTGGTGTGTCCGAGCGGTCGGAGGTTCGAATCCTGCCTCGGGCATGGATGTGTGTGATGTCCTTAGGTTGGTTAGGTTTAAGTAGTTCTAAGTTCTAGGGGACTGATGACCTCAGATGTTAAGTCCCATAGTGCTCAGAGCCATTTGAGCCATTTGTCAATTTATGTGTGTTCCATTTATTAGTAATTTGTCTCGTAGTTCTGCCCTCTTCCTCGTAGACATTATTGCTTGTGTCTTTCCTGCGTTTAATTTGACATGGTTTTCGAGTGCCCATTCTTCTATGGTGTTTAGCTGTCTTTGCATCTTCGTGATCACAGTGGTCATTCTACTAATACTTACATGTTAGGCGGTGTCGTCTGCAAATTGAACCAATACTACGTTGGGTGACAGAGGTATATTGTTAACATAAATTATGAACAGTATCGGCGATAATACCCACCCTCGAGGAATTCCTTGTTCCAAAGAATTTATGCTTGATTGTTGTTTTTTACGAAGAATTTCCTGTGCTATAGAAATTCATCCATGCATCTGCGGTGAAATTTAGATTTTGTAGTTCTACGATAAGGCGATCTTTCCAGACTTCACCATAAACTTTCTCTACATCTATGTTATCATAAGCTTTCTCTACACCTAGGAAAGCTGCTGCCGTGTAATAGCTCCTATTAATCTTATATGTAATGTTTTCGGATATGCGTGAGAGTTGCATCTCTGCCGATATTGTAGTCTGAAATGCAAACTGTTCTCGACAAATGATCTCACTCTCAAGCAGTGGTTGTTTTAGCCTTTGTAGGGTTACTCGTTCGAAAACTTTGGTTCCAACCTTAGCTGGAAGGAGGTTCTGGGATAGTTCTAAATCTTTACCATGTTTTGGTATTGGTACAATTCTAGATGTTTTCCATTGCGCCGGGAAATCTTAGTGTCTGAGACGTCCATTGAAAGTTCGTGTTAGCAGCACTATCGATTTTCTTGGTAGCTGTTTTAATTGTTCATTTGGTACGCCGTCTGGGCCTCGGGCTGATTTTTTGCCCAAATTGCTAGTTATTTTTCAGAACTCAGTCGGGGTCGTCAGTAGTGGCCCTTGTATGATCGGTGTTCTAATGTCTTCGGCGTATGGGTTTTCTTTGTCAGGGATCTCTGCAAATATATACACTTTAAATAACGGATCGAATACTAAGACTGCTGCTTCCTCGATGGCACTCTTTGGTGGTTTTTGGCAGCGAAAACATATAACAGTGTTCCAGTCCTCTCTGCTTTGTAGGAGGAAATGGTCAATTCTGTCTTCCCGCTTTCCGATTCTCCACTCAAGTGCACGGCATGTAGTTCTCGGGATGATTGTCGTAATTCTCTGTGGTTGTCAAGGTTTCGAAATTTGAGCCATCTTTATCGATCTCTGTTCTTTAAGGTCTTCAAGTCTTGAAGGAGAGGAGAAAACTTTTCATTGAGCTGGTTTTCGCTTGTCCATGTTATCATGTCTCGTCTGTACACTGTTTGAATTTTATTTGTGGGTGTTGCTATCGTTTCTTCTATCTCTTGTCTATTATTTAATGCCAGTGTTGGCTGTATATTATTATTGAGGTACGCGTTATATTGGTCCAAGTCTCTATGTGTTTCTGGGTGTGGGAATTTTGGATCAACTGCTTTCGTCAGCTTTAACTGGATCGTGTTCTGAAATTAAATCGTTGATTATGGTTATTCTTAGGTTTATTCTTAGGTTCTTTATCAAAATTATGTCAAGGACGTCTGGTCTATGGTTGTGTGCTGTCGTGAAGTGAGTCGGTTCTTCCGGGCTAAGAGTGATGCACTGGCGTTATTCTTCCATTTCATGTAATTTTGTTCCCCTGGGATTGGTTCTCCGCGAGCTCCAGGCATAATGTTTAGCATTTAGGTTCCCCTCCCCCTCCCCCCCCCCCCCCCAACAGAATTTTGTCATATGCATCAAAAATGTGAAATAAGTCCTCTTCGACTAGTTGCTAATTGGAGCTGAGATATACAGCAACAAATGTTATTCTTCCATGTGCTGCTTCAATCCCCACTGGTGTTCCTTCTAAGTTCGTTAGTTGTGGTAACAAAGTGCTTGCTTTTTTTTAAATGACTTGCGATAACGACTGCGCAAAACTGCGCTATCTCGCTCGGGATGCTACGGCAGATACGCGCTCGAACACCCGAAGACTTTTTGAGCCCTCGCCTGTGATGGGTTTCAGGCAGCCAAAACTATTGTTTATGAAGGTTGCGTGCGTGAACGGGAGAGAAGCTGAGGCTTATTCTAGTGCATAATGTTGGAGTTATCGGTACGTCGTTTCCGTACTGTAGCGGTTATCCACTCTGTTTCACACGCTGGAGGTCCCCAGTTTGATCCCGGGCGGGAACACAAACGGGAACACTATTTTTCTGCCTATGTCAGATTCTACTCCAGCGAGCCACCTCATGTGAGCATGTGCGCCATCTACCTTCGTTGTGCAAGTACCCCATTTATTCGATTTTAACCTAAAATGGCAACCTCGCTACAAGTTCGCTATGAAGCAGAGCGCACAGTAGCAGTTTCCGTAGTGTAGCCATTATCACGTCTGCCTTGTACTTAGAAGATCCATGGTTTGATTGAGGGCGGAAACACTTTTTCTCCACGCCATACATACAAGACATACTGACATTCATTTACTACGATCTCTACCTTAAATCTTCTTAATCATCTTCATAGATCCTACCAGAGTTCGAATTGCTCAAATCAAATATGAAATTCATTCGATACCAACGAGCAGCTTTTTGCGCTGATTTGAGGATCTGCAAATGCGGTAGATAACCACCGACGTGCGATTAGTTTGCTGAAAACAACAGTGCTCGCCGGGGATTTGAGCTCGGAACCTCCTGCACCCGAAGCAGAAATCATGTACCATTTCTAGCCCGTCCATACGCAGCCGAAGTTGTTCTCATTATCTGGCTACTCCGCCAAGTAGAATTTTTGTTCAGTAGTGTTTGGTATTCATTTTTGCGCGGGTGTAGGCCTACTTTTTTGCATTTTTTTTATTTTTCAGTTACCCAATTTCATAGAAAATTGGTCCCTCTCTTAATAACGGAAGAAAATTATGTTAAAGTGAAATATGCGTCAAGCCTCTCAGATTCATAAGAAAAACGTAAATTCTTTCTACCACTTGAGGTTAAATTTTTTCAGAAAATAGACCTTCTCTGCTTACGAAAGAATGTGATTAAAAAGTAAAAATAAAATATATATTTTTGTCGTAGTTTTTCATGAGAACTTAGTCTCACGCTTCTTGCAGGAACTTGGTTTCTTTTCTAGAATGTCTCGGGAAAGGAACTAAGAAATTCGTGAGCCCCTTATATGTAATCGTACAAAGGTAACAACTATGCAGTTCGTCTCAGTCTTTTTCTGTTACAGTGCACTGAAGCATTTTGTACCATTTCTCTGTTTAGGAGGCACGCATAAGTTTTTGTAGTTTTTAGGATATGGTACTGCATCTGGAGCCAGAAAATCTGCGGCGGTGTAGACGTTAGGAGATGTTCTGTTGCTAACTTCCGATTGACTATAAGCCAAATGTCTTTTACCCTTTCAGACATACATCTGCGTTCTCCAGTATCAAGAAGATTGCATGACGCGCACGTGGGCGAGTTTGTGAGATGTATAGTATGCAGCTTTGAATTAGTTGGTTTTTTCCTGTTGACTACATTATACGAAGTTGCTTTCACTTTGGAGGGTAAGTTCCGGTCGTGGATGTTTTCCTAACTGCAGACTAATCGTTGTTAGGATATTTTTTAGTGGTACTAGTTTCCTTGGTTTCCAAGTATGAATAAATTTCCTTTACTTTCGTCACCTGCTGTTCTCCGAGACTCGATGAGATGTAACTGTACTGAACGAGAAAACTTTTAGATGACAAAGACCAGTTGGTATACTACGCACATTAATTGGCGGCTGGAGACTGGCAGAAGCAATTCGTTCAGCGAGTGGGCCGTTAAGCTGTCTTCCAACTGTTCCTGCTGCTTGTACATTCGACACAGGTATAACGCTCGTAACTTATAATTGACATCATCGAAGTTCTGTCCTCCTTTCCTTGTGGAGAGCGATGGTGTATCGAACTTGACTTTTAAAATTTTGCCTTGGCTCATTAAGCTTCCTATTACCGACATAAGTCTTTTGGCTGTTTCTAAGAGTATCGGCAAATCTTGTGCAAAGTAGTTAAGCTTGGCTGTTGTACATACACTCATCTTCAGGAAAAAAAACCGAACCCCTTGAACGACAGGATATATGACGTTCATATTCTCTGTTCATGTACATTAGTATGTTTCGCAGAAATGATTACTGAACAGTGTCGGCTAGCAGGTACGAAGTCAACATCGATATCGCTGCGCAACACCACCTACCGGTAAACTATGCCTGTGGCCTCGTTGTCCATACAAACTGGAGGTAACTGATAAGTCTGCCTTGAGCAGGCGAACAGTACGCCTCGTAGACGTATGCGCGAACCGTACCGTCATATCAGTGAGTCTGAAAGAGGGCACTTTATTGTCATGAGAGAATGTGATGCATCCATCCGGGAAATTGCTGCTCGTGTGGAATGTTTCGACAGTGAAACGGGTGTGTGCAGAATGGTTCACGGAAGGCCGTAAAACACGACGAGATGGGTCAGGTCGCACCAACCCCAACACTTCATCTTTATTCGTGAGCAGGACGCCCACATCATTTGCGTAGGCATTGTACACTATTTTCTTGCCATTTATGTACAATCCTTGTAGGGGATGCGCCAGTGTCGTGACGAGAGGTTCTATTGCTAATGCGAAAAAGGCCATTGATATTGGGCAATCTTGTCATACGGATCCAGTCATCTCAGTCTCTTTACTGAATTGACTGTTTACCGTTATTCGTGCTGTGCTGTTTCTTAATATTTGTTAACCAATCATCACGAATCATGGTAGGAATCAAATTTCTTCCATGAATCCGAGAAGATAGCTATGATCTACTTCTACTAAGGGCCTCCTGGAAGTATAATGACACTAAATGCACTTTTTATTCGGGAGACATCTGCAGTTGGTATTACCCTTATTCGCATATATTCTGATGGATGTTTCTGTCTCTGCCTACACGTCTTTGGTAGGGAGCAAGTTGTAGAGTGCATTACATTTTCATTTTTCTTGCTAATACGTGGGCCACGATCTTGCAATCACTATCGACTGACTTGACTGCGGGCAAGTTTTCAATTCCTTTGCTAATTGAATTTTTAGGAATTAGAGTTATCATCCCATTAGGAAATTCTCTAAGAGCGCCCACGTTTCCATTCATCAGTTCGTTGAACACGTACAGCAAATCGCTGTTCATTTGTGGCCAGAACACTTGCTAGAATTCACGGGGATATTATCAGCTCTCGCAGATTTACTTTTAGAACTCCGTGCTATTGGATCTTTCAGTTCGTGCTCCTCTGGCTCAGTTGAGAGATTTTCTACTTTCTGTGCGCTAATTCTGCCTGATAACGATCCTAACAAGATATTGCCACGCCTCGTCGTCGCTAGGTTTGTTGGACATTATATCTGAGGTATGTTTGTGAACTGCGTCTTTAATTTCACTCTGTTTTGCGAGACTGGTTCCATCAGTTAACTTCTGTCAAAATGGTTCTGTTTCCTCTCTTATTCTCACGTATCACATGGTACATATCTGTTTCTTCCCTGTGTACGATGTTTCGTATCCTCGTTCACATTTTAAAACCTTCTGATGGTCGCCACTTCAGAACTAAAAGTTTTGTTTTGATTTTCTGAATCAGTGTATAGGTCTCTACTACTCGTATGTTCAGCGTGTTCAATCTCTAAGGCAGCTAAAATAAGACTCAGTCGTCTTTTTAATCTAGAAGCTTTTCTGTAGTGAGTTGTCAATCAGTATACTTCTTATTTTAGGCTTAGCACACTGCATCCACCAAGCTACAGCGGAATTGTATAGCGGGAATCGTTCTTCGCATTCTTTCCCTATATTAGTAAATGCCACGTGACACTCTCATCTTGCAGGTGTTACTGTTAAGTTTCCATACGCCCCTCTCTCGGTAAGTCTCTTGTTTCTTCTCAATTTCTTGTGATCGTGTACGCAGCGCAGTCAGAAAAGATAGCGGGCCTGACCTCTGACTGATAGCGGGCCTGACCTCTGACTGGTGTTCATGCTTCTTTAAGTTGGACGATACTGTCCAGCCTGCTTGCTGAGTGACTGTTAAAATATGTGAAGGCGGGCTCTGCGCCATGGTTATTTTCCCACGTGTCGGTTTACTGCAATTGGTGGACTATTCGTTGCAGTTCTATAGATTTGTTGAAATTCGGTGTCTCGTCTTTCGGGCTGAGGGCAGAATTACGTAATCTTGATTATTATCGAATAGAGGAACGATTTCACTTTTAAAAAATTTTGCTATTGCGCGCCTGTTATTGTTGCCACACGGTGCGTAAACGTTGTGATGCGGGCGTTATTAACGGTCGCCGCAGTGCCTCTACGGTTTGCAAGCTGTTCTGTTTGCGTGACATGGATGTCTTCTTCCGTGAGAATAGCGGCTCCCAGTTCTTCATAGGCGCCACGGTTGATTTGGAGTTGTGCCCACGTATCTTCTATAATTTAAAATATGTTACTTCCTGTAACAATAGTATATCAACATCAGCTTCTTATAAGAAGTCTTGCAGATGTTGTAAATGCTTGGCGATGTTGTAGGCTTGTGCTGCGTTCATATTATCTTTTTCATTATCGATGTCAACGTTCTTCGTAATCTAGTCCGGCAAAGTTGTATCCATCGTGTTCGATTGATCTTCTTGTTGGTCAGGAACCTGTCCCACTCCTGCAGTTTCAGTCATTTCCTCATCTCATTTCATTTCGTCCGACTCGAAGTGTTATTTTACTATTTTTAATTTCGGGGAGAACCTTCCCTGTATCGTAATTGGCTCTCACTTCAAATCTTTCAGGTAAAAAGTGGTCCAGTGGTATGGGGCATGTAACGCCGGAAATGCATATCCTTCTATTTCCGTCTATTGTACTATAGATTTTTCCTTATTTTGTTACCTGAAGATATGACATTTCTGTGTCTTTATATATTGTAATTGTTTTACTATTTGTATATATATATATATATATATATATATATATATATATATATATATATATTTATGCTTTTATGTCGATTTGTAATTGATTTGTTTGTAAATACTATTTGTATTTTTACGCTGGGTCTTGCCTAGGGAAAACTATGCTATTGAACGAATACATCGATAGGTCGTGTGGAGAACCAAAGTGTTTAGGATCTTTGGTAGTGTTAACTCTGCCGCGTGGAGCGCGGGCAGAGGAGTCTGGCTGGAGTAGTGCGGTTGAGCAAGTGTGTTGTGTGACGCTCCCGCGAGTTGCCGCGCTTTCGGGGTTTGGCAGCATGTAATTGCGTTCGACTTGCTATGATAGTTTCTGACACGGTGTCGCGGACGGGAAGCATTAGCTGGCGTACATCAAGAGCCCATTTCGCCTGGTGACAGTGTCGAGAAGAAGGCGCGCCAACATCCAGCTTCTGCAACAGCGACGGCCGACAATGAGTGGCTGTCGCCACCTCCTCGACCGACGACTTCAAACCTTCAATCAACCAACAAGGAAGACTGGAAGCACGTAAAGTTTTAGAACTGTATGGCAGACCTCAGCTTTTCAAACTTTTAAAATTATTGCATCACAAAATTACAGCAACTTAGCATGAACGTTTGTTGCTCATTGTCCCAATTGCATTACCAAGCAGGGTCCCTTCCTTTTCCGGAATGAACCCGAGTGTCGTTGAAATTCAAACGCCAGCATCAGTCGATTTCACTGCTTTAATTTCAAAGTTCAGTTAAGGTATTCATAGCTGGCTACAATATTTAGACTACACAAGCACAAATGAAGAGTGCGAGTTTTGTTACCGTATTTTAGCTTACCTGTGACTGCAGCTCAGCTTGGTACGTACTAAATGTTACTATTGTTAGTTGTCCAGAATCATTTAATTCAAGTTCAAAGTTAAATCTCTTATTTCTAAATTGCGTAGATTGAAGTAGCTTTTGAAATGATTGTTGAGGTAGCCCAAGACTAACCTTATTTTATTGAATTTCGTAGTGCTTCAGAAACAAAGTTCACTATTAATTTCAGTCACTAAATTAACTTTCAATTTTCCGGTTTTATTAATTCTTTTGCTAAATTAAGTCAGAGTGTAGCGAAATTTATTACTTCTGACAAACATTCAGTGTTCACACAACACATGTCAACCTTCAGTTGCCACGCTTTTCGTGCTAATTATATGCGCATTAATCTTTCATTTTCAGTTATTATAGTAGTTGTCCATAGGACTGGCAACCGTAATTTTCCCCAAATCTCACATATCCAATTAACACCAATTAATTGTTAACGTAACGACCGCACATTTACTTTCTTTATTAATTTTACCCTTTTCTCAAAATTAATTTTCACCAATTTCATTTTCATTTTTCCTTTCATTTAGATGTAACCCTTTCCTCCCTCTTTACCGACAAATTAACTTCGGTGATGATTGTTTTTCCCAAATTTCCATTAGGTGCATGCAGTTTAATTTTTTACTGTCATTAAGGTCGATAAGTGAGGGGGAGGTTACAGGCATAGTGTAAAATTTTTCGCTTGCAACGGAACAGAAGCACGCATACTCAAAACAGGTGGTTCTTCATGTGCTCTGTTGCTGATTTGCTCTGCCTTTTCTCACAAAGCTGGTGCGAGTTGTTCAGCGCCCTTGTCTCCTGTTTTTATGCTTTTCTGAACGACTGCCTCTTGTGAAGGTTTCAGCGTTTCTCCTTGCCGCATTTGTTTCCTGCTCCCGATCCTGTTTGCTGGTAAGTGGAGACCCGGTTTCCTTGTTGTTTCCTGGAGTGTGCTTCTTCTGAGGGGACGTAGTCAATTCTAGGGTTTTTTTTTTTTTTTCGTCAGAGCAGTTGTATTAGGTGCTTGTTCTTGGCGCTTCGGTTGTGTTGTCACTGTCGAGAATCTGACGTGCATTACCAATTCCCTGTCGCATTCATTGTCGTGCTGGGTAAATTCAGGAGCGTGAGGTATATGGATTTGTCTGGTGGCTTCTGGTGAATAAGTTAAAGAAAGGTAGCGTTGACATGGTCGGGGATCTCACAGCTTCACGGGCCGCTAGCTAGGCCACTTGGCTCTCTACACATCACGACAGACATGGCCTGCCTGTACGCCGCACGACGCTCAGGTTCCTGGCTGAGCATCACGTATTACGATAGCACGATAACCATAGACATTTAAGTATGAGGGTATGTGCTTGTATGAAAGTACGTGCTTGTGTAAATCTACTTGCAGTTGCCTAATTCCACTCATGACGGGAAACTTGTGAGCAGAAGACCGCTTTTCCACAAAATTGCAGATTATTCTTCTGTAAGGAGCTTATCACTGAACTGGTCCGATCAGCAGTGATGTCAAGAAGTAGCTCAAAGATACGAGCAGTGCTAATTCCAAATCCAACATGCCTAACACAAACTTCACTAATATTGCCTTCGTGATGTTTGTACTTAAATGTTCCACCACTAGGTTCTACAATTTTGTCACACATTTCCTTGTTTCTAAGCTGTACATACACTGTGCTGCTTCTCAAAAGAAATTTTCGCAACTTCTTCTAGCCCTGTCTCAGTTTCCAATGAATTCGGTCTCTGAACGTTCTAGTTAAACATAAATTCCCATGCCTCTCTTCTATTAGGCTGATTCATCTCTCCTGCTGATATGAATCCATCAAGAGTCTCAAATAAAACAGCTAACTACTGCAACAGGAGCTTTGACTTGCCGAGCGAAGTGCAGCAGGTCGCTGTGGATAGCACACGCTGGAAGACCGAGCGAGGTGGCACAGTGGTTAGACACTGGACTCGCATTCGGGAGGACGACGGTTCAATCCCGCCTCCGGCCACCTTGATTTAGGTTTTCCGTGATTTCCCTAAATCACTCCAGGCAGTGCCGGGATGGTTCCTCTGAAAGGGCACGGCCGACTCCCTCCCCATCCTTCCCTAATCCGATGAGGCCGATGACCTCGCTGTCTGGTCTCCTTCCCCAAACAACCCAACCCAACCCCACACGCTGGAAGTCCGCTCGTCACTGCCGCCAAATGCCGACCTCCCCTAGACCGGCAAGTCCTCTGACAGCACGAACACGAAATTTTCCACTGCAGTCTTTCCCAAGGAATTCTCTAAGGGCGCAACATGAATCTGACGTAAATTGGCAAGATAAGAGAAGCGCCTTCTGCGGGTGGTACTATCCTGTGGCGACAGGAAATATTGCAAGCAACCCTCATGTCAGGAAGCGGCGTGGCTCGCGGTCGGTGGCCTTCAGGAGCTATTGGTACCTCCTTGAAGTGCTGTTACCACGGTGACCGCACTGTCTGCTACCAACGAATTGATTCTTTTTGCTGATATGTTTTGCAGTAATGATTGGTCATAACGGCGCTATCTAATTCTGGACGCTACGGAAGATACGCGCTAAAGCACCCCGAAGTCTTTTTGAGCGCTTAGTTGTGATGGGTTTCAGGCAGCCAAAAGCTTCACTTTTTCACCGCGCTAAACAAGACATACCTGCATATGTTTACTACGGTATCTTCCCGAAACCTTTGAAATCATCTTCATACGCCCTACTAGAAGGTAGATTACACATATCAAATATGAGATTTATTCAATATTGAACGGGCATTTCTTGCGATGACTTGGAGAGAATCGAATGCAGGAGGTAGCCACCGACGTGCGAGCAGTTTGCACAAAATGCAAGGTCTCGTCCGGGATTTGAACCCGGGACCTCCTGCACATGGAGCAGGAATCATACCCTTTTCCTTTTTTTCCAAAGACAATAATACTCATACAATTACATCTTTCCAAATGCAAAAAAACAACATATACAGAAGACTGTGTGCCGGACCGAGACTCGAACTCGAAGCCTTTGCTTTTCGCGGGCAAGTGCTTTACCATCTTTTTTACCTAGAACCGCTTTTTTACCACTTTTTTAATTTTTAATTTTTTATAGTTTTTATTTTTGCACAAACGGATAAGGGAATGCCGTTACTCTTCGGTGACATAACCAGAATAATAAAGGTCGCCCCTTTACGACACGAGGATGCTCCATGCTATAGCCCACTGCGGATTTTCCGATGCCTGTCGTCTCGTCAGTGTGTTGCTTCCGTTGTTTGTTCAGTCTCATTAATGAAAGGAACTGGAAAGAGGTTCGAAGGTTATCTTCTCATGTCATTGATAATCCAGCTGCGAGGTGGGTTGTGGAATGTGCTCCAAAGAAAATTAGAAAAATGTTGCCTGTATTCAGGGTTCTAGACGATCGCACAATGTCGTTCGCTGAGGTAATACCAAAAATCGGGTGCGGTTGGTTGGTTGGTTGGGGGAGGAGACCAAACTGCGAGGTGATCGGTCTCATAGGATTAGGGAAGGAAGTCGGCCGTGCCCTTTTCAAAGGAACCATCCCGGCAATTGCCTGAAGAGATTTAGGGAAATCACAGAAAACCTAAATCAGGATGGCCGGACGCAGGATTGAACCGTCGTCCTCCCAAATGCGAGTCCAGTGTGCTAACCAATGCGCCACCTCGCTCGGTCGGGTACTGTCTTTTCGCCATTGCCGCAATAGGCAGTGGACAGCGTGGCCGCTAATCCACGTCACAGAGTTCATTTTTACTCTTGGAAAATACACCCCATCTGGGAAAAGAAGTGATCGTATAGTTATCCTGTTGGGAGTCGTGCGTGTGAGAAAAGCCAGTCTCTGATGCACCAAATACCAAACGTCCTTTGCCGGCCCACATTCGAAACGACGTTCATCCGTGTCAGTCACTTGGCATGTGGCACACAAGTGTGAGTCGGCGAGGTGGATGTGATGTAGGCAGGATTGGCACAACTGTTTCCCATAAACAGTTACGTACCATGCAGATTGCACGTCAGTATCAAGGGTGGTGGCATTCACTGCCTGCCACACAGCACGCCACTTTGTAGTGGGGTGTTTGCTTTCAATCACATTCGGCGTCCTGTTCAGTTGCATGGCAGCATGTATCACCATCGTTGTCATCGAGTGTGTGGGTAGTAGTGCGGTGTGAATGTAGCTTAAATCAAGGAAGAATTAGCTAATGTAGAAGAAAGGTTACAGAAGAATGCTGAAGATTAGATGGGTAGATCACATAACTAATGAGGAGGTATTGAATAGAATAGGGGAGAAGAAGAGTTTGTGGCACAACTTGACTAGAAGAAGGGATCGGTTGGTAGGACATGTACTGAGGCATCAAGGGATCACCAGTTTAGTACTGGAGGGCAGCGTGGAGGGTAAAAATCGTAGAGGGAGACCAAGAGATGGATACACTAAGCAGATTCAGAAGGATGTAGGCTGCAGTAGGTACTGGGAGATGAAGAAACTTGCACAGGCTAGAGTAGCATGGAGAGCTGCACCAAACCAGTCTCAGGACTGAAGACGACAACAAACAAGAAGAAAGGTGCTCGGATGTCCGATATCACAGGGGGTGTGAGTGAGGTGGGTCTTAAGGCCTCCAGTAACATACTTGTGAGGCACCTCGATCTTCATCACCACAGGTGCAGGTGACAGCTGACGAACAGGGCCTTGGCTTTGTTCTGAACATGACAACATGACAAAGGCCTAAAACCCTCTGCTCCTCGGGAGAGGTTAGGGACTCGTAAAAAATCTTAAATAACATGCCTGTACTAACAACAAAGGATCCCAAAACCGCCAACATGCAGTGAGCCAGAGTAAGTGGTATCGGGAGTGGGTGATGCGTGACGCCAAATATACGTTATATCGCATCCGTTGCAGGAGGTCTGGATTTCTAAGACGGTGGTCACTTATTCCTGCTCTCATCTGATTCAATAAACGCCTGTAGTTATGGGCTGTCGAGCGCTTCACGTCAGATGAGAAATCAATGCCAAGACAGCGATTTGTGTCACTGAGCCATAGTGGTGCGACGCTCTCGTCGGATAGACCTCTGCCTATAGACAGGGCGTGCGATTTATGGACATTGAGATTGCTCCCAGATGCCGCGCCGTAGGTGGCCACTCAAGCCAGTACTGCACGAACATCGTCATTACTGAAAAGAAGGAGTACCAGATCATAGGCAGTGCAGCAAAAAGTGTGTCAACCAAGGGACAAAAAAATGGCTCTGAGCACTATGGGACTTAACATCTGTGGTCATCAGTCCCCTAGAACTTAGAACTACTTAAACCTAACTAACCTAAGGACATCACACACATCCATGCCCGAGGCAGGATTCGAACCTGCGACCGTAGCAGTCGCGCGGTTCCAGACTGCGCGCCTAGAACCGCTAGACCACTGCGGCCGGCCAATCAAGGGACATCCCAGTCAGGCATTGTCGTAGGCCACAGAGTAGTGGTTCCAGGACGAGGGCGTACAATATCGCCGAAAGAGGGCAGCCTTGTCGCACCGAGCGCTGGATCTGTATCGGCGGCGTGACACGGCCATTATATAACACCTTGGACGTCGCGCCGCGTAGGAGACGCATCACTACCGCAACTATGATGTCCAGATACCCCATTTGTCGCAGTATCTCCATCAAAAATGTGTGGTCGACTCTGTCATAGGCCCGGCTGAAGTCGAGTGAGGCAAAAACTCCTGGCATTTGACGAGCGTTGGCTAGTGTGATCATATCTCGATATTGGCATAGTGCAGTGAAAATATTGTGTTCACCACCTGACGATGCCTGGTTCTGCGATACAACACAATGGACCGATCACTTTAGGCGTGCTGCCAGAAGCTGGGTGAAAATCTTCATGTCACTGTTGAGTAAGGTCAAGGGGCAATAATCACTGAGCCTGAAACCGCCTCGTGGTTTGTGTATGGGCACAATCAGTCCTTCTAGGAACGCCCCAGGGATCTGTGCCGTGGGAGACATAAGATTGCTGCAAATATCAGTCCATGCTGGTGCCAGCAGTTGCTGGTATGTCCGATAAAATTCCAGAGGAAGCCCATCAGGTTCCAGAGACTTATGAGCAGCCCCCGCCTGTATTACTTCAATGATTTGCTCCTCCATTACAACTGCAGTCAAATCTGTTGCCGCTGTCGGAGAGATCGTGCCATAAGTGAGTTGAGAGACTGCGGCGATCACTCTGGGGGATGTCGGTGTTCCGAGTACAGTCTAGTGTAGTGAGCATGAAGGGCATTTCCTTTATCGCTCTGGGTATCAAGGTGTCGTCCGGCTTCCGTCGTGATAGCGTGGATCAGTGTCCTGCGTCGGCGCCATCGTGGTACATGGACGGTTCCCCCTGGGCCACTCTGTCTTGAGTGCACGCTCTGATGATCGCACCCTCAAGGTGGCAATGTGTAAATCTGAGGATCTGTGCCTTGGCACGGTTCACCGTCACCTGCCTGGCAGGTGTGTATGGCAATGTTGTACATTCCCTTAAGATGCTGTAATAAAAGTACATGGTATGTCTCTTCCCAGCTGCTACATCTCGACCATAGCCTATCAAGGTCTTCCGGAGGACTGGTTTAGCACAGAGTAACCACCACGACAGAGTAGACCAGTAGGTGCCACGCCGGTGACTACAGGAATCCCACGTGTTCAGCATAAGTCGTCGACATTCACAAGAGGCTAGGTGGGCGACGTTCAACTTCCAAGGACAACAGCTCGGCCATACCTTCTGGCGGCCGAGGGTAACGGCGCAGATTCAGGCGTCGTGGTCAGTAAACGCTGTGGGCCAAACTTCGGCAGCTCTCATCACCACAGCTATGGAGCGCGAGATGTAAATCCGGTCGATGCGGCTGGAGGAATGGCTGGTGTAGTGCATAAATCCGGGCCGATCGCCACAAACATGTTTCCACGAGTCCACCATTTGAAGATTATTTATAACTGTCAAAAGTTCTGTGCAGGGAGAATGGTGTGGTAACTGAGCCTTAGGTGCTACAGTTGAAGTCCCCTCCTAATATCAAGGCGTCCTGAAGGCCCAGAAGGAGGGGCGTGATTGTATGAGCTTGGAAGGTGGAACGTTTGCGATGCCGACTAGGACCCGACGGCGCATAGATGTTAATAAGTTTGACTCCTTTGATAGTAAGAGTCATGCCACTGGCGTCAGGGAGATACTCGACGGCTTCTGCGGGTGTATCTACGCGGAGGAGGTTCGCCACACCACTGCCATTGGCCGACGCATGTGAGACCCACGTCTTGTAGCCATAGGGTTCCTTGAAGTCTTCGACATACACCTCTTGAAGGAGCGCAATGTCGATGTCTGCTGCATTGAGCAGATCCTGTAGCATGGCTAAGTTATGTCGGGCACGTATGTTATTGATGTTAATCGTTGCTAGACGGCATGTTTGGTCAGCCAGGTTGGCAACTGGGTTTTTTAGGGGGGCAGGTGTGGGCGGCAGGGGCGGCCCCACAGAGGCTGACGGTACAGCCGTATGCACTGTGGTTGGTTGGTGCTGGGTACAGCTGAGGGAGCATCTCTGCCCTCGGCATCCTCTGGGCACTGTGGCTCACCCTCGACATCATACGTCCAAGAATCAGATGCAGCAATTGGTAACTGTTGATTAGTGCTGTCATTAGAGCGCTCACGCGCGTGTTCAGTAGCAGAAGTGGTATTGTCCGTCAGAGGCTCAGGATTTGTTTTCGCCGTAACATCGTGACGGGATGGGCGGGTTGTGGTGGTAGAGTCCTGTGTGTCATCTGACGCTGGTTCTTCATCCTGGTCACACATCCGAAGCAGGCGATCATCGGCTGGCGTACGGCGCCGTTTCTTGTGCTTTCGTGGGGACAGTTGTTTTCGGACATGTTCTGTGTCAGAGTGCGGGCGGCAATAGTCCGATGCGATCTCCATTGGCAGGAAGGCAGAAGTCGGGACAATTTCTGTTTCTACTTCCATCTTCTCTTTGGGCTCATCTTGTTGGCACAATTGATCACTATCTTCAGGCAAGTCTGCCGATGACGTCGTGGAGGGAGATATGGTGTCCGCAAAACTGTCATCGACCATTGACTGCAGTATGGTGTTTCGATCCTGGGCAGGAAAAGCTGTTGCGTTTGCTGCCGTTGCATACGTGATGGGAAATGAAGTAGGTGTTGCTGGGGACGGAACTTCACCAACCAGTGTCTGAGTCAGTCGGCGTTGAGTACAGGCCGATCGGACACGTCCTTCCTGGCCACAGCCAGCAGAAGTACGTGGTTGTCCTTCGTACATGACAATGGCCCTGGAGCCTCCAATTACTAGATAGGATGGTACGTGCTTTGTCAGTGCAATCTTAATTTGTCGCAATTCGTTTAAGACAGGGCATGTCTCAAACGTTTGCCATTTTTCAGCCAGGTGGCTTAGCACGTTGCCGTACGGTTTGAAAGCTGTCACCACAACATCTGGAGGGACTTGGAATTGCAGCTCGAAGACCCTCAGAGCGCGAAGGCCTAATCCAGCGTGGTCGATCGTTACAGATCCTATGTGGCCATCAGGACGTTTAAATTTATGTCCATGAGTGTGTCGGCACACAGCATCAGTGCAAGCCTCTTCATTGATTAGTTTTATGTATACGACACTGTTTGTTATAGAAAAGTGGATCCCAATGGTGTCTTGAGGTGCAATACGAAGTTCTTCCCGGATGAAACGTTCAATGTCAAGTGCTCGAGGTCTTGTGTAGTCCGCTTGAAATGTGATCTTAATTGTGGACTTGCGGTACGAGTGCGCCATGGCATACCGGGGGACGTACGCGTTACACTCGCCGCACCGGAAGGTAAACAGGAAAACAATCGCGCGCGCGGTACGCTAACAGGCGGGACACGGGCACTACGTCCTTGTCCCACCGCTACTAACAGCGAGCTTAACCCTTAGACCACTTTCTTTTCTCTCTCTTTCTCTAAAAGACACAGGTTTTCCTCCAGGGAACGTGGTAATCACCTGCCCGCTAGTTGACGTCAGTTTTAAAAAATTCACTTTTTCACTTTGTAGCATGGCATACTCCGGACATATTTCATGATGACGAACGCCAGCAGTCGTGAGTTCAAATAGCATCGATGAAACCTGTTGTTGCACCAACGGTGGTATTACGATTCACAAAACAGACACTCGCGCTTTGCTGCGCTGTATCCTTTGCAGATGATGAGCGCTCTTGTCTTCCACACAGGAAACAGGAGACCTTTGGCAGTAGTGGGTTCGATCCAACACCTGCGAAAAGACTGGTGACCGAAACTAGCTCCTTAGATCGCGTTTTTAATTACTTTTTCCTTTTTTACAGCCAGATATTCTAGCAACTTTTTTTATCAGGTGTTCTATCCACTTTTTCCCTCTTTTCTTACAGAATTAAGAAATCGAACGTTAAACAGGCAATAATGTTGGCCGTCAGCTGCAGGCCGGTGGTAACGATACGGGCCGGCCGCTGTGGCCGAGCAGTTCTAGGTGCGTCAGTCTGGAACCACGCGGCCGCTACGGTCTTCCCATGTGAAAACACTTTCTCCCAAGTGAAAATACACTTTTTCCTGGGTGAAAATGGATTTAATCTCTGTTATGTGACAATATACTTTCCCTCGGTGCTGTAAAACGCATTAATCCTTCGAATCATAAGACCAATGCAGAACTTCCTGCAACTTTAGGAAACGAAACCTAGCAAAAAACGATGCATTTTGGAAAGATATTTAATGGTGTTGCTGAGGGAATTAGATTAGGAAATGAGACACTCAAAGTAGCAAAGGAGTTTTGCTATTTGGGGAGCAAAATAACTGATGGTGGTCGAAGTAGAGAGGATATAAAATGGAGACTGGCAATGGCAAGGAAAGCGTTTCTGAAGAAGAGGAACTTGTTAACATCGAGTATAGATTTAAGTGTCAGGAAGTCGTTTCTGAAAGTATTTGAATGGAGTATAGCCATATATGGAAGTGAAACGTGGACGATAAATAGTCTGGACAACAAGAGAATAGAAGCTTTCGAAATGTGGTGCAACAGAAGAATGCTGAAGGTTAGATGGGTAGATCACATAATTAATGAGGAGGTATTGTACAGAACTGGGGAGAAGAGAAATTTGTGGCACAACAAGACTAGAAGAAGGGATCGGTCGGTAGGACATGTTCTGAGGCATCAAGGTATCATCACCAATTTAGTATTGGAGGACAGCGTGGAGGGTAAAAATCGTAGAGGGAGACCAAGAGATGAATACACTAAGCACATTCAGAAAGATGTAGGTTGCCGTAGGTACTGGGAGATGAAGAATCTTGCACAGGATAGAGTAGCATGGAGAGCTGTATCAAACGAATCTCAGAACTGAAGACCACAACAACAACAACAACATTTAATCTTTAGCAACATTTACGCTGCATAATTTCGTATTACGAAAGTATTAACAAAAATTCCAACGAATACAGCACCGTAGCTTCTGAAGCGTTGAAATCCAGGTTGCAATCATCGTTTGTCAGCCATCATAGCTGATGTTATGTGATTTCCCAAGCCAATGACAGCAGATATTCAGAGCATAGGGCATGTGATATAGTCAGAAAACAGGAACATCGTCGTTACGTAGTATGAACACAAAAATAAGAAACGTTAAATAGTTTAAATTAATATAGATACACAGTGTAGCTGCGTGAAAAGCTAAGCTTTCACATATAATGTTGGTCGACAAACAGTTATTGCTGTTCTTTTTTTTTCAGTTTGTGGTTAGGAAGGATCTTAAGTGCACAGCTTAAATTGGAGTAGCTGAATATTTCTGACAAGAACAATTATAAATTTCACTGCTGTGCACGAAACATTTTGGGGTTACTTGACTGAACACAAGTTTCGTCAAGCACTTACTTTTCCATACAAAGGCCAGTTAAGTGTGGAATTACCCAAGAGCTCACTTCATGCTTTTTTATTTAAACATAAATATACTCTTGCCATCTTTATTATATAATATGTAATCTATGAAAAACTATAATAAACATAAAAACATAACATTGAAACTTCGTCTTTACCTTTAAAGAAATTTCAAATACAAATGTATCAGTAACATTTTAAGTACCGGTAATAGCATGAATGGTTGGTCTTTTGGGCCCGAAATTTTTCTGAGTTGTTGGTCCACAATGTTAGGCTTTTCGTAAGGCTCTAACACTTCATGACTTATGAAATTCGTCGCACAGTCTCACGTGTAACATAATTCATCTTACATAAAAGGAAATGTATCTTGAAAGTAATGGTTTGCAAAAGACCATTCGCAACGTTTTCCTACGACCTGTCAGAAATGTAAGCAGTTGTGGCATCACACACTTTGAAGTGAGGTCCACGTGAAAAATGCATCAAAAGTACTTTGTCTTTACAAACGATTGCATAGTCTCTGGAACATTTTGCTGTCGGTAGACACTTGTGTTCATTGTCTTTTGTTGTTGTATATGGCGCATTTTCTTTGCAACTGCAGTTTTATTTTGGTGCTGTTGCTCCAGATTGTCCCACTCCTCAATGCCGATTCGGCGTAGATCCCTCAGAGTGGTTGGTGGGTCACGTCGTCCATAAACAGCCCTTTTCAGTCTATCTAAGGCAAGTGCGATAGGGCTCATGTCTGGAGAACATGCTCGCCACTCTAGTCGAGCGATGTCGATATCCTGAAGGAAGTCATTCACAAGATGTGCACGAATTATGGCGCGAATTTTCGTCCATGAACACGAATGCCTCGCCAATATGCTGCCAATATGGTTGCACTGTCAGTTGGAGGATGGCATTCATATATTGTACAGCCATTATGGCGCCTTCCATGCTTACCAGCAGCGTACGTCGTCCCCACATAACGCCACCCCAAAAGAGCAGGGAACCTCCATCTTGCTGCACTCTCTGGACAGTGTGTCTAAGACGTTCAGCCTGACTGGGTTGCCTTCAAACATGTCTCCAACGATTGTCTGGTTGAAGGCATATGGCACACTAATTGGTGAAGAGAACATGATGCCAGTCCTGAGCAGTCCATTCGCCATGTTGCTTGGCCCATCTGTACCACACTGTATGGTGTCGTGGTTGCAAAGATGGACCTCGCAATGGACGTTGGGAGTGAAGTTGTGCATCATGCTGCCTACTGCGCACTGTTTGAGTCATAACACAATGTCCTGTGGCTGCACGAAAAGCATTATTCAACATGGTTGCGTTGCTGTCAGGGTTACTCCGAGCCATAATCTGTAAATAGCAGTCATCCTCTGCAGTAGTAGCCCTTGGGCGGCCTGAGTGAGGCATGTCATCGACAGTTCCTCTCTCTCTGTATCTCCTCCATGTCCGAACAACATCGCTTTAGTTCACTCTGAGACGTCTGGACACTTCCCTTGTTGAGAGCCCTTCCTGGCGCAAAGTAACAATCGAACCGTGTTATTGACTGTCTAGGCATTGTTGAACTACAGACAACGTGAGCCGTGTACCTCCTTCCTTGTGGAATGACTAGAACTGATCGGCTGTCGGACCCCCTCTGTGTAATAGGCGCTGCTCATGCATGGTTATTTGCATCTTTGGGCAGGTTTATTGACATATCTGAACAGTCAAAGGGACTGTGTCTGTGATACAATATCCACAGTCAACGTCGATCTTCAGGAGTTCTGGAAACTGGGTTGATGCAAAACTTTTTTTGATGTGTGTATTTTCTTGCTTATGTTTTATTGCTGCAGTATTATTCTGCAGTAGCAGGCTGCAGTAAAATGCTTTGGTAGAGTATCAGTTCTTATCAGTTAAAATTACAAAAATTTAACCAAAAACTAAAACAACGAAAATTTAAAAAATTCCCAGAATTTTAAACAATTCTGGGGCTTTTCTTGGGTTTCTCCTTAATCAAAAAATTCTCAGGTTTTTCATGGATTTCTCAGTTCTGACGCAATTAACCTTTTTCGCAGTAAAGTGTGAGGAATTGAGAAAATAGCACTGTGTTTGCAATAATTGCATTTAAAATATAACACACAAGCAAGACCTACATGCATCTTTCTTTTCAATGACATACCACAAATTTGTTTGCAGCACAAATTGTTCTCCGAAACATATGATAAAAAAGACCCATTAATTATCTCATATTTTGTAGTCTCAGCATTTAATTACTTGTATTGTTATCTAGTTCCAATCAGTTTTCTTCTTGAAGAACTTTCAGTGGCACCACCATCAATCAAAGTATCAGTATCAATGTCGAGGTTAGACACTACTAGGCATCAAATATTGGTGTAGACGATGAAACAGACGCATTATGAATATCCTATCAGTTACTTTCTTGCACCAGTGTACATGCTTTTTTAAACATTTTCAGACTGTGTCCTCAATCTCTTGGCGCATTTAAGGGAGGAGAACTGTGTGACTTTGCCAAATACGACTTTCACAACAAGCACATGGATTTTCTCACAAAAGAAACAATACAAATGCCACAGAATCGATTGTCAACTGTTTTGCAGCGTAGCCAACAGAACGGAAAACTCCCTTATGCTCAATTATATTTCTGGTTAGGCAGGCTATGTCACACATGTTTGGTGTCTGATACACTGTACAGAACATTGTGTGCCGCAATTTTTAAAAAAATTAAATGCTTCTGTGCACATCATCTCTTTATTTTATACAGTTTTAAATAGGAAACCTTAAATATTTCTAAACTGCATTTGCCTGCTAATTGGGTAGGTCGAAATGAAGCGGTTCAATAAAAATTATGTTGGTTGCTTGACCGTTTTGAAATATTTAATTTCTTTTATATATGATTACCATATAATTGAGAAGTTCAAAAGAGTTTTTAAGAAAATTTTAGCTTTCACCTTTACTGCATGGCGGCCATTTTTGTTTTTAAGTGCATGACTATTTTTCAGTTTAGAGACATTAGCAAAAATATGAATATCTCTGCACTGGGTTAAGTTACAAAATTGCAATTGACATGATTGTTTTTAGAAAAGTGTCCTCTAAAACATTGTGTATTACACAAAATACCCTTAATTCAAAAATAACCAGTCAAAATGACCTCTATATGATAGCAATGTACTGCAAAAATTTCAACATTGATATCTGACTGTGAACAAAGATATGAATTTTTGAAAATGAGGAGATATTCACATTACTCTACAACTGATCTTATGGTTGTTGCCTATTCATGTGTGATATTGGCGGGATATACTCAATTACTATTGAAGTAAGGTACTGAATTATTTACAAAAAGTGGAAAATCACTGAAATTAACATTTATATTATTCTGACATACTAAAATAAATATTTTCAACAAACATTCTTCGAGATGTGACTGTTCCTAAACCTGGTGGTGAATGTTAAGAACACTTATTTCTTCAGACAGCTTCTGTGATATAGAATAAGACCTCCCAGTTGCTGTGGTAAGCTCAAGCACTAAAAGTTTCCTTAAAACATTTTTCATTGGTATCCAAACTTTGTCACTAGTGGATTTTTTGAATGATGTTCTTAGGCCAGCAGGGTGGTAAAACTGAATGTGGACCGTTGTAAAAGGGTATGAAAGACAATACTTACATTATGTGAGGTACCAAATAAGCCACTGTAAATGTAGCTTAAAGGAAAAACGCTCATACGTCGTAATAAAACGTCTAAAAGCTATAAAACTACTTTGCAGCAGTAAAGAAAGCAATTCCATAGTTGTTTTATTTTATTTATTTATTTTATCCATCTTTCAGCATTAACATGCAATCGATGTCATCAGAAGAATTACAGCTATTTGTACATTATGTTTCATACAACAAAATATTACATGGTAAAAAATATAGCAGTGTTGTACCCTATTAGCTTATAGCTGCCTCTACACCCATACCTGTACACAACAGTATGCCTTAATTTATCAATAAATTAGGTCATCTTCACAACTATTCTGAAATCATTCTATACTATAGAAAGTATTTTCCTTCATCCACACTTTGGTTTTAGTTTTGAAAATATCCAGTGAAACCAACTGAGCCAGTACAGGTAATGTGTTGAATAATTGTATGCCTATGTATTCATAGCTAGATTGGGTTTTCTTAAGCCTGGTTGTGGGTATATCAATCATATTTGTTTGTCGAGTATTGTGCTGATGAACAGATTTCCTTATAGTGTAGTGGTTTTTCTTTTCTGTTTAATAGACAATAATTTATGTAAGGAGATAGGACTGTGAGAATTTTTAAGTCTTTAAAATAAGGCCTACATGAGGTCTTGTTGTCTGTGATTCCATAAAGACGTCTAATTGCTTTTTTCAGCCAAGTTAAATCTTTTTTGGCTCCCAGGGAGTTACCCCATAAAAGAATGCCATATTGTAGATAGCAGTGAAAGAAGGCATAGCATGAATGAAATAACAAATCTTGTCCAACACAAGTGTATAGTTTGGTTAGTAGGTAGATAACTCGTGATAACTTTAGACATACATAATCTGTATGTGTGTCCTACGATAATTTCAAGTCAATGTGTATTCCTAGTAGTTTAACACATGATAACTCAGTGTTTCTGTTTGATATGCTGAAGATTATCTTGACAGTCTTTTCATGGTTCATTAGCTTTAAACCAGATATTAGTTATTTTGAGACATTCTTCACTTTCCTCCTTGAATTTGTTTATATCCTTTCTGAAATTAGCTAATGTTGTGTCATCAGCATAGACGATAGATTTACAGGGTAAGTTACTCAGAAAGTCATTTACAAATAATATAAGTAGTAGAGGGCCAAGCACTGAGCCCTGAGGAACACCGTGTTTTAAACTTAGTCTGTAACTTTTGGCCATTGTACTTTACAATTTACCTATTTTCTATTGCTGAGGTATGATCCAATTAGTGAGAGTTCCAAGTGTTTGATTCCATAGCAACACAGTTTACCTAATAATGTGCAGTTAATTGAGTCAAAAGTCTTACTCAAGTCAATTTTGATGGCTTCAACAGATAATTCTAACTCGAATGAGCTTTGTACAAACGACATAAGATTTTCAACTACTTTGACTATTGATAAGTTTAACCTAAATCCGTACTGAGAATCATTTAATATATTATTGTCTCATAGGTGTATGCATATTTGCTGCAGTGTGCAATATTTTATTATTTTTGAGAGAATAGGCACAAGTGAAATTGGTCTATGATTATTGATACAGGACTTGTCGCCCTTTTTGTAAAATGGTATGACAACTGTCTTTTTGAGACAGTCTGGAATTTGTTCACTTGAGAGCATCCAGTTTATCACTAGGCAAAGAGGATATGAAATGAGATCTACAATTTTTTAAATTGTTGCTACATCTGAGCCATAAACGGCAAGAATCTTCAACTTATTCGCGTTTGAAGCAAAAGTAAGTACATTTACAAAAATATTTTTGTATGAAGAAGTCGAAAGAAGTCTAAGATTGAGCAAACCATTAGGCTCTATAAAAAAATTGTGTGTCAGGGTAAGTGTCAGACAACAAGAGAAATATATGCTTTTGGGCATGAAATATATATTTACATTATCTTGTTGTTAAGAAAGTAAGCTACAGTTTACAAATTCAAAGGTTTCTCTTCACGAACAAGTCACAGTTTACGTCACTGAAATTCGGCTGTTTTTAGATTTTTGTATCCCTTGGCAATTTAGAAATGCATGGAACGCAAAAATATAACAATTCTTCGTTACTTAATCACAAAAATAAATAAAGTGAAATCGGCCTTAGGACATCGAACTTTTTGTCTCATTCCATGTAAAATTCAGTATTGTTAGTTATGGAAGTTTTTAATCTCTTGTAAGTTGTCATAATGTTTTGAAGTGTCTAAGCTGCCTACACAGTTTTTAGGACCTATAATGTGCTTTACAGAAAAGCTCTTGAAGATATACCCAACAAACTACAAATTCCATTTTTTATTACCTTCAATGACTAATTCTATACGTTTATGCGTGTTGAGGATTGCGCAGATAGATTGGTGTGAACCCTGTTTTCTCACAGATGTCTGCACAAACTTCATGGCCACTACTTTCTCTCCTTAAGCTGGAGTTGAATTTGATCTTTAAGTAGCAGAGATTTATGTATTTCTCTTGAGAAGTTCATATCCAACTACAGCAGTTTAGTAGCTAATGGTTTTATGTAATATCCTTTTCAGCAGAGTGAATTTGCCAATGGCACAAAGACCATTGTAACTATATTTCATATTCCTGGAGATGGAGACGTATCTATCGACATACTTGACTGGAATGGAGACCCAGTAACAGCTGTCTGGTTTTGTGTTGTAATCTAATTAGCTAAATGAGTCTATTATTAGAGTAAGATCTACGCAACCATGTTTACGTCCTTTTTGCAAGTGTTTGAAATATTTCGAAAAGTGGGCGAACTGTTTCTATAGTCACAGCAGTAGTGGTGCAGAAAATTATTTGTTTAAGATTTTTCGCAACATGGAATAGCCTGTAAGATACACTGTGATGCAGGAATTCAGGATTATTAATAATACTACTACAGCAAAATGGTATGAATTATGAATAAAAACTGCCTGTGCTGTCTGATTGGCATTAGTGTTTTGCCAATAAGTAAAAAGTAAATTAAAACTGTCACTTCTAATGACAGTGAATGAAAAAATAAACAAATTGTCAAACACATTTTTTGTGCTGAGAATCATGATAAAATAGGTGACTGTACATGGGATTCATAATTTTACACAGGTCTCGGAAACGAGGTATTTAAGGATACAGGGTACTTATAAATGGTGGAAAAATCGAAACTTTTTATGACTTTATTAAATTCTATAGTGTATCCTGATTACATTGATACACATTTTATAGGGTTTCAAATGAAAAATGCCCTACATATACCAAATTTTAAAGTTATGATCACGTATGCCGCCATTCCCCCTTTATTTCTGTTACAGAAACCAGTATTATTCCGAAAATAACTGTGAACTTTCTGCTTCCAGCGATTAAACAAATGATAAACTGTATATGTTGGTAACACTGCACATTTCTAGTGCCTGTAAGTGATTATCTTTGCTAGTAATTACTTTTGTTTCGCTGAAGCAGTTTATTCACGTGTTACTGAATGCTGCCCAAGTGCTACGTGCATTTGTGGAAGTACATATATTTTCAATAAAAGGAAATTCTGTGGTAACCAGTTCACAAACAAAGCAAGCCACACTGTTGAAATTAGCAAGGTCAATTCTAGTGACCGATTCTACCCGTCAGCTTTGACCAATGATGGAGATCCATATGTAGGGGGACGTGATTCGAAAGATTGAGGCTGACTGTAGAAGTAATAGTCATGCTAACCTACTATTTTTCTAATCTGTCATGCATGAAGCAAGGGCTTCGTGTGGCACTGTAGTAGGCCAGTTTTTATTTTGTAGAGAAGTCTGTAGGAAATTTATAAAGTGTAGGGGATCATGTCTATGTATCAGTTCTTCAGGGAAAAACTCACACATGGCACACCCCCTGGTGATGCAAATTTTTGTGTTAACAGTGATGCTATTTGTAGTGGATTTGTTCCTGTTGATGTCGGCATCTTATCTTCCTTGATAAATGGAGTGGAGAAATGTTAACAATGTGATGGTGTAGGCTGTCTGGAAATAACTGAACTACAAAGATAGCAGGAAGGGTTTAGCATCAAAATGAGTTGTTCAGTGTAGATCCTGCAATAAATCTACCTTGAAAATTGTGCACAGTTCATATGATGTGAATTTGAAGTTAGTGTATGCAGTGCATGCAATAGGATAAGGAAAGAAGGCTGCTCAAAGGTTTTGTGGTTTGATGGACCTTCCTCCTCCTCCTCCTCCCAGTAGGTTCAGCAAGTACATAAAAATACTTTTAGGTGCCTTGATGGTTGTGTCTAAAGCACCTATGAAACATGCAGTAGAAGAAACTGTAAATATTAGTGGACTCAGAGACATTTCTGTTGCACTCGATGGGACATGGTAACATCGAGGATTCATTCCTTGAATGGTGCTGTAAGTGCTACATCTCTGGAGAATGGTAAAGTTGTTCATGTTGAGTGCTTATCTAAGTACTGCCACACCTGCCATGGTAACACTGAAAGATATGTTGAACATCAGTGTTCTAAGAATTATTATTGTTACAGTGGAAGTATGGTGAGTGATGGAGCTCTAATGATATTTCAGAGGTCGGTGCCCATTTATACCATTTGATATACTAGGTACCTAGGCGATGGGGCTCTACAGCTTTCAATAAACTTAATGAGTTCAATGGTTATAGTTATACATTGGTAACAAAACTGGAGTGTTGTGGACATGTGCGAAAGAGGATGGGTGTTAGATTGTGGAAGCTGTGAAGAGAAATGAAAGAAAAGTTGCTATCTGATGGAAAATCTCTTTCTGGCCGAGGCAGATTGACAGAAACTGAAGTAGACCTTCTTTGGAGTTATTATGGACTGGCCATTAGATGAATGCAGCTCTGAATGATGTTACAGCAATGAGAAAAGCTGTATGGGCCACCTACTTTCATAAGTTGTCCACAGGTGACCACTCTGTTTGCAAACTTTGCCCTAAAGGAGCAGATTCTTGGTGTGGTTACCAAAAAGCAGCCAAAAGTGGTCAAATATACCATCATAAGCATTCTCTTCCTGAGCCTATTATGAATCAAATAAAGCCAATTTTTAGAGATCTGAGTGACCCTTTTTTGCTTAGTCATTGTCTTCAGGGGGGGCACTCAGAATACAAATGAAAGTTGCAATCTTTGCACACAGGAAAGATTAGCCTAGAATGTTTCTGTAGGACTAAATAACATTAAAATTTGGTGTACTAGATGCAGTGATTTGTTCCAATGATGGAGTGATAGGAAGGTTGCAAGTCCTGAGAAATTTAGGCATGAAATGTGGCTTCATATGGAAGATCAATTGCTTGCGTGTGACAAGACAGTGGGTGCATAAAGCTGAAAGATTTGCTCTTCAAGTTACCAAAGAAGCAAGAAGTGCTAAAAGGAATGCCAAGACAAAACTTGAAGATGAAGAAATGCTGGATGATGAAGACTATGCTGCAGGGATGTTGTCAGGCACCGTTTAATTGGACTCATATCTTCATTCGCAATTTCCCACAAGTTGTATTTTTCAGAATTCAGACACAAATGATTCCTAAAGATTATAAAGCATTGCTCTAATTTTTTTCTGTAACTTGCAATAGTCCATACTTATGTAGTAGACCTAAGCGTTATTGCAGAATCAACTACATTATAGAAAAATAACATTTTTACTAGGAAAAAATTATAAAAATTAAAATGTAAGAGGTGATATTTTTATCCCTGTAATATACATAATTGGTGGAATTAAATAGGTCTTGTACCTCAGGCATCATGTCATGCATATCTTGTAAAAATTTGGTCTCCTTCAGATGTTTAATATTGGATTAAATGGTACCTCAGTTTGAGGAAACATTTTGGAAAAAATGCATCAATTTTTTTATAATTGTTTTAATAACCATAAGTAGGTTCAAAAATATTCCAAATACTTCTAATTTCTTTAGAAAAGGTGCTACATTACCTGATGCCAGCAGAAAATCTGTAAAACATATACATTGTAAACAGTGCCTAAAAGAAATAGTTGTTGATTTTTGCATAATATTGAGCTGGGAAAGTACACTGTGTCCTTAAATTGCATATAAGGGAAATGAAACATTCTATATCAGATTATTCAAACAAATATTTTTTATCAGTTTTGATGAAATCTTGTATAAATTATACACATGAAAAGCTTAGTATTTAGCATGCAGGAGATATAACTTTGTGGCAACATAATTCTTTGCGCACTTTCCTGGGATAGAGAAGTCTGAGACTTTCAGAATTACAAGTCAGGTGAATGGTCTTGAAATGTAGTCTGCAGTAAGGCCAAGCATGTTAAAGAGAAACCTGTGTGTCTCAGCTTCTCAAACGATTTTTCACTCTCCTACAGCAATGAAAAAATTTGGAAGTATTGTTAATTTCTAATAATATTTTGGTTGTCATGCCTGTATCTTGGACAATTTGGCGATATTAAACCTCTATCACTGCCCTATGTTTTTCGATTTTTCCAAATGAAAGTTGTATTAATATACACAAATGCACTATATCCAAAACACAAGAACAGTGCGCAAGTGTCTTCTGTACGCTTTTGCTACAAAACTGAAGCCAGCCGAGCACAGACTATTGGAACCAAGATTTGCTGTCGCTAGACATGTCTTTGAGGAACAAAACCAGTGACAGTTTCCTCAGTTTGCCTGTGTTGTGACACAGTAAACAAGGTTTGAATGTGAAACTTCCTGGCAGATTAAAACTGTGTGCCGGACCGAGACTCGAACTCAGGACCTTTGCCTTTCGCGGGCAAGTGCTCTACCGACTGAGCTACCCAAGCATGACTCACGCCCCACCCTCACAGCTTTACTTCTGCCAGTACCTCGTCTCCTAGCCAAGTCAAGCAATTGAAATAAAGCTACCAAAGCTGGTTACATTTTATGTCCTCATTTATCTCATTTCTTTATGACACTAACAATATGTATGATGCAACATAACAGTTCATCTAAAATATTTACCTTAAATTTTTGCACTTCTGCTTTCAGCAACACCTAAATCAAAATCTAATAGTGTTGTATTTGAAGACCTTCATGATCAGAGATTGGCAATACCATGACCAAACCACTTATTAGAGTGACTGAGATGTTGCCTTGCATACAGTGTAGAAAGTGGAGCCCCATCATGCTGCAAATGTATTGCAGTCCATGTACCCAGCACAACATCCTCAAGGTCAAGTAATGTATTTTCCAAGAGCATGGTTTTTGTCTTGTAATTTATTCTGCCAAAATAACATAACTTATTGACATTGCCTGGTGAATCATTCACATCATGTGGTGTAGAAAAGTAAAATTGGAAATTTGATTTCACTGTACAGTGTGGACTGCCCTCATAGCTTGGTTCTGTACAGTGCAAGTGGTTTTGTCAATAAATAGTATCAACAGAAGCACATCAGAACTGGCATTTAACTGGTAACCAAATGAAACATTTGGGGTATTGTTGCATGTGTGAAGACGTTGTGCATGCTGCATGTGAAATCTGTACAAGCTTTTTCAAAACAATATTTGAATCGGGGTCAGTATGAGAACATTTTTCCATGTAACTGTCTTAACATTTGGTACCTACCTCTCTGCTGCCTTTTTTTCTATCATGCTCTTTGACCTGAGTCAGTTTTCACAATTAACTGTGATATACACATTGTACAAATTTTGCACTAGGGCACCTCTCACTTAGCACCCCAAGTGGGCACTACGATTTCATGAGACATCCTATGTAGAAATCTTACAGTTGTGGTGCCCCAAGCAAAGGCTTGTGCCACTTGGGCCTTAAACCAGTGCTAGTTTGAAATATACAGACAAGAAACATCAAGGTGTGCTAGTTGGAATGGTATTACAAGTCTCTGGCCATAAAGGTCCTCAAATCTAACACTATGAGATTTTTATTTACAGGGTTCATGAAGGTAGAAGTGTAAAAAATAATGGTAAATATCGTAGTTGTTAGAACATATTGTTGTTCCTCCTGTTTTGTTGAATTCCTCATTCAGATAAAACATACACTGCACACCTTTCCACTTACATGCATTTTGAAGAAAAACTATCAGGTTTCCACCCAGGTGGCAGTAGTGAGATACTCTGACATTTTGAGGAGTATCATACAATCACCTCCAAACCCCAGAACTTTTCATCAGTAGTATTTGATGAAAAGTCTACATCCACACTTTTATGCAGTGTGTTTTAAAACTCTGCTAAACACAATACACTGAAATTCAGTTTGTTTGGGTGTGTCAACCACATACTTCAACAGCAATAGGACTGACACCATCTTACGCCATATGTGCATTTTTGCATTTGTGGCGCCGATAAACTCATCACCAGAAATGTCGATACATAAACAACCCATCTTTGCATTGTATTTCATCTCTGACTTCTTTGCTTCCCTCCATGTTAAAGTTCAGTTCCGTATGTGTTGTTCTGCCATGATGTGCAATAAAATATAGCTCTCAACATGTTGGTGTATTCTCTGGAGAAAACCACCCTGAATCCACCACAGTGGTGACCCCGAATTTCTTTGTTTTTTGTTTTTGCTTTCTGACGGTGCCTGCGACGGTTATTTTCGTGTGTTTTACAACAACAGTGTTCAAACAATGACTTCGTCTGCATGCCTAACACCCGATATTGTGACAAATATGATGCACCATGTTGCTGGTGATGTACACCTGCCAGGATTGCAACATGATGTTTCTTCTTCGATGGCTCCCCTGGTGTCGCTCGATATTTTTGAGCCTGTAATAACAAGTGAGGTTAGGAACGCGCATGACTCTGGTTACCAAATGCCTTTGTTCTCACCACCTCATGTATCTACCTCCATCAACCATGCCACCACTACTTACGACTCTCGATGCAGTGCGCTACAAATGTCAAACTCCATTAATGTTTCATTGGACAATTTTCCACTGCCGGAGCAACAATTCTCGATGCCCTACTCCATGATACCCCACATTAACTACAGCCACGTGATCGGCACTGCCAAGCTCACGGGCTTTGCACCTCAGCTACCAACCACACGTGCTGCTACTTCTGTCCCACATCAATATGTGCCTTCCGACTTAGGCACAACAGCCTGCAACATGAACAACAAATGGTCTAGTGGGCCTAACAACACCCTACGTTCTACTACTACGGCCCAGGGCTCTGTGCCTCAGCTCTCACCTTATCTGAACGTGATTTCCAGTGGAGTGACTATGAACAATGAACCATTTTACCACTCACCCCATGTTCAGCATCACTATACACATGGTGCTTCGGTTCAGCCAACACCTCCGCTGCCTCCCTGCCACACAGGTGATTACGGCTCAGCTCTCTCGCGAGCTATCAGCATGTTAACATGCGCCCACAGTCCATGAATTATTTCTCACCTGTTGCATCTGCGCCGGCTCCAGTTGAGCTTCCGCAACCATTTTTGGCACAGCCGGGTGACTCTTCTGCATCGGCCATCCGCGACGTGCCACCTTCCATGAAACACATCTCTCCTGTTGCATCTGCGCCAGCTCCTGTTGAGCTTCCGCATTCGTTTTCGGCACAAACCGGTGCCTCATCCGGGTTGGCCTTCTGCAACGTGACAACATCATCCTCCACCACAATGTGCCACCTTCACTCTACCACAGGGCCAGTTCACAGCTCCATCGACCTCCCTGACCACGCCGTGAAGGCTCGAGAACGCTACTGCCGCCCACGCTTTGGACTTCACATCTCCTTCCGCACTTCACCCCCAGGCTGCTTCGAGGCTGCCACCACTTGCGAAACTACTCAAACTGACTGCGTTCTCCATCGAGAACCCCGAAGTTGAGCAGATCTGTCAATACTATTCGCTTGATGGCCACTCACGGTATATTTGTCTCATGAACAATCTCCACGACCATGCTGACTTGATTCATGATTTAGTCACCACTCCTCCTCAGGTAGACGTATACGCTTCTGTCAAGAGGACGATACTGGAATGTGTTACACGGATGTCGACTGAGAAGGTCCAGCAGCTCATCTAGGAGGAACAACTCGGCGATTCGACTCCATCACAGCTGTGGCGCCGTCTCCGACTCCTTGTTAAGAACCAGGCCATGCCCGATAACACGCTGTTGTCAATCTGGATCAAGAAATTTCCTCTTTCTGTCCAGACTGCCATCTCTTGCCTTGAAGATCAAGCGACTGACGTACTTATCCACGCCGCTGACCGAGGTCATTCTGCACTACAACGCGAGCTTCACACCCGGCAAACAGAACCCACCTCCCGCCAACAGTTTCACCCTCCCCCTGCACACCGCAGATGCCGCATTAATTTGGACACCAGTAACCACTCACCAGCACCGCCGACGGCCTCACCCCCTCCTGCAGTCAACTTTTCGGCATGCACCGACCCTCATCTTTCCCCCTTGGCTACGGGCTCTCTGCAGGATGCACATCCACATTACCCCTACTGCTACTTCCACACACGTTTCGGTGATGAGGAACGCTGGTCGCAGGTAAGTTCACGTGCCGCCTCCTGCGCACAAGACAGGCACCTCCCAGTGCTTCACTCAGTTCATAAACGACCTAACATTTGTTATATGTCAAAGACATGTCTTCAGGACAACTGTTCCTCATTGACACGGGTGCTGATGTGTCCCTACTGCCCACGTCTCTAGCATCCGAGAACATTCGTTCCCACCACACGTCACTACTTGCCATCAACTCCACTGAACTGCAGTGCACTGGTTCGACATCCCACTCTGTTACGCTCTCTACGAACTGCAAGCTCGAGTGGACTTTCCTAGTCTGTGATATTGACGAACCTATCATAAGCACTGATTTCTTGCGCCGCCACAAACTTTCCCCGGACATAGTGCGCAACACCGTGTTTCATCACCTGACAAACACTCACTTTCCCTGTGCATTGTTGAGCCCTCACTCCTTGGATGCATCTGTTCGTGCTCAACTAGTACACACATGCTCGTCTCTTTCGACTGCGCTGCTAGAAATTACACACAAGTGTTTCATCGAGCAAGAACAGTTCGCTTGCCTACGCAACAAAAATTTCGAGCTTGCCCGCCGAATCCACAAAAAGCAGTTTGAGCTCTCCATCGCTCTCAAGAAATTAAAAACACTTCAACAAGAACAAATCAAGGTTAATAAGTGCATCGACTGTACAGACAATCCTATTTTCGTGTGCTCCTCATCCATCACCTCTATCAACTGTGCTGTCACCGCAATGTCGTACACAGACATGTGTAAACTAGGCCCCTGTACTGCTGTCGCCACATGTACTGACAGCCCCATAGTGCCACGCCCTCCTTGCACCACAGTTGTTGACTCTGACTTGTGTACCATTGGGCATGCATGCCACACCTCACTTCAGCCTGGCCTGCCCCCAGTGGACGATCTTGCAAACTGTGAAACCACTGCTCCTGCGCGCCACCGTGTGAACTCAATGAACTACACAGACATTCCACTCGCACCTGAATGCAATTCACATTTATTGACCGAGACCGTGCTGCCACAGGCTGCACCTACGGCCGCTGTGCCTACTAGCGATTCACGAACCCAATCAAACTTTCACGATTCCCGAGTTTGTGCTTCGGGCCGGTGGCCATCTTGTCGCGCTCACTCCCGGGACATGTCGCCACCTCGGGTTCCTTCAGAAAAGCTGACCTACACCGAATGCAGTAATCCTGCTCCGTCTGACTCGCATGATGCGAGCAGTACACAAACAGCCTCCCTTGCATCAGGTAACATCGCTGTGGTTACTAACGGAACAATGCACAGATTGTGCCTCACACCGGGTCCTCCCATCTCTAGTAAACCCCGGAGACTTTGCCCCGAGTGCCTTTGTGATCTCAAAAAGCAAATCACAGAGCATTTAAACACTGATGTCATTGAACCCTCCACCAGCTGCTGGTCCACTCCCATTCATGAGATCCAAAAAAGACGGGACCTGGCGCATGTGCGGGGATTACCGTCGCCTGAATGCGAGAACTATTATGGACAACTACCCTGTACCAAACATTGCCGACTTCACCAGCGCACTATCGGGTGCATCTGTTTTTTCCGTCATCGACTGTAAACGGGCTTACCACCAAATTCCAATGGCCCGTGAGGATATTGAAAAAACAGCAATCACCACGTCCATATGCCTCTTTCAATTCCGATTCATGCCTTTTGGATTCAAAAACGCCACACAGACGTGGCAACTCTTTATTAACGAGGTTTTTTTCGGACTCATATTCTGTTTTGCTTACCTCGGCTACATACTTGTATTCAGCTCCTCTGTTGAGGACAATCTACATCACGTGCAGAACTTTCTAGACACCTTGAAAGCCGCAGGCATCGAAACCAACCCCGACAAACTACAGCTGCAACAGCCTGCTGTCATCTTCCTTGGGTTCCAGGTATCGGCTGACGGTATCTCACCTTCACTGGAGAAAGTACAGTTCATCTTATATCTACCAAGACCTTCTTCATTCAAAGAACTTCGGCGTTTTCTTGGCACCATGAACTACTATCGAAAACACCTACCCCGAGCCGCAGAAATCCAAGCCCCGTTAATCGACGCTTTGGCAGGAAAAAACACCTCCAGAACCTGGCCTGTGCAGCGGACACCAGAAATGACAGACTCTTTCTCAGAACTCAAGAAACTCCTCGCCAAAACCTGCACAACCGCACATCCCCACCCCGATGCGCAACTTTTCATAACAACAGACGCCAGTGACTCTGCCATCAGCGCTATTATCAGCCAGACAGTCTACGGCCAGACCTCGCCCCTGCAGTTTTTCTGCCGAAAGCTCAACAATGCCCAATGCAAATATTCCGCGTTCGATCTCGAACTGCTGGCTGTGTAAGAGGTGATCAAACATTTTCAAACAGACGTCGAGGGGCGCTCATTCTATGTTCTCCTTGACCACAAACCCTTGGTAGATGCTATAATGAACCCCCCGGCCGACCCTCAACCACATCGCTTACGTTATTTCGACTTCATTTCACAATTCACCACCGATGTCAGGCACATAAAGTGTGCTGACAATATTGTTACTGATTTTCTTTCCCGTGTTGATGCTGTATCTTTCCTTTTGGATCTTCTGCTCTCCCTGAACTCCAATCCTCTGACGAAGATACACAGAAATTAATCTCCCATCCAGCTTCTCCTCTACACCCTGTCCTTACCACCATTCCCGGTATTTCCGGCGAAGTCTGGTGCGATGACAGCAGGGGCACACTCCACCCCATTATCCCCCGCATGCTCCGTTGAGCTGTTTTCAATGCTCTTCACAACTTTGCTCACCCTGGCATTCGAGCTTCAGCCCGCCTAGTCTTGGAGCACTTCGTTTGGCGAAACATCAATGAAGGCTCGCAACAGTGAGCACGCGAATGCCCTGCGTGTCAATACAACAAGGTACACGAACACACCTCTCCCCTTCTCGGCACCTTGGAAGCTATTCCCCCTGGGCGATTTCAGAACGTGCACATCGACATTGTGGGCCCTCTTCCCGCCTCCAATTGTTTCCGGTACATACTTTCCACCACTGATTGTACTACTCGTTGGGTCGAAGCCGCCCCTCTTCCCAACATTACTGCAGAAACTGTCGCTCGTTCTTTCACTGAGTCGTGGGTATCACCTTTCGGTTGTCCCTCAGTCATTACCACTGACCAGGGGCATCAGTTTGAGTCGGCCCTATTCAATGGCATTTGCCATACCTGCGGAATCCGACGCATACACACAACTGTTTACCATCCACAAAGCAATGGCCTCATTGAGCACTGGCACCGCACCCTCAAGGCGGCTCTCCACTGCCACAACTCCTCATGGACGGAGGCCCTGCTGCTTGTACTTCTCGGTGCTCGTGCAACCTACAAGGAAGACATCAAAGGGACAGTTGCAGAATACGCATTTGGACAAACCCTGGTCCACCCAGGAGAACTTGCCTGTCCTCCTGCCTGTCACTCTCTTTCACCCCTACCCTCGTTCATTGAACATGTGAAATCCCACTTCTCCAACCTGCTGTCCCCGCCCCCCCCCCCCCTCATCTGCTCACACATCTCCAACGGTCTATGGGTCTATGTACCCACTTCCCTTTCCGACTGTAATTTTGTCATGCTCCGGGACAACTCTGTCCGAGCACCTCTCCAGCCCCCATACTCTGGACCTTATCGTGTGCTTCGATGATCCACGAACATGTTTGACATCCTGATAAAAAATTCTCCCATCACTGTGTCGTTGAACAGACTCAAACCAGCTCATGTTGAGCCCGAATCTATGCCATCACCTGACACAAGCACTTCACTCCACCTACTACCACACGACGCTCCACCTTTGCTCCCTCCCTCGAGCGATCACTCACCGTCGTGTGCCCGAATCTATGCCATCACCTGACACGAGCACTTCACTCCACCTACTACCACACGACGCTCCACCTTTGCTCCCTCCCTCGAGCGATCACTCACCGTCGTGTGCATCTCAGAACTCCTCATCGAGCTCGTTGCTGAGCTCCCCGCCAACCACACTCTCTCAATTGAGCTCACAACCCACAACCACAAAACTACTCACCGCTACCTGTGTCGAGCACATCCCCGCCTTCGCCTGCCTCACCGTGTTGAGATTTTTCTCCCCCCACTCCCCTGGTCAACACACCCTCACTTGAGGTGACAGTCCCTGTGCCCTCTGACATCATCCACGAAATTTCTATAATACTCACGGACGATTTGCTATTTATCATGTGTTTCTCATCTCCCAGTGATAATTCTGTGATACCATGCCACTTGATTAAGTGTGTCCCTCTGCCGCCTGACGTTGACCTCGAAACGCTCCAGGCATTCGTAACACCTTCGGCCGACATCGCCGTGATTGCTCTGTACAGGCCCACCTCCTCCCAACTCACACGGCCTGTACGACAACCGGCTCACTTCCACGATTTCTATGTCAACTGGCCAACCCTCACAGCTCAACGACTTCCAACACCACTACCAGAGGACTCCTTCGAGCTTACTATTAAAGTTCAGTTCCGTATGTTGTTCTGCCATGATGTGCAATAAAATATAGTTCTCAACATGTTGGTGTATTCTCTGGAGAAAACCACCCTGAATCCACCACACATTAAAGAAAATACACTGTCAAATGAAAAGTATTTTAACATCCCTCTGGAATTCAGAACTGACCACTAGATGTCACAAGAGGCAGACCCACCAGTATAATAGGAGGTGGGGATTATTGTGCTGCCAATAGAAAAGCAGTAATAGCAGAAAAAGTCGGTGAGGACAGCTCAATAATTTTGATTGTGAACTGGCCATTGGAAGTCACTGGAGTAGCAAATCCATTAGGAACACTTCAACCCTTCTACAGCTGCAGAAGTTGACTGTTAGTGATGTGGTTATGGAGTGAAAACATGAAAGAACAATGTAGCTAAACCACGCTTAGACAGATCTTTTGTGCTGATGCACAGGACCATTGAGCATTGCAGAGGATGGTTGTAAACAATCACATAAAATCAGTGGAAGAAATCACCCGAGTTCTGAAGTGCTACCTGCAGTCCAGTTTGCATGACAACTGTATGTAGGGAGCTGTAAAGAATGGGGGTACAGTGGTCAAGCAACTCCTCATAAGTGACACATTTCTGTAGTCGAAGCTGAGCAGCACTTGAGGTGGTTTCAAGTGTGATGCCCCCAGACAATGGATAACTGAATGTAATGATTGAGCGAAGAATCATGCCAAACCCTGTAGCAATCTGACGGGAGTGTTTGGGTTTGAAGAATTGCTGGAGAACATTAGGTACAGTCATGTAATGCCAGAAGTGAAGTGCAGAGGTGGTGATGTTAGGATACAGAAGTGTTTTCTGTGGCTAGGGTGTTTTCCCCCTACTGCACTTAGGAAAATGGTAAATAATGAAGCATATGAACACATTTTACAGCATTGTGTACTGTTTACAGTAGAGGAACTGTTTGGAGGTAATGGAATGTATCAGTGCAATCTGTCTTAAATGGTTTCTGGACAAGGACATTCCTGAGTTGGACTGGCCAGCCCAGAATCCTCACTTGAATCCAGTGGAACATATTTGGGATGAATTAGAATGTTGACTTCACTACAGACCTCAGCATCCTACATTCCTACACTCTCTGCTTCCAGCTCTTAAGGAACTAAGGGCTCACATTCCTATACAGATAGTCATAAACAACATTGACAGTTTCCAGAATGAGATTTTCACTCTGCAGCGGAGTGTGCGCTGATATGAAACTTCCTGGCAGATTAAAACTGTGTGCCCGACTGAGACTCGAACTCGGGACCTTTGCCTTTTGCGGGCAAGTGCTCTACCAACTGAGCTACCGAAGCACGACTCACGCCCGGTACTCACAGCTTTACTTCTGCCAGTATCTCGTCTCCTACATTCCAAACTTTACAGAAGCTCTCCTGCAAACCTGGCAGAACTAGCATTCCTGAAAGAAAGGATATAGCGGAGACATGGCTTAGCCACAGCCTGGGGGATGTTTCCAGAATGAGATTTTCACTCTGCAGCGGAGTGTGCGCTGATATGAAACTTCCTGGCAGATTAAAACTGTGTGCTCGACCGAGACTCGAACTCGGGACCTTTGCCTTTCGCGGGCAAGTGCTCTACCATCTGAGCTACCGAAGCACGACTCACGCCCGGTACTCACAGCTTTACTTCTGCCAGTATCTCGTCTCCTACATTCCAAACTTTACAGAAGCTCTCCTGCAAACCTGGCAGAACTAGCATTCCTGAAAGAAAGGTTATAGCGGAGACATGGCTTAGCCACAGCCTGGGGGGTGTTTCCAGAATGAGATTTTCACTCTGCAGCGGAGTGTGCGCTGATATGAAACTTCCTGGCAGATTAAAACTGTGTACCTGACCGAGACTCGAACTTGGGACCTTTACCTTTCGCGGGCAAGTGCTCTACCAACTGAGCTACCGAAGCACGACTCACGCCCGGTACTCACAGCTTTACTTCTGCCAGTATCTCGTCTTCTACATTCCAAACTTTACAGAAGCTCTCCTGCAAACATTTAACATTAAAAGTGTCTCCAGTAGAGTTGATGTCATGATAAAAGCTTAGGGTGGACACACCCCACATTCTACTTCTGATCAGATACATGTGCCATTTTAGTGACCAAGTTGAAATACTTATCTGATACTTTATTTGGATGCACTTGCATTCCTGAAGATATTAGAAAGAACAATATACTGTAATATAGTAGTTTGATTTAAAGGGAGCAAAGATATTTAGGGCATTAATATTGTGTGTCAATACAGCAGGTAAGCAAGACAAAAACTACTTCATCAGTGACAAAATTAGTGTATAAACTTGTTTTCTGTTTTAAAAATGGATTTGAAAAGTATATAATTACCAGCATTTGTTTGCTTCAAATGGTCATTTGTATCACATTCCACAATACAACAGAATACTAACCAATAGATCAGGCATTGAGTGGCAGGCAGGTATAACGAAAAAGGCCGGCCGGTGTGGCCGAGTGGTTCTAGTTGGTTCAGTCTGGAACCACGTGACCGCTATGGTCGCAGGTTCAAATCCTGCCTCGGGCATGGATGTGTGTGATGTCCTTAGGTTAGTTAGGTTTAAGTAGTTCTAAGTTCTAGGGGACTGATGACCTCAGATGTTAAGTCCTATAGTGCTCAGGGCCATTTGAACCATATAATGAAAAATGCCAGCTAGAAATTATTAGCTATCAGACCAACCCCTTGATGGACATATAAAAATCAAAACACACACACATTCACAAATGCATAATTTACACACACATGGCCACTGTTATCTCTGACTGCCCAGGCTCAACTGGAACTGTATTTGAGGTGAGCAGCAATTTTTTTGGAGTAAGCTGTGGTGGCACAGAAGAGGTGTGAGGCAGGGATAGGATGTATGTGTGTGATAGAGGGGGGTGGGGGGGGAGGTTAGTGCTGTCTGTGGGGGTGTGCAGTGATGGATAGTATGGTATGCTGCTAAGTGCAGTGTTGGAAGATTGTGATAAGGGGAGGGGGCAAAAGGGGAGACAAAAGAAGTAGAGGAAGAGAAAGGACTATTCAGGTGTGCTGATGGGATGGAAAGCATGTGTAGGGCTGGAGTGGCTGCAGGCAAGGCAACAGGCAGATGGAGGACAGAAACTAGTGATGCTTGAGGACTGGTAGCTTATGGGAACAAAGGATATGTTGCAGGGAGTGTTCTCACTAGAATAATTCAGAATAACTGGTGTTTTGCCAATAACTGATGTTTTGTGGTAAGAAATCTTGTGGTACTGACTGCAAAACAGTCACTGAAGTCAAGCACATAGTGTTGGGCAGCGTGTGCATCAACTGGATGGTACAGCTGTCTCTTGATGATTGTTCAGCAGTGGCCATTGATGCAGACAGCCAACTTGTTAGTAGCCTTGTCCATATAAAATGTGGAAATTTCTTGTACTCTCTCTTTCCCAATCATATCCTTTGTTCAGTTAGAAAGGAGGACCTCCATCATGACTCAAGATCACCCAGGACTGAAGGAACTGAATCACTTCCTCCATCAGGGTTTTGACTACCTTCCATCATACCCTGACATGAGACATATGCTACCTATACTCCCACAGGGGCATCCTACTGCCCACCCAACCTATACAATATCCTTGTCTTTTTCTGTTCCACCCTTGCTCCAAACCTCTTGCCTCATATCTGTGCAATAGATCAAGATGCAAGAGCAGCATGATACATCTTCCCACTGTCACCTACTCCAGTACTGCCACAAACATTTCCTACATCACACTAAGGTAGCTACCAACTTAGCAGCAACCACTGTGCCACACTGTATGTGGGCGTGGGCACCAACAAGCTACCTGTTCACATGCATCTACAGTTACATCTATATTCTGCAAACCACTGTGAAGTGCATGTTACAGGGTAGTCCCACTGTACCAATATTAGGATTTTTCCATTCCATTCATGTATGGAGTTCTGGAAGAATGTTGTCTAAATGCCTCCAAGCATGCTGCAGTTAATCTAAACTAGTCCTTTCATCCCTACGGGAGCAATAAGCAGTGGGTGGTGTTTGTGTAGTCTGACAATCATCATTCAAAGCTAGTTCTTGAAATTCTGTAAGTAGGGTTTGTCAGAATGTCTTACGTTAATATTCAAGAGTCTGTCAGTTCAGTTTCCTCAGCATCCCAATGGCATTCTCCCATGGATTACACAAACTTGTGAGGCTCCACACTGCCCTTCTCTGTGTGTGTTCATTATCCTATTTGGTATGGTTCCTAGACACCTGAGTGATATTGTAGGATGGGTCACACAAGTGATTTGTAAACAATCTCTTTTGTAGACTGACTGCTCTTCCCAGTATTCCACCAATGAGCAGAGGTCTACCACTGAATTACCCATGGCTGAGTCTATATGATCATTCGATTTCATTTCCTTGCAAAGTGTTACATCAGGGGTATTTTCATGAGTTGATTGTTTCCAACCATGCTGAACTCATCTATGGCTGTGTCAAATATATTTTGCAAGTGCACAGTTTCACATCCATAAACATTTAAAGCAAGTTGGAAATGTCTGCACCACTTTGAAATCTTCCCAAGATTTGACTGAATATTTATGATGGTCCTTTAAGACAGTACTTCATTACAGATGACTGTATTACCTGCAAAACTCTTTTACTATTAACATTGTCCACAACATCATTAATATATAACATGAACAACAAGGGTCCCAACTCACTTCTTTTTGGTGCACTTCTACACCTGTTGATGACTCTCCATCCTAGATAACTTGCTGTGTACTCAACAAAAAATCCTCAATCCAATCACAAGTTTTGCTTGATACCATATACAATCATACTTCTGATAAAAAGCATAGGTTTGGTACTGAGTCAAATTTCTTTTGGAAATCAAGTAATACTGCAGCTATGTGACTGCCTTGACCCAAAGCTTTCAGTAGATCATGTGAGAAAAGTGCAAGTTGCTTTTCACATAATTGATGTTTCTGGAATCCATGCTGTTTGGTATGAAGGTGGTCATTCTGTTTGAGGTACCTTATTATATTTGAGCTCAGAATATGTTCTAAGAGTCTACAATGAGTCAATGTCAACGATATTGGATGGTAGTTTTGTGAGTTGTTCTATCACCCTCTTATAAAAGGACGCTATCAGTGCTTTTTTCAAACTATGGAGTACAGGTTTTTGTTCAAGGGATCTGTAGTAGATTATAGTTAAAAGAGGGGCTAACTCAGCTGCAAATTCAATTTAGAATCTGATGAGGATTCCATCAGGCCTTAGATGAATGGATAAATAGCCACTGCCAAATTGTGGGTAGTAGACAGTTGGATCATCCAGTTGCAGACCATAGTGCTCTGCCTTTGCCATTTAGATTCTTCCCACTGACATTAGCCTTATTGCTGTTGAAGAATATCATCAACACATTCAAACAAACTTAATTTCAGATTACTGCGGTTTGCAGAGTTTTATAACCCACTGCATAATGTGTGAATGTAGACTTTCCCAGCACATACTACTGATAAAAAGCTTTGGGATTTTGAAGTTGAGTGTGTGACACTCATCAAAATGTCAGGCTATCTCACTACTGCCACCTGGCTAGAATCCTAATAGCTCTTCATCGCAATGCATTTATTACTCAACCTATCACAACTTTCTAATACCTAGAAGTATCTATCATAAATAATTTAAGGTGGAATTGCCATATAAATCTATCAATGGGGAAGGGAAATGCCACACATATCTATTAAATGAATCCTGAGGCGGAGGAGGAGGAAGAGATTAGTGTACGACATCCTGTAGACATCAGGGTCATTGGAGACAGAGCAGAAGCTGAGATTAGGCAAGGACTGAGAAGGAAATTGGCCATGTGCTTTCAAAGGAACCATCCTGGCACTTGCCTGAAGCAATTTAGGGAAATCCAAGATCACAAATTTCAAAAAAATTCAAGAAAAACATTACATGCCCAAACATACATCCTATGTAAATGATATGATGCTAAACTTTAAGGAATTCAGGCTCATATTGACAATACGAGAGAAAGAAGGTTGCTACTCACCATATAGCAGAGATGCTGAGTTGTGATAGGCACAGTAAAAAGATTCACAGAATCATAGCTTTTGGCTAATAAGGCCTTTGTCAGCAGTAGACACACATACAGACATGCACACACACACACACACTAGTGCAACTTGCGCACACATCTGCGGTCTCAGAGAGCTGAAACTACACTGCGAGCAGCAGCACCAGTGCATGATGGGAGTGGCGACTGGGTGGAGGTAAGGAGGAGGCTGGGACAGGGAGAGGGAGGGATAGTATTTTGGGAGTGGCGGACAGTGAAGTGTTGCTGTTTAGATGGAGGGCAGGAGAGAAGGTGTGGATGGGGGAAGGGTAAGTAGCAGAAAGGAGAGAAATAAAAGTAAAAAGAAATTAAAAGACTGTGTGTGGCAGTGAAAGGAAGGCTGTGCAGTGCTGGAATGGAAACAGGGAGGGGGCTGGATGGGTGAGGACAGTGACTAACGAATGTTGAGGCCAGGAGGGTTACAGGAATGTAGGATGTATTGCAGGGAAAGTTCCCACCTGCACAATTCAGAAAAGCTGGTGTTAGTGGGAAGGATCCATATGGCACAGGCTGTGAAGCAGTCATTGAGATGAGGGGTATCATGTTTGGCAACGCATTCAGCTACAGGGTGGTCCACTTGTTTCTTGGCCACAGTTTGTTGGTGGCTGTTAATGTGGACAGAAAGCTTGTTGGTAGTCATGCCTACATAGAATGCAGCACAGTGGTTGCAGCTTAGCTTGTAAATCACATGACTGGTTTCACAGGTAGCCCTGCCTTTGATGGGATAGGTGATGTTAGTGACCAGACTGGAGTATGTGGTGGTAGGAGAATGTATGGGACAGGTCTTGCATCTTGATCTATACCACGGTAGGAGGGGGGGGGGGGGGGGGAGGATAGTGGGTAGGACATTTCTCATTTAAGGGCATGACAAGAGGTAATCAAAACCCTGGTGGAGAATGTAATTCAATGCTCCAGTCCCGCATGGTGCTGAGTTACGAGGGGAATGCTCCTCTGTGGCCAGACTGGTGGGAGACTGAAAAGATAAGGCACGGGAGATTTGTTTTAGTACAAGGATGAGAGGATAATTATGGTCAGTGAAGGCTTCAGTGAGACCGTCGGTGTATTTAGAGAGGGACTGTTTGTCACTGCAGATGTGACAATCATGGGTGACTAAACTGTACAGAAGGGACTTCTTGATATGAAACAGGTGGCAGCTGTCGAAGTGGAGGTATTGCTGGTGGTTAGTAGGTTTGATATGGACGGAGGTACTGATGTAGCCATCTCTGCGGTGGAGGTGGCTTGTTGGGTAGAGTAGGACCAGGTGAAGCAAATGGGGGAGAAGTTGTTGAGGTTCTGGAGGAATGTGAATAAGGTGTCCTCACCTTCAATCCAGATAGCAAAGATGTCATCAATGAATCTGAACCAGGTGAGGGGTTTAGGATTCTTGGTTTTTAAGAAGGATTCCTCTATATGGCCCATGAATAGGTTAGCATAGGATGGTGCCATGTGGGTGCCAATAGCTGTACTGCGGATTTGTTTGTAGGTAATGCCTTCAAAGGAGAAGTAATTGTGGGTGACGATATAGTTGGTCATGGAGACTAGGAAGGAGGTTGTTGGTTTGGAGTCCATAGGGCATCTGGGAAGGTAGTGTTCGATAGCAGTAAGGCCATGGGCATTAGGAATGTTAGTGTACAGGGAGGTGGCATCAACAGAGACGAGCAGGGCACCGTGTGGTAAAGGGAAAGGAACTGTGGAGAGTCGGTCGAGGAAATGGTTGGTATCTTTTATATAGGAGGATAGGTTCTGGGTAATAGGTTGAAGGTGTTGGTCTGTGAGAGCACAGATTCTCTCAGTGGGAGCACAGTAACAGGCCACAATGGGGTTTCCTGAGTGGTTGGGTTTTATGGACTTTAGGAAGCATGTGGGAAGGTGGGAGTGCGGGTAGTGGTATGGGTAAGTAGAGAGATAGACTCTGGGGAGAGGTTCTGGGATGGGCCTAAGGATTTGAGTAATGACTGGAGATCCTGCTGGATTGCTGGAATGGGATCACTGTGGCATGGTTTGTAGGTGGAAGTATCTGACAGCTGATGGAGTCCTTCTGCCATGTAATCCTTGCGGTGCAAAACTACGGTGGTGGAGCCTTTGTCTGCAGGTAGGATTATAAGGTCGGGATCAGTTTGTAGATGGTGGACTGCAGTTATTTCTGTGGATGTAAGGTTAGTATGCATGTTGAGGGATCTGGGGAATGGTGATGAGGTAAGGTCTGAGGATAAGAAATTCTGGAAAGTTAACAGGATGGTTTGGAGGCAGTGGGGGTGGATCACAGTTGGATGGAGGAGAGAACAGAGTTAGGCAAGGTTCAATATTGGTCTTTGGTTGAGTCTGATTGGTCAGGTTGGTGGTGAACAAGTGTTTCCACTGTAGGGACCGGGAGAAGGAGAGAAGGTCTTCTAGTCCTGCATGGTTGAATTTGGGAGTGGGGCAAAAGGTGAGGCCTTTGGAAAGGACTGATATTTCTGTGAGACTAAGGCTTCTGGAGGAAAGGTTCATGACTGTGTTGTGGGTCTGTTTAGGTTTTGAGTTCTGCGTGGTGGTGGGAAGGAGTTTTGGAGGGTGGGGTGAGTGTAATATGTCTGCGAGACAGGGTTTGTCAGCTATGAGGGGGCATGGGGGAGGTTTGGAGGTTGTTGTAGAAGTGATGGACAGCGGTACTCAGAGGCAGGAGTAGGAAGTGAGCAGGATAGAGAGCTTTTTGACGTGGCATTGTGCATGTTGCTCAAGTTCCTGCAGGGCAAGTGTTTCAATGTGTGTTATGGGTTCCAGGAATTTGGGATTACATAGCAGGAGAATTTTGCGGATGGAGAGAAGGTACTGCAAGGAGGATTGGGCTTGTTTGATTTGGTTTTGCAGGACTATGTTGGTGAGGGCTAAGGATTGGCAGAATCTGAACAGGCCTATCACGACTCAGCATCTCCGCTATATGGTGAGTAGCAACTTCCCTTCTCTCGTATTGTTACGTTCCAATTAGGCTCATATTGAGGAATACTGAAAGACTTTCAACCTGCACACCATCAATAAATGGAAGTGGGAAAATGATTCTGGTGCAACATGAACTCTGTGACACACACTGTGTGGCATCAGGAAATAAGGGGAGAGGAAGGTTAAAATATGAATAATGTAATACATGGGAACATGTCACTCACACTCCAATATTAAGAAAGATACTTCAAAACTACACAGGAGGAGAAACTTCATTTGCTCTTTTGTGTTCTGACAATAAGTAAAAAAGTATCAGTTTCTTATAAGCTTTAGTAAATGAAAGTAACCCCTGTCAGATGCAGCTTTTCAGAGTAGAAGATCTTTTCTCTTGTGTGACCTATTGTCATATTTTACAGCTTCAGGGTGGAACAACAACACACACACGCACACACACACACACACACACACACACACACACACACACAAAGACCATTGTTCTGGTGGTCACTGAGGCCGGACTCAGGCCTCGGTGGCCAGACACAGTGGTTTTGTGTGTGTGTTTGTGTGTGTGTGTGTGTGTGTGTGTGTGTGTGTGTGTGTGTGTGTGTGTGTGTGTTTAGGAGGCCTGTTCACAGCCTTAAAGGCACTTTAAATAAAGCCAAATAGAATGTTATCATAAAATCATATAACACGAGGAAGTGTAAGTCATTAATGAGTTATTCAAATAATATGAAAGTAAAACAAAGGTGATTGCCAGCAGTTTCCTTGAAAACTGTTATTCATCACAGCCACAGTGTTGCACATCCATAATGGATGAGAGTTTTTATTTTTTGAACAGTCCCTTAATTTTTACTGTTATAGCCAATCTGTCTTCAGTATATGACTTATAGGTAAACCAGATGCAATAGATAAACATTTCTTTGTGATTGTTGTACTAGACTGGACTATCCTGTAGTGTTACTTTATTTCCTTTTCTGTTGTATGATTATGGTTGTCAGTTGAATTTTTCTACATGGTGTTCATGCCTAATCAGCTGTGCTGGGAAAGTTCCTTTCATCCTATTGGTGCTGTAAAGTTTTATCACTTGAAAAGTTACTAATAATTCATAATTACTGAAGTGAGGTAATTAATGTGGATGAAATCATCATCGTCATCTCATTTTATCTGTGTATATATGATCTCACATTAAGTATTGGTAACTAGAATGTAAGGTTGATCGTTTGGAGGAAGAAAAAAAAAAGATGAGTTGCTTTGCCTGACACTTTCTTGATATTATACAATATGTAATCCTATATATTATGTAAGCATAAGGATGTATATTATAAGCATATGTATCACATACATACATTTCTTGTTTGTAGGTTTTCATCATAAAACTTATAGATAGAACTTTCAACTGTGGATACGGGGTGGAAATTTATGCCTACTGCTCTCATATTTATACAGATTTGACGCAAGTTACGTCTAACTTTTTTTCACAAAGAAGCTCATTACAAATTTTAACAATGTAGGAGTAGACAGATTACTACTTACGATAAAGAAGACACACAAAGTTACAAACTGGCACAATTAAAAGACACTTATGTATAGCCTTTGGGCACAGCCTCCATCAGTAAAAGACACACACACACACACACACACACACACACACACACACACACCATTCACACGAGTGCCAATTCCAGTGTCTTGACCTCCTGTGGCCGAAAGGTAAATGTCTTAATTGTGCCTGTCTGTAATCTGACATGTCTTCTTTATGGTAAGTAGCAATCTGTCTTTTCCTACATTGTTGCTATTCCTATCTAGAGTTTCCATTGTTTCATTACAAATTTTAGTATTTTAACTAGGTGTCTGTAACATTTTAGTATTAGCAAAAAAAGGGGGATGGGCACTGTTGGGTATTATACACATTGAAGTTATGGTGTTGTTGCTGTTGTTTTTGTTGTGGTCTTCAGTCCAGAGACTGGTTTGATGCAGCTCTCCATGCTACTCTATCCTGTGCAAGCTTCTTCATCTCCCAATATCTACTGAAATCTGCATCCTTCTGAATCTGCTTAGTGTATTCATCTTTTGGTCTCCCTCTACGATTTTTACCCTCCATACTGTCCTCCAATACTAAATTGGTGATCCCTTGATGCCTCAGAATATGCCCTACCAACTGATCCCTTCTTCTAGTCAAGTTGTGCCACAAATTTCTCTTCTCCCCAATTCTATTCAGTACCTCCTCATTAGTTATGTGATTTACTCATCCAATCTTCAGCAATCTTCTGTAGCACCACATTTCAAAAGCTTCTATTCTCTTCTTGTCTAAACTATTTATCATCCACGTTTCACTTCCATACATGATTACACTCCATACAAATACTTTTAACAATGACTTCCTGACACTTAAATCTATACTCGATGTTAACAAATTTACCTTCTTCAGAAACACTTTCTTTGCCATTGCCAGTCTACATTTTATATCCTCTCTATTTCGACCATCATCAGTTATTTTGCTCCCCAAATAGCATAAATCCTGTACTACTTTAAGTGTCTTATTTCCTAATCTAATTCCCGCAGCATCACCCGATTTAATTTGACTACATTCCATTATCCTCATTTTGCTTTTGTTCATGTTCATCTCATGTCCTCCTTTCAAGACACTGTCCATTCCATTCAGCTGCTCTTCCAAGTCCTTTGCTGTCTCTGACAGAATTACAACATCGTCGGCGAACCTCACAATTTTTATTTCTTCTACATGGATTTTATTTCAAACTCAGAATTTTTCTTTTGTTTCCTTTACTGCTTGCTCAATATACAGATTGAATAACATCAGGGATTGGCTACAACCCTGTCTCACTCCCTTCCCAACCACTGCTTCCCTTTCATGCCCTTCGACTCTTATAACTGCTATCTGGTTTCTCTACAAATTGTAAATAGCCTTTCACTCCCTATGTTTTATCCCTACCACCATCAGAATTTGAAAGAGAATATTACAGTCAACAATGTCAGAAGCTTTCTCAATGTCTACAAATGCTAGAAACATATGTTTGCCTTTCCTTCATCTATTTTCTAAGATAAGTCGTACGGTCAGTATTGCCTCACGTGTTCTTATGAAGAGAGGAAAACTACAATGCATTAATCTTCAAGTCATGAGATTTGTAATTTAAGTTCTTAATTAATAATGTATATTTACATCAAAATTAAAATGTTGGTTTTGTGTAAAGTAAGGTCACTTGATATTTATCAGAAAAAATTTTGATAGCGTATGTAATGAATTGATTTTAACAACTTTTTGGCTGAATATCTGAGTGTTAGATCTGCAGTCACAACATACACTGATGAATCCACAGCTAACCACATGAAACATTCCTGACTTCAGCTAGACAGTTAAAATATATGGCATGGGAGACTTAAAAAAACTTTTTACAAGTTGGTAATATGTTCATTAAGCTAACCATCTGGCCACACAATGCTCTCAATCCATGGAATAAAAGAAGAGACACGTGTATAGACTCCTGGTGAATCTTTTCCAGCACAGTAATTCCCAAATGATGTCACTCCAATAACATGATACACATCTTCATCTCCTATTTTGTATGATATCTGAAGTGGTCCACCAGAATCACCCTGTAAAATTAAAATTGTTAAAAAATTTATTATAGTAATGGAATAATGATTCAAGAGAAAAATTTTGGAATGCATTTAGTGTTAAGAAATTGAATTGGTTTTGGTGTTATTGAAAAAAGGCTTGGTAACTTACTTGTAAATGTTGAGATGCAAAACAAAGGATCTAATATAGTGAAACCATCTTTTCCATTTCAGGGAAAATACAGTTGAACTTTATGAACAAAGAGGACAATGAATTCTGTATATAGCAATTTTCACTCTAAACAATAAAGACAGCTAACTTTTAGTTGAATACTTTGAACAGCTACTGAACAACTTTGAACCATAAAACAAACTTGCAGCGTAATGCATACAATAGGACTTTGATATGAATATCACAGAAAGTCGAAATCAACATACTGATGGAAAGACACAATGAAAGGGACTGCTAAAATATTGAAGCTAGAACCCCGAGACAGTGGCCATGTATGTGCAAGTTGTGTTTGCATGAATGTGTGTGTTTTGCATTGCAGAAGGAGGACTTTTCTGAAAGCTTTTTGTTTTAACGGTCTGTTTCAGTGTGCCTGTTTGCAACTAAACACCTCCTATGTGTGCTGAGAAGCAATCTATTCTTTCCATGTTATTGTTATTTCACTCAGGACTTTCCATTCTCAGACTGGTCCTCCCTCAGTAGCAGTGTGGTCAATGCGACAGAATGTCAATCCTAAGGGCCTGGTTTCGATTCCAGGCTGGGACGGAGATTTTCTCCACTCAGGTACTGGGTGTTGTCTTGTCCTAATCATCATCATTTCATCCTACTTGATGCACAAGTCACCAAAGTGGTGTCAAATCGAAAGACTTGCACCCGGCGAACCCGATGGGAGGCCCTAGTCACATGACATTGTCAGACTAACAGAAACGCTTACTGATGCATTAAAAGAAAATAATAATAAATAAAAAAAATAATGGGGGTAACTGTACTGTTTTCATTAATCATTAAGGTAAATCACTACCACCAGATAACACAAGCTCCTTCCCTTGTCAGTAATGTTATTAAATGGACAAGCAGAACCCAAAATTAATGACTGTCAGACTGTTTTCAAAGATGGATGAGGATATGTGGAACAAATCAGGAATCTGAAAGCATTACTGAAGGACAGAAATAAGAAATACATAGCTGTATTTTTTACATTATGAAAGCTTATGGTATTTGTAATAGGTGTGTTCTTTATGAAATCCATATAGATACATAAAAGAGTACTAAGGTACTGCTACTAATAAAATGCATTGTCACAAGCATCATTGTAAGAGTTTTATTCATGAGTGAGATTTTGGGATCACTTGAAATGAAAATAAGACTGAAATGATAGTGTGGTCTACCTCCATTGCCTTAGAATAGTTTCCTCATTAAAGCCATCAAAGACTGGAGAAAAAACACTTGAAGAATAAGGAATTATGGGCGATATTACAGGTTGCAAGCAGCAGAACATTCCTGCCAGTTGATTATTATACATTGGTAATGAGGTATAATTGTCAAAATGTGCTGGAAAGTTCATTGTAAATTCATTCAATGGCATCATATCATTAATTAATTCTTTGAATGTGTGAAAAATGTACAAAGTGAAACCTACAACACTCTTAAAGAAACTGTTAATGAAACTCAAAGTGCTCCAATATCTGCTATAGTTGTGAGAAACGCATTTGAAGCCATTGCACAAGAGAAACTCTGACAAATGAAATTATTGAGAGAAGACGAAACAAAACCAAAAGTTTGTATATTTGCAGACAGCCAAGGATGAGATTTAGCCACTATTCTTATGAATATGCAATCTAAATATTCTGTTACTGACACAGCAAAACCCAGGGCCCCTTTCCAGCAAATAATTAAAGATTTAAACCCTCAACCAAACAATGTTTGTGTAATTATTACTGGAGCTAATGATGTTTATAAAAATGAGTCGTAAAATGCAATCACAGCATTGCAAAATGCACTGGAAAGAATCTTGCCAAGAAAAACAATCGTTGTTAGCATCCAACACAGACATGACTTAATAAACAGTTCATGTTTAAATAATGAAATCAAATTCATAAACAGAATGTTTCAAAAGGTGTGCAAGGCATTCGAGGATGTGGAGTTTTTGGACAGTAATTCCGAAGAGAGAAACCAGTTTACTCGACATGGAATGCACAGGAACCGGCTAGGAAAACGTGTACTTGCTAAAGCGCTATTAGCAGAAACATTCAAACTATTTGAAAACACCACTCCTCCAATCACACTAAAAGCACCTGTGCCCATTGAAACTGTACCACTGGAAGAAATACAGACAGTGTTGTCAAAATACTCGTTCAAAAGTAATGAAACAGCTGAAGGAAAGACTTCATATGCAGCAGCACCTGTATGTGAATCAACACAAACAGGTCTTCTATATAAAAGCAAGACAGCGCCAGCAGTTACAACTCAAGTGGGAAGAGTTAGTCCACTACCAACTTCTGATGCAGCAGCAGCCTTTAAGGAGGAAGAATGGTCGTCAGTAGCAGAAACAGCAACACCAACCTCCACGGGATCAAGTGTACCAGTTGACTGGGTAGAAACCACACCAATAGAAGATCCACCCTCTATGGCAAAAAGGAGCACAGTAGTGACTGCAGCTGCTCCACATGAGATCAAGCAAGTCCTCAGCTGCAAATGGAGATTTTTTATGGTACTGGGGCAGAAGGGGGAAGGTTCCAATCGGAATGTAAGTAATGCAGTTAATTACAACAAATGTGGGTGTTACCAGCACAACAGCTCCCCATTCCCTGCAGAAAACTGTTCCTGTAATACTGGTATGTCAAAAGAAACACAGTTAGACCAATTTATTGTAAATATTGATGAACCAACAGGCGCAAATTGTGCTCATATTCTCTGTCTGACAGAACACTATGCCACTGTTGGCATCGAAATGCTGAATATTCCAAACTATGTATTAGCTACCTCCTTTTGTAGAAAGCATATGAGCAAAGGAGGGGCAGCTACTTATGTGAAAAACAGCCTGTCCTTTGATACAATAGATGTAGAGAAATATTGTGTACAGAAACACTTTGAGGCATGTGTCACAGGAATAGTAGAAGCTAACAAGAAACTGGCAATCAAAGCAGTATACAGGGCTCCATCTGGTAATTTTAAAGTATTCATGAAACAATTAGATTCTGTGCTATTGCATCTCACAAAGCAATACAGGAATACTATAGTGACTGCAGATATTAATATAGACTTTCTCGGAAGCTCATCCTCTAAGACAGAGTTTGCAAATTTAATGCATACCTATAATTTTGTCTCCGCTGTCAGTTTTCCCACAAGAACTACTGCCACTTTCAGCACTCTAATAGACAATATCTTTGTAGATATGAGCAGAACTCATTACATCAACGTTGAAAAAGTCATAAATGGTCTCTTTGATCATGATAGGCAAATACTCACAATTGACAACTTTAATATAAATCAGAGCAAAGCTGGTGCATAGTGGAAAACCATTAGAAACACGAATGAGGAAAATATCCAAAACTTCAAATTATGCATTCGGGAGACTGACTGAAGGTATGTTTATCTTGCAAATGATGATAAAATATAATGTATTTACTTATGAATTATCAAGTATATTTGAAAGTGTCTTTCCAAAAAAGGTCTGCAGACTACAGAACAGGCAATCAAACAAAAAACTATGGCTCACCAAGGGCATAAATATCATGCCAGAGACAAAGAGAACTGTATATAATATCCAGACAATCCAATAATCCCCTCCATATGAACTATTATAGGACATACTGTAAAATTTCAACTAAAGTCATTAAAAAAATCTAAAAGTATGTGTATAGAATCTTAAATTAATTGTTCAAATATTAAAATCAGAATGATCTGGAATGTAACAAAAAAGGGAAACAGGTATTGCACCGTCTGACAATGCAAAAACTGCTGTCCTAAAAATTAACAATTTGGAAATAACTGATAGTAAACAGATAGCAGACACTTTTAACAACGACTTTCTAACTGTCACTTCTCAAATAGGTTGCAGTGGTGACCTAAGGGAGGCTGCAGATATTCTGAAACCTAACCTCCCACAAAGTTTTAATGATATAAACATACCACGCATAACTGTCAATGAAATAACAAAAATAATTCATTCATTGAAAAGTAAAGGATCTTCAAGTATCGATAACATCTCTAGTAAACTGTCGAAAGCCTGCAGTAAAGTGTAGTAGTTACTCACGTTTGTAACATATTTCTTTATGAGGGAGTTGTTCCAGAGAGAATGAAATATGCCATTGTGGGAACTCGTTTCAAGTCTGGCAATGCTATAGATGTCAAAAATTATTGTCCTGTCTCTCTCTTAACAACGTTTTCAAAGGTTCTTGAAAAGGCAGTATATATCAGGATTGTGGTACATCTTGATAAACTTAATATTATTAACCATAGACAGTTTGGTTTTTAAAAAGGGGTTTCCACAGAGCGTGCCATATACTTGTGGCGGCAGCACCGTCCAACGCACGGAGGGCTGAACTACGGCACTGCCGACACAAGTAGGGGCAGCTGTACCGTTATGCGGAATTTCGGCAACGGTGCGTCGCACACCGGACCACACGGGAACAAAGCTGCCACCAGTACGAGCTAGTCGACGCGACGCGACACACGTCTCCCCAGTTCTTCCGCCACGGACCACGTGCGTCGAGTCAACGTGACTCCGCCGTAAATGCATACGCGCGGTTGTAAACGCAGTCGCCGTTAAATTGTCTTTCGCTTCTTCGCGGACGTTACGGCGCCTCCGGTCGCGCCAAGAGCAGAACATTCTGTGACGCGGCCTTTTGTCTCGCTCGGTCCACGCGGCCGCGCCACGGCTCGTCACTGGAGTGTGCACCCTCCGGGATCGGTGACCGAGCCGTGCCACCAGTGCAACGCGCCTATATAGGCGGACATTAGCGAAGTATATTATTTGTCATTTATTGTAACGGCGGGAAAAATAAATGTGTCCTGTCCAGAAACCGCTTTAGCCATTTATTGCCACAAAGCCTCTCCCATGAGCATAGTGCGTGGGCACGGCGATAAATGCCGGTTCACTGCACATGAGCGACTGTAAGCGGGGATACAACACGTTCCCGCTTCATACTCATGCACAAATGATGTCTTGGAATCTATTAATAGTAAGAAGTGAGCAGTTAGTGTCTTCTGTGATCTTTCCAAGGCCTTTCATTGTGTAAACCATAAGATACCCTTGGGGAAGGCCTATCATTATGGAATCAAAGGGCCTATAGGTAATTGGCTAAAATCATATCTCGAAGACAGGAAACAAAAGGTGGTTCTAAATGGCTGCAAGAGAGGATATTCTGATCTAGTGGATTCTGAATGGGGCAAAATACAAAATGGCTCTGAGCATTATGGGACTTAACATCTATGGTCATCAGTCCCCTAGAACGTAGAGCTACTTAAACCTAACTAACCTAAGGACAGCACACAACACCCAGTCATCACGAGGCAGAGAAAATCCCTGACCCCGCCGGGAAGGCAAAATACAGCATGGAGCTCCCCAGGGATCTGTCCTTGGACCCCTGCTGTTTTTAATATATGTTAATTATCCCCCCCCCCCCCCTCCCCGCCCAAGAACCATGGATCTTACCATTGGTGGTGAGGCTAGCGTGCCTCAGCGATACAGTTAACCGTACCATAGATGCAACCACAAAGGAGGGTTATCTGTTGAGAGGCCAGACAAATGTGTGGTTCCTGAAGAGGGGCAGCAGCCTTTTCAGTAGTTGGGGGCAACAGTCTGGATGATTGACTGATCTGGCCTTGTAACACTAACCAAAACGGCCTTGCTGTGCTGGTACTGTGAATGGCTGAAAGCAAGGGGAAACTACAGCCGTAATTTTTCCCGAGGGCATGCAGCTTTACTGTATGGGTAAATGATGATGGCATCCTCTTGGTAAAATATTCCAGAGGTAAAATAGTCCCCCATTCGGATCTCCGGGCGGGGACTACTCAGGAGGACGTCATTATCAGGAGAAAGAAAACTGGTGTTCTACGGATCGGAGCGTGGAATGTCAGATCCCTTAATCAAGCAGGCAGGTTAGAAAATTTAAAAAGGGAAATGGACAGGTTAAAGTTAGATATAGTAGAAATTAGTGAAGTTCGCTGGCAGGAGGAACAAGACTTTTGGTCAGGCAAATACAGGGTTATAAATACAAAATCAAATAGGGGTAATGCAGGAGTCGGCTTAATAATGAATAAAAAAATAGGAGTGCGGGTAAGCTACTACAAACAGCATAGTAAACGCATTACTGTGGCCAAGATAGACACACAGCCTACACCTACTACAGTAGTACAAGTTTATATGCCAATTAGCTCTGCAGATGATGAAGAAATTGAAGAAATGTATGATGAAATAAAAGAAATTATTCAGATAATGAAGGGAGACCAAAATTTAATAGTCATGGGTGACTGGAATTCAGTAGTAGGAAAAGGGAGAGAAGGAAACTTAGGAAGTAGGAAGTAGGTTACAGTACGCTTGTTCGCCCAATGCTTGAATACTGATCGGCAGTGTGGGATCCGTACCAGATAGGGTTGATAGAAGAGATAGAGAAGATCCAACGGAGAGCAGCACACTTCGTTACAAGATCATTTAGTAATTGTGAAAGCGTTACAGAGATTATAGATAAACTCCAGTTGAAGACTCTGCAGGAGAGATGCTCAGTAGTTCGGTACGGTCTTTTGTTAAAGTTTCGAGAACATACCTTCACCGAAGAGTCAAGCAGTATATTGCTCCCTCCTACGTATATCTCGCAAAGAGACCATGAGGATAAAATCAGAGAGATTAGAGCCCACACAGAAGCATACCGACAATCCTTCTTTCCACGAACAATATGAGACTGGAATAGGAGGGAGAACCAATAGAGATACTCAAGGTACCCTCCGCCACACACCATCAGGTGGCTTGCAGAGTATGGATGTAGATGTAGATGTAGATGTAGGTGAATATGGATTCTACATCTACATCTACATTGATACTCCGCAAGCCACCCAACGGTGTGTGGCGGAGGGCACTCTAAGTGCCACTGTCATTACCTCCCCTTCCTGTTCCAGTCGCGTATGGTTCGCGGGAAGAACGACTGTCTGAAAGCCTCCGTGCGCGCTCTAATCTCTCTAATTTTACATTCGTGATCTCCTCGGGAAGTATAAGTAGGGGGAAGCAATATATTCGATACCTCATCCAGAAACGCACCCTCTCGAAACCTGGCGAGCAAGCTACACCGCGATGCAGAGCGCCTCTCTTGCAGAGTCTGCCACTTGAGTTTATTAAACATCTCCGTAACGCTATCACGGTTACCAAATAACCCAGTGACGAAATGCGCCGCTCTTCTTTGGATCTTCTCTATCTCCTCCGTCAACCCGACCTGGTACGGATCCCACACTGATGAGCAACACTCAAGTATAGGTCGAACGAGTGTTTTGTAAGCCACCTCCTTTGTTGATGGACTACATTTTCTAAGCACTCTCCCAATGAATCTCAACCTGGTACCCGCCTTACCAACAATTAGTTTTATATGATCATTCCACTTCAAATCGTTCCGTACGCATACTCCCAGATATTTTACAGAAGTAACTGCTACCAGTGTTTGTTCCGCTATCATATAATCATACAATAAAGGATCCTTCTTTCTATGTATTCGCAATATATTACATTTGTCTATGTTAAGGGTCAGTTGCCACTCCCTGCACCAAGTGCCTATCCGCTGCAGATCTTCCTGTATTTCGCTACAATTTTCTAATGCAGCAACTTCTCTGTATACTACAGCATCATCCGCGAAAAGCCGCATTGAACTTCCGACACTATCTACTAAGTCATTTATATATATTGTGAAAAGCAATGGTCCCATAACACTCCCCTGTGGCACGCCAGAGGTTACTTTAACGTCTGTAGACGTCTCTCCATTGATAACAACATGCTGTGTTCTGTTTGCTAAAAACTCTTCAATCCAGCCACACAGCTGGTCTGATATTCCGTAGGCTCTTACTTTGTTTATTAGGCGACAGTGCGGAACTGTATCGAACGCCTTCCGGAAGTCAAGAAAAATAGCATCTACCTGGGAGCCTGTATCTAATATTTTCTGGGTCTCATGAACAAATAAGGCGAGTTGGGTCTCACACGATCGCTGTTTCCGGAATCCATGTTGATTCCTACATAGTAGATTCTGGGTTTCCAGAAATGACATGATACGCGAGCAAAAAAACATGTTCTAAAATTCTACAAGAAATGAAAGAAGAAGCCGCCTGGTAGAATTTTGCACAGAGCACAACTTAATCATAGCTAACACTTGGTTCAAGAATCATAAAAGAAGTTTGTATACATGGAAGAAACCTGGAGATACTGAAAGGTTTCAGATAGATTATATAATGGTAAGACAGAGATTTAGGAACCAGATTTTAAATTGTAAGGCATTTCCAGGGGCAGATGTGAACTCTGACCACAATCTATTGGTTATGAACTGTAGATTAAAACTGAAGAAACTGCAAAAAGGTGGGAATTTAAGGAGATGGGACCTGGATAAAATGACTAAACCAGTGGTTGTACAGAGTTTCAGGGAGAGCATAAGGGATCAATTGACAGTATTGGGGGAAAGAAATACAGTAGAAGAAGAATGGGTAGCTTTGAGGAATGAAATAGTGAAGGCAGCAGAGGATAAAGTAGGTAAAAAGACGAGGGCTAGTAGAAATCCTTGAGTAACAGAGGAAATATTGAATTTAATTGATGAAAGGAGAAAATATAAAAATGCAGTAAATGAAGTAGGCAAAAAGGAATACAAAGTCTCAAAAATGAGATCAGCAGGAAGTGCAAAGCGGCTAAGCAGGTATGGCTACAGGAGAAATGCAAGGATGTAGAGGCTTACCTAACTAGGGCTAAGATAGATACTGCCTACAGGAAAATTAAAGAGACCTTTGGAGAAAGGAGAACCGCTTGTATGAATATCAAGAGCTCAGATGGGAACCCAGTTCTAAGCAAAGAAGGGAGAGCAGAAAGGTGGAAGGAGTATCTAGAGGGTCTGTACAAGGGCGATGTACTTGAGGACAATATTATGGAAATGGAAGAGGATGTAGATGAGGATGAAATGGGAGATATGATACTGCGTAAAGAGTTTGACAGAGAACTGAGAGACCTAAGTCGAAACAAGGCCCCGGGAATAGACAACATTCCATTAGAACTACTGACAGCCATGGGAGAGCCAGGCCTCACAAAACTCTACCATATAGTGAGCAAGATGTATGAGACAGGCGAAATACCCTCAGAAGAATATAATAATTCCAATCCCAAAGAAAGCAGGTGTTGACAGATGTGAAAATTACCGAACTATCACTTTAATAAGTGACAGCTGCAAAATACTAACACAAATTCTTTACAGATGAATGGAAAAACTAGTACAAGCCGACCTTGGGGAAGATCAGTTTGGATTCCATAGAAATGCTGGAACACGTGAGGCAATACTGACATTATGGCTTATCTTAGAAGCTAGATTAAGGAAAGGCAAACCTAAGTTTCTAGCACTTGTAGACTTAGAAAAAGCTTTTGACAATGTTGACTGGAATACTCTCTTTCAAATTCTGAAGGTGGCAGGGGTAAAATACAGGGAGTCAAAGGCTATTTATAATTTGTACAGAAACCAGATGGCAGTTATAAGAGTCGAGGGGCATGAAAGGGAAGCAGTGGTTGGGAAGGGGGTGAGACAGGGTTGTAGCCTATCCCTGATGTTATTCAATCTGTATATTGAGCAAGCAGTGAAGGAAACAAAAGAAAAATTCGGAGTAGGTATTAAAATCCATGGAGAAGAAATAAAAACTTTGAGGTCCGCCAATGACATTGTAATTCTGTCAGAGACAGGAAAGGACTTAGAAGAGCAGTTGAACGGAATGGATAGTGTCTTGAAAAGAGAATATAAGATGAACATCAACAAAAGCAAAACTAGGATAATGAAATGTAGTCGAATTAAGTCGGGTGATGCTGAGGGAATTAGAAGAAGGGATCAGTTGGTAGGATATGTTCTGAGGCATCAAGGGATCACCAATTTAGTATTGGAGGGCAGCGTGGAGGGTAAAAATCGTAGAGGGAGACCAAGAGATGAATACATTAAACAGATTCAGAAGGATGTAGGTTGCAGTGGGTACTGGGAGATGAAGAAGCTTGCACAGGATAGAGTAGCATGGAGAGCTGCATCAAACCAGTCTCAGGACTGAAGACCACAATAACAACAATGATTTACCCCTGTCCATTGGTAAAAATTGTGAATTCCCAATGTTTGCTTATGATACAAAGCTTTGTAGTAGATGGTAAGTTTACTGCTGATCTGGAGACTGATGTTAATGATATACTCAGAGAAGTTACAGCTTGATTTTCAATTAATTCTCTTTCAGCAAATTTTTAAAAAACTAATTTTATACAGTTCCACTCAAGAAATAAAACTCCAGAAAATATAGTAATTGCTCATGACAACCAGGAACTAGAACAGGTGCACTCCACTAAATTCCTAGGGGTTCACATTGACAGTAGGCTCAACTGTGAACTGCATGTGTCCCTTACTCTAAAAAGACTTTCATCAGAAACTTTTGCTTTAAGAATCATTGCTCATTTTGGGAACATCAACATTTTAAAATCAGCTTACTTTGGATACTTTCACTCATTAATGAGTTATGGAATAATCTTCTGGGATAAAAATAAATCTTTACTGCTCAGAAGAGAACAGTCAGAATCACGTGTGGGGTTCCTCCATGAACCTCATGTAAAAAACTTTTCACAAAGTTCGAAATACTGACTACAACATGTCAGTACATGTACTCTCTGATGAATGTTGTTAAATGTTCATACCATAACTACAACACTAGAGGTAAAGAAGATCTACATGTCGAACAAAAAAATTTGTCACTTGTACAGATGGGAGTAAAGTATGCTGCTATAAAGACTTTTAATGCATTGCTTAATAATATTACATGTACAAGAGAAAATGAAATGCTGTTCAAAGGCATTTTAAAAAAATACCTGCTTGGCCATCCGCTGTACTCCTTAGACGAATTCTTGTCCAGAAATAATGCACTCCCTTAATAATAGATGTATTTAGTCTCTTTGTTATTAGATGGATGATATGATATTACTATTATAGTGTGAATGTTATAGTTATAATGTTATAGTGTGAATTGCTATACTAGTTAAATGACAGCTTGTAAATGAGAAAAAGTGATACTTATCAATATCTATATCATTGTATTATATTACTATTCAATAGCATTAATTGTATTTGTACAATTGTATTGACATGTTCCACATCCAGGCGAATGACTCGCATGTACAGATCCATCGAATATGCGTACCAAATAAAAAAAGTAAAAATAAAATAAAACCACTTAATAAGTAGTAAGTCACATATATATGACAGAATACTAAGTAGTAGGCAAGAGTAAAGCATCAACTCTGTTGGAGACATCTCAAGAATTGGCAATAGTAATCAGTCATCATTTAGCAACATTCTGAACAGAAAAGGCAACTCATATGAAGCATGGTTTATCATTGTTAAAAAAATACTGCACTGTATTACAATTACAGAACTTTAAGGAAAAAAATGAACACTGTTGGCCATTAAAATTACAACACCAGGAAGGGCAGGAAATATTGATATTTTACTTACTGTGCATGTACAATATAGTAGTATGAATATATGATTGAATTTGTAGGTGATTTGAGGTTATAGAGTGTATAAAATTTAGTATACAGAGCTGCCACATCTGGTAGAAACAGTGGCTGTAACCTGAGTAGAAAATGAGTCAAATTCAACTTAGATGACAGATACAGGTACGTCATTCCACGCTGTTTCAACTTTATGTCAGACATTATCAATGTTAGTGGCTGACAAATAGTGACATGCCCATCTCTTGGTAACTTGTAACCAAACTTTTCAGTGGGTGCATCTATTTGTATATCTATATCCACTTGATAATTCTGCAATTCACAGTTACAGGCCTAGCAGAGGGTTTGTCAAATCACTTTCAAGCTATTTCACTATCATTCCACTCTCAAACAGCATATGGGAAAAATTAACGTTTACATATTTCGACGTGAGCTCTGATTTCTCTTATTTAATTACGATGACCATTTCTTGCTCTACAGGTGGGTGCCAACAAAGGAATTTCACTCTCTGGGGAGAAAGTTGGTGACTGAAATTTCATGAGGAGATGCTGCTGCAACAACAGATGGCTTTGTTTTAATGATCTTCACCCCAATTTGCATATCATTTCCATGACACTCTCTCCATTTTTTGTGATAATACAAAATGAGCTGCTCTCCTTTGGACTTTTTCAATATCCTTCATCAGTCCAAACTGATGTGGATCCACAATGCACAGCAGTACTCCAGAAGGTGGTGGACAAGTGTAGTGTAATTAAAGTCTGGAGTAGACCTGTTGCATTTTCTAAGTGGTCTGCCAATGAATCACAGTTTTTGGTTTGCTTTCTTCACAACATTATTTGTGTGATCATTTCAATTTAAGTTATTCAGAATAATAATCATTCAGTATTTAGATATGTGTGACTGAAATGTAATGGAATCATTTTAGTACTCATGTGAATGACTTTTCATTATTTAGAGTCAATTGCCACTTTTTGCACTGTATGCACATCTCATATATATCATTCTGCAGTTGGTTTTGATCACCTGATGACCATTATAGATGGTAATGACAGCGTCATATGCAAACAGTCTGAGAAAGCAGCTCAGATTGTCTCCTAAATCCTAGATCAGGAGCAGCAGAGGGCCTATAACACTTCCATAGGGAACAACACACATTACTTCTGTTTTTCTTTTTTTCTATTGAGCACTGTATATTGTGGCCTTTCTAACAGGAAATCCTGAATCCAGTCTCACAACTGAGATGATACTCCATAGGCAAGCAGTTTGATTGGAAATCACTTGTGTCAAAAGTCTTCTGGAAATCTAAAAATATGAAATCCACTAGACATCCCCTGGTGATCTTACTATAAACCATAAATGGTGTATCATGAAATGTCAATGTCAGATTGCATATGTTTTTAATGAGTGCTTTTCTTCTGTTGGAAAATCTGTCAATGACCATTTTAAGAATCTTCAGCATAGATATAAGGGCACTCCAGTCAAACAAAGCATATACTTGGACCCAACCAATAGCAAGGAAGTCAAAACATAGTAATGTCATTAAAAAAATAGAAAATCAGCAGGCTATGATGGATTGTCAATCAGTACACTAAAAAGATGTATAGATAACATATCTGACGCCATGGCCACAACAGTAAATGATGTAATTGCATCAGGTTGTTTCCCAAATAGTCTAAAGATAGCACAAGTAACCCCGATTTACAAGAAAGGTGATAAATCTAAAATTGAAAACTACCGACCCATCTCAATCTTACCTGCATTTTCTAAGGTAGTTGAGAAAGTTATTTATACTAGACTAATGACATTCCTGAGTCAACACAAATTAATATTTGAGAATCAGAATGGCTTTATGAAAAACAAGTCAACTTCAGTAGTAGCAGCACAATTAATAGACAAAATAATAACGGCCATAGAGAACAAGGAGTATGTAACTGGAGTGTTCCTTGATCTAGAAAAAGCTTTTGATTGTGTCAACATCACCATATTACTTGACAAGCTGTGGAATCTGGGTATCAGAGGAACTGGCTATGAGCTAATAAAATTGTATATGAGCAATAGAAAACAATTTGTCTTGCTTAAAACAAACAGTGGGTCATACAAATCTCAAATTACTGATATCAAATATGGGGTGCCTCAAGGTTCTGTGAAGAAGTTGTGGGTCAGGATGAAGCTTCATCCTGACCCACAACTTCTTCACTTTTGAAAGCCAGACATACCAACAACTAAAGGGAACAGCCATGGGTACCAGGATGGCCCCCTCGTACGCCAACCTATTCATGGGTCGCCTAGAGGAAGCCTTCTTGGTTACCCAGGCCTGCCAACCCAAAGATTGGTACAGATTTATTGATGACATCTTCATGATCTGGACTCACAGTGAAGAAGAACTCCAGAATTTCCTCTCCAACCTCAACTCCTTTGGTTCCATCAGATTCACCTGGTCCTACTCCAAATCCCACACCACTTTCCTTCACATTGACCTCCATCTGTCCAATGGCCAGCTTCACACGTCCGTCCACATCAAACCCACCAACAAGCAACAGTACCTCCATTATGACAGCTGCCACCCATTCCACATCAAACGGTCCCTTTCCTACAGCCTAGGTCTTCGTGGCAAACGAATCTGCTCCAGTCCAGAATCCCTGAACCATTACACCAACAACCTGACAACAGCTTTCGCATCCCGCAACTACCCTCCCGACCTGGTACAGAAGCAAATAACCAGAGCCACTTCCTCATCCCCTCAAACCCAGAACCTCCCACAGAAGAACCACAAAAGTGCCCCACTTGTGACAGGATACTTTCCGGGACTGGACCAGACTCTGAATGTGGCTCTCCAGCAGGGATACGACTTCCTCAAATCCTGCCCTGAAATGAGATCCATACTTCATGAAATCCTCCCCACTCCACCAAGAGTGTCTTTCCGCCATCCACCTAACCTACGTAACCTGTTAGTTCATCCCTATGAAATCCCCAAACCACCTTCCCTATCCTCTGGCTCCTATCCTTGTAACTGCCCCCGGTGTAAAACCTGTCCCATGCACCCTCCCACCACCACCTACGCCAGTCCTGTAACCTGGAAGGTGTACATGATCAAAGGCAGAGCCATGTGTGAAAGCACCCACGTGATTTACCAACTGACCTGCCTACACCGTGATGCATTCTATGTGGGAATGACCAGCAACAAACTGTCCATTTGCATGAATGGACACAGGCAGACAGTGTTCGTTGGTAATGAGGATCACCCTGTGGCTAAACATGCCTTGGTGCACGGCCAGCACATCTTGGCACAGTGTTACGCCGTCCGGGTTATCTGGATACCTCCCACCGACACCAACCTATCCAAACTGCGGAGATGGGAACTTGCTCTTCAATATATCCTCTCTTCCCGTTACCCACCAGGCCTCAGTGTCCGCTAATTCAAGTTGCCGCCACTCATACCTCACCTGTCATTCAACAACACCTTTGCCTCTGCACTTCCGCCTCGACTGACATCTCTGCCCAAACTCTTTGTCTTTAAATATGTCTGCTTGTGTCTGTATATGTGTGGATGGATATATGTGTGTGTGTGCGAGTGTATACCCGTCCTTTTTTCCCCCTATGGTAAGGGGGATTGGAATGACTCCTTACCCTCTCCCTTAAAACCCACATCCTTTCGTCTTTCCCTCTCCTTCCCTCTTTCCTGATGAGGCAACAGTTTGTTGCGAAAGCTTGAATTTTGTGTGTATGTTTGTGTTTGTTTGTGTGTCTATCGACCTGCCAGCGCTTTCGTTTGGTAAGTCACATCATCTTTGTTTTTAGCTACAACAAATATAATGTTGATAACAACAATATTTGTAATATTGTGATCGTATACTACCGAATGTAAAATGCATCAAAATGTAAAATTTATTAATACAAACAAATCTTTAGTTTGTAATTTATAAGCTGATGTATTCAGAAGAATAATCTGTATGATACCCTGAAACTGTATTATTTCTAGGGATTGTATTTGATTATTTGATGTTGAATAAATATTATTATTATTATTATTATTATTATTCATTACTTCGTGGGAATAAAAGGCTAGTATTTTCTGAATGCATGTTGGCTATTGGTTAATAAATCATTTTCTTCTAGGCAATTCATAGTGCTTCAACACAGTATATGTTTCAAAATCCTTCTGCAGATCAGCATTAGTGGTATCGGTCTGTAATCCAGCAGGTCACTCTTATTTCCTTTCATGGGCATTGGTGTGACTTGGGCACCTTTCCAGTCTTTAGGATCAGATCTTTCTACTGGTGAGCTGCTGCACATCATTGCTAAGTATGGAGCTACTGTATCAGCATACTCCAAAAGAACCTGACTGGTATACAATCGGGATCAGAGACCTTGCCTTTATTAATTGATTTAAGCTGCTTCACTACACCAAGGGTATCAACTTCTAAGTTACTCATGCTGGCATTTATATTTGATTCAAATTCTGGAGTACTTACTTCATCTTCTTTGGTGAAGAGACTTCTGAAAACTATTTAGTAACTCCGGTTTAGTGGCAATGTCATAAGTAAGATCACTGTAGTTCTTGTGTAGTGAGGGTATTGATTGTGTCTTTCTGCTGGTGTAATTTACATATGACCAGAATTTCTTTGGGTTTCCTGTCAGATTTTGAGATGGAGTTTCACTATGGAAATTATTAAAAGGATCTTGCATTGAAGTTCATGATGAATTTTGAGCTTCTGTAAAACTTAACAGATCTTAGTGCTTTTGCATTCTTATAAATTTGGCATGCCTTTCTTTCCATTGCTTTTGCAACATCATTTTGAGCTGTTTTGTGTACCATGGGGAATCAGTACCATCTTTTGTTAATTTATTTTGTTTATGTCTCTCAATTGCTACTGATACTATTTCTCTGAATTTAAGCCATATTTGGTCTATGCTTATGTAGTCAGATTGGAAGGAATTTCAGTTGTGTCTTAGCAAGGCATCAAGTGAATTTTTATCTACTTTAAAAAAAAAAATAGATGTACTTCTTGCATTTATTTTTCGGTGGTTTGGGTGTTGTAGTACTCAGTCTCACTAGAACAACCTTGTGATTGCTAATCCCTATATCTACCACAATGCTCCCTATTTGCTCAGGATTATTTATTCAAAGAGGGCAAGTATTTCATCACAACAATTTAAAGCCTAGATGAGCACCTGAAGTAAATATTCTACATAATTTTCTGAAAAAGCATTCAGTATGATATTGGATAATTTTTTTACGCCTACCACCAATCATAAACATGTATTTTCACCATTGAGGATAGATTGAAATCTCCACATGCTATAATTGTGTGAGTGGGGTACATATTTGATTTAACACTCTAGCTTCCTTTGAAGTGTTCAGCAACAGTACCATCAGAGTCAGCAAGTTGGTAAAAGGAACCAATTATTAATTTATTCCAGTTGTGATGTCACAGAAAATGTTAATGAAAAGACCCAATATTACAGTAGAACTAACAATGGAGTAGTGATTGATGGAACAAATGACAGCTACAGTGAAGAGGAACCATACATGGTTTGAAAAGTTGTTAATAAAGTAATAAAAAACAGAGTTCAGACAAAATTAATATTGTGTAGAATTCCATACATATATGATATTCCAAGCTAAAACCTCTCTATTTATAAATTAAACAACAAAATAACAAAACCAGCAGCTAAGCATGAGCACGTGACAATGACAAACATCTTTCTCAGCAGTAATGATTAAATAAGGCATAACTGCATATGGTATCAAAATGAAAAAAAAAAAAAAAAACTTTGTGTAACAGATTGTGTACATAATGTGATTTTCCACTGTGAGACAGTTTTGGAAAACGATGTTTAGTATTTAGCCTTTCCTACGTCATTTTCTGTTTCAGCACCATTATGGTCAGAGAGTAACTGAGATAATGACTTCAATCTGTTTCCTGATTTAATGTTAAGACCAGAAATTCTCAGGTTTTCTATCAAATTGGTAGATAGAGTTTTACTCTTTTATTCATCGAACAGTTCATGCATGGCCCTCCTCATACTAATTTTGGCTTCATTAAGTTTTTATTTGTGTGTGAGGTTTTGGTTACATACAAAATTTGCAGTGAAGCTTTCTCTACTGTTGTAGCAGCTTCCTAACATGGCTGTCAAACCATCCCTCACAATTCTGCTCAGTACATTTTCTAAAGTGTGTTGTATGATGATCTCAAACATTTGTCTATTGATGTTCAGTATTGTCAGTGCTCGACATGAAATTTTCATGATGAACTGTCCGGTAATCTGAAATCTGCATCTTGTCACACTTGCTGAACAGATAAATCTTCCTGTCTTTCTCTGTATTACTATTACAGCCATATTCCACCATGCAGTGATCACCATGTGATTATTAATTACCTGTTCTACATTAATTGAGTCACAGAGTTGAGGCCTGTTTGTCACCAGCCGGTCTAAGATGCTATCTTCACAAGTTAGTTCTCTGATTAACTGCTCAAGGTGATTTTCAGATAAGGCTCTTATAACCGTTACCTACCAAATGCCTGAGTCAGATTAGTCTCCCAATCTTTAGCTGCTAAGTTAAAATCTGCACCTAAATCTGTAACATCACCACGAAATTTTCGGAAAATATTCTCCAAGTTTCCCCTCAACTGTCTTGCCATTACTATTGCTGAGGCAGGGTATATACAAGTATCTGATGACCATGTTTGATGTACTTTTAAAACTTATTTTCACCCAAATTATTTTGTGTTGTGTACCCAATGACACTCCATACGCTCAAACCTGGTGCTGTGTCTACAGTGATCAGCAAGAACATTATGACCACTGACCTACAATCAATATAAACCCATCAAGGTGATAGCAGCATCACCTGGTCAGGAATGCTGCTAGTCAGACACACACACCTGGTGGATGTAGCATCAGTGAATGTGCTTTCCACATTTATGATGGGCAAAGCATGCAATCTATCTGAGTTTGACTGAGGGCAGATTGTGATGGCTTAGAGGCTTGCCAAGAGCATTTCAGAAACTGCATGACTTGTCCATTTTTCAAGGACTGCTGTGGTGAGTGTCTTCAGGACATGGTGAAACAAAGGTGAAACCATGTGTAGGTGTCACAGGGTTGGGTAGCCACCCCTCATTGCAGATTTTGGATGTCATAGGCTGGGCAGACTGGTAAAATAGGACTGGTGACAAACAGTGAAGGATCTAACATCGGACTATAATGCTCGGCAGAGTACAGGTGTGGCTGAACATGCAGTGTACCTAACACTTCTAACAATAGGCCTCTGCAACCGATCACCCACTGAATGCACCAATGTTAACACCATGACACCGGCAACTGTGACTGAAATGGGCACGTGAACATTGGCAGTAAATGTTGGCACAGTGGCAAAGCATTGCATGGTCTCCTGAATCCCAGTACCTTCTTCATGATGTTGATTGGAGGGGATAAATCTGTCATCTTTCAGGGGAACAGCTCCTTGACAACTGTAATGTGGAATGGAGACAAGCTGGTGATGGCTCCATTATGCTCTGAGCAACAATCATGTGGGCGTCCATGGGTCCAGTGGAGCTCATGTAAGGCACCATGTTGGCCAAGGAGTATGATACACTGGTTGCGGACCACTAACAGCACTATGACGATCATGTTTCCCATAGCTTCCATATTAGGATTTATCACCACTGTTGTCTGTGCCAAAGGTGGACATACCAGCTACTAGGTAGGCGGTCATAATCTTCTAGCTGATCAGTGTGTATGACAATGATAAATGCTATCTGGTAATATTCATCCTTCTTAGAGCCTCCATACATGGATGCATCCTTTGTGAAGCTGTGGTGCCACACCTCTATCCGGTTTTGTCATAGGCAACATCACTGACTATCAGTCTGCCCCTCTGTTGTTGTGTTAAGAAAAGCTGCAACAACGGTCACCATGCTGACAGTCTATGATGCAACAGCCATCATTGCTCTGTCTGTGCGAATATGTATCAGTTGCTGTGAACAACCCCATTTCCTGATTCAAGGTAGGTGACATCACTGTGGGCTCCTTCATCCCTTAGTGAACAATATGTCTGCCTTCTCAGGTGCTAGTTATACAGGGAGTGGAGTTTAGTATACCTGAAACCATGATTTCATGTTTGCATGACAGTCACAGGAACCTTATCAATGCAATATAGTGAATCAATAAACTACACCTACATCTACATGGAAACTCTGCTAATCACATTGAAGTGCCTGGCAGAGGGTTCATCAAACCACCTTCACAATTCTCTATTATTCCAATCTCGTATAGCGCGTGGAAACAATGATCACCTATACCTTTCCATATGAGCTCTGATTTCCCTTATTTTATTGTGGTGATCATTCCGCCCTACGTAGGTCAGTGTCAACAAAATATTTTCGCATTCGGAGGAGAAAGTTGGCGATTCGAATTTCGTGACAAGATTCCATCGTAACAAAAAACGCGTTTCTTCTAATGATTTCCAGCCCAAATCCTGCATCATTTCTGTGATACTGTCAGTCGAGGCGGAAGTACAGAGGCAAACTCTTTGCCTTTACAAATGTCTGCTTGTGTCAGTGTATGTGCGGATGGATATGTGTGTGTGTGCGAGTGTATACCTGTCCTTTTTTCCCCCTAAGGTAAGTCTTTCTGCTCCCAGGATTGGAATGACTCCTTACCCTCTCCCTTAAAACCCACATCCTTTCGCCTTTCCTCTCCTTCCCTCTTTCCTGATGAGGCAACAGTTTGTTGCGAAAGCTTGAATCTTGTGTGTATGTATGTGTCTGTTTGTGTTTCTATCGACCTGCCAGCGCTTTCGTATGGTAAGTCACATCATCTTTGTTTTTAAATATATTTTTCCCACGTGGAATGTTATATATATATATGAATATAATAGAGGGAAACATTCCACATGGGAAAAATAAATCTAAAAATAAAGATGATGAGACTTACCAAACAAAAGCGCTGGCAGGTCGATAGACACACAAACAAACACAAACATACACACAAAATTCAAGCTTTTGCAACAAACGGTTGCTTCATCAGGAAAGAGGGAAGGAGAGGGAAAGATGAAAGGTTGTGGGTTTTAAGGGAGAGGGTAAGGAGTCATTCCAATACCGGGAGCGGAAAGACTTATCATAGGGGGAAAAAAGGACAGGTATACACTGGCACACACACACATGTCCATCCGCACATACACAGGCACAAGCAGACATTTGTAAAGGCAAAGAGTTTGGGCAGAGATGTCAGTCGAGGTGGAAGTAAAGAGGCAAAGATGTTGTTGAAAGACAGGTGAGGTATGAGTGGCGGCAACTTGAAATTAGTGGAGGTTGAGGCCTGGCGGATAACGAGAAGAGAGGATATACTGAAGGGCAAGTTCCCATCTCCGGAGTGCTGACAGGTTGGTGTTAGTGGGAAGTATCCAGATAACCCGGACGGTGTAACACTGTGCCAAGATGCGCTGGCCGTGCACCAAGGCATGTTTCGCCACAGGGTGATCCTCATTACCAACAAACACTGTCTGCCTGTGTCCATTCATGCGAGTGGACAGTTTGTTGTTGGTCATTCCCACATAGAAAGCTTCACAGTGTAGGCAAGTCAGTTGGTAAATCACGTGGGTGCTTTCACACGTGGCTCTGCCTTTGATCGTGTACACCTTCCGGGTTACAGGACTGGAGTAGGTGGTGGTGGGAGGGTGCATGGGACAGGTGTTACACCGGGGGCAGTTACAAGGGTAGGAGCCAGAGGGTAGGGAAGGTGGTTTGGGGATTTCATAGGGATGAACTAAGAGGTTACGAAGGTTAGGTGGATGGCGGAAAGACACTCTTGGTGGAGTGGGGAGGATTTCATGAAGGATGGATCTCATTTCAGGGCAGGATTTGAGGAAGTCGTATCCCTGCTGGACAGCCACATTCACACCGTGCAGCAGTATTCTAAAAGAGGACGGACAAGTGTAGTGTAGGCAGTCTCCTTAGTAGGTCTGTTACATTTTCTAAGTGTCCTGCCTATAAAACACAGCCTTTGGTTAGCCTTCCCCACAACATTTTGTATGTGTTCTTTCCAATTTAAGTTGTTCGTAATTGTAATACCTAGGTATTTAGTTGAATTTACGGCTTTTAGATTAGACTGACTTATCATGTAATCAAAGTTCAATGAGTTCCTTTTTATACTCATGTGGATGACCTCACACTTTTCGTTATTTAGGGTCAACTGCCAGTTTTCGCACCATTCAGATATTTTTTCTAAATCATTTTGCAGTTTGTTTTGATCTTCTGATGACACAACAGTGTCATCTGCAAACAACCGAATACTGCTGCTCAGATTGTCTCCCAAGTCGTTTATATAGATAAGGAACAGCAAAGGGACTATAACACTACCTTGAGGAACACCTGAAATCACTTCTGTTTTACTCAATGACTTTCCATCAATTACTATGAACTGTGACCTCTCTGACAGGAAATCGCAAATCCAGTCACATAACTGAGATGATATTCCATAAGCATGCAATTTTACTATGAGCCACTTTTGTGGTACAGTGTCAAAAGCCTTCCAGAAATCCAAGAATACGGAATCGATCTCAAAGCCCTTGTCAATAGCACTCAGCACTTCATGTGAATAAAGAGCTAGTTGTGTTTCACATGAATGACATTTTCTAAACCCACGTAGACTGTGTGTCAATAGACGGTTTCCTTTGAGGTAATTCATAATGTTCGAACACAATATATGTTCTAAAATCCTGCTGCATATTGACATTAATTATATGGGCCTGTAATTTAGTGGATTACTCCTACTACTTTTCTTGAATATTGGTGTGACCTGTACAAATTTCCAGTCTTTGGGTACGGATCTTTCGTCAAGTGAACGGTTATATATGATTGTTAAATATGGAGCTAATGCATCAGCATACTCTGAAAGGAATGAACCTAATTGGTATACAGTCTGGACCAGAAGACTTGCTTTTATTAAGTGATTTGAGCTGCTTCACTACTCCGAGGATATTTCCTTCCACGTTACTCATGTTGGAAGCTGTTCCCAATTCGAATTCTGGAATATTTACTTCATCTTCTTTTGTGAAGGCATTTTGGAAGGCTGTGTTTAGTAAATCTGCTTTGGCAGCACTTTCTTTGATACTATCTCCATTGTTATTGCGCAGAGAAGGCACTGATTGTTTCTTGCTGTTAACATACTTCACATACGACCAGAACCTCTTTGGATTTTCTGCCAGGTTTCGAGACAAAGTTTCATTGTGGAAGCTGTTATAGGCGTCTCGTATTGATCTCCACGCTAAGTTTCGAACTTCTGTAAAAGATCGCCAATCTCGGGGATTTTGCGTCTGTTTAAATTTGGCATGTTTGTTTCGTTGTTTCTGCAACAGTGTTCTAACCCATTTTGTGTACCAAGGAGGATCAGTTCCATCGTTTGTTAGTTTATTTTGTATAAACCTCTCAATTGCTGCCGATACTATTTCTCTGAATTTAAGCCACATCTGGTCTACATTTATATTATTAATTTGGAATGAGTGGAGATTGTCTCTCAGGAAGACATCAAGTGAATTTTTATCTGTTTTTTTGAATAGGTATATGTTTCGCTTATTTTTCAAGGATTTGGGGATTACAGTATTCAATCTTGCTATGACAACCCTGTGTTCACTAATCCTTATACAGTTTTGATGCTGGTTATTAACTCAGGATTATTTTTTGCTAAGAGGTCAAGTGCGTTTTCACAACCGTTTACTATTTGTGTGGGCTCATGAACTAAGCTGCCCGAAATAATTTTCAGAGAATGCGTTTAGCACAATTTCAGATGATATTTTATGTATACCTCCAGATTAAACATGTATTTTTGCCAACATATCAAGGGTAAATTAAAGTCACCACCAACTATTATTGTACGAGTCAGGTACATGTTTGAAATGAAACTCAAGTTTTTCTTTGAACCTTTCAGCAACTGTATCATTTGAACTGGGAGGTCGGTAAAAGGATTGAATTATTGTTTTATTCCAGTTGCCAACAATGACCTCTGCCCATACTAACTCACAGGAATTATCTACTTCAATTTCACGTCAAGTTAAACTACTTCTAACAGCAACAAACATGCCACCGCCAACCATGTTTAGCCTATCTTTTCGGAACACCGTTAGGTTCTTTGCAAAAATTTTGGCTGACCTTGTGTCCGGCTTTAGCCAGCTTTCAGTGCCTATAACGATTTGAGCATCAGTGCTTTCTATTAGTGCTTGGAGCTCTGGTACTTTCCCAACTCAGAGATGACAATTTACAACTGTTATACCAATGGTTGCTGTATCTATGTTCTTCCTGTGTTCAGCCTGCACCCTTCATGACTGAAGCCCATCTTGTTTTTTCCCAGGACCCTCTAACCTAAAAATCACCCAGTCCACACCACACAGCCCCTGCTACCCGTGTAGCCACTTCCTGCTTTTAGTGGACACCTGACCTATTCAGCAGAACCCAAAACCCAACCACCATTTGGCGCAAGTCGAGGAATCTGCAGCCTGCACGGTCACAGAACTGTCTGAGCCTCTGATTCAGACCCTCCACTCAGCTCTGTACCAGAGGTCCGCAATTGGTGCTGTTGAGTATGTTGCAAATGGTCAGCTTTGCTTTCATCTTGCAAGCAAGACTGGCAGTCTTTACCACTTCTGTTAGCCACTCGAAACCAGAGAGAATCTCTTCTGATCCAAAGCGACACACATCATCGGTACCAACATGAGTAACCACCTGCAGTTGGCTGCACCCCGTGCTCTTCTTGGCATCTGGGAGGACCCTTTCCACATCTGGAATGACTCCACCCAGTAAGCACACGGAGTGCACATTGGTTTTCTTACCCTCTTTGTAAGCCAAGTCCCTAAGGGACTCCATAATGCACCTAACATTGGAGCTCCCAACTACCAATAGTCCCACCCTCTACAATTGCCCGGATCTTGCAGGCTGAATGGTTTCCTCTGAAACAGGACAGGTGACAGCATTCGGACCAGTGACAGTGTCAGCCACAGACAGCACCTGGAACCTGTTTGTCAGACAAACCGGGGAGGCCTTATGTGCCACCGCCTGGGAAGTCTTTTGCTGCCTGCTTTGCCCCGGGGTGACCTACCACTCGACCAATGTGAGGGGTCAGCCTCAGTTTGAACAGTAACTGGGTTGGCCACCAGTGAGGACCGGTCAGAGGACTCTAATGCACTGGACATCTGTTGGATCCCCACGGCTGGCCCACAACAGTGGTGCCCATCCACTGCAGCCTCAAGCTGTGTAACTGAAGCCATCACAGCCTGAAGCTGAGAGCAAAGTGTCACAAACTCGGCTTGCATCCACACACAACTATCGCAGTCCCTGTCCTTACCAAAGACCGTGGAAAACTAAACTATGCAGATAAATTGACTATCGGCACGTGCTGCACAACTCTACTGTAGACCCTGATGAAAATGCACAAACTGTGTCTTGTAATACGCAGATATTCAAGAACTTAGCTACTGAAGCACTCAGGTGAAACTAAATAATTTTCCCCTGATAAGGGACTTGTAATATATCACAAAATCAGTTTACTGTGGCTATTAGATTTTAAATTTACACGCAGAACCTCAAGAAACTGAACTATTAAAGCACACAGATGATATAATAAAATTAGCTCCTGGTTAGGAACTCGTAAATGTCACAAAAGTGGTTTACTTATCTGTTACTGCATCTGTCATGGTCGGTTATTGCTCCTTGCCTGACTGACTAACGCCAACAAGCGGTCACACTCTGCAGTCTTGACAGACAACAGTCAGTACTGTTGAATTTGAATTACATCACATGATATATTTTTCTCTTTCTTGCACAAGGCATAACTTGATGTTTTCAGAAACAATCAACATTTAAATGCAATTTCAAAATGAGAAACCTTTTGTGTGATTTTTCCTAATACGCAAAATGTGGATGGCATTTCTCCTACCAATTTTTATGGTGCACTGAAATGCTAATAATCTTTATATGCAAGTATGTAGTACACTTTATACGTTTTTCATGTTGTTTTCATGGTGATAAAATTTTAATGGTCAATAATGAGTTTTATGTATTCCAGGAAACTTCTCTCCCCGTATCTAAGCATTTTTATTCTCCCCCCCCCCCCCCCCCCCCAATTAATCTCTATCTCATTGGGTAGAGGAACATCTGGCACCAGAAGTTGGTATTTGTCTTAAATTTTGTTTGTACTTCTGTTTTCTGATGCCTGGTAAAAAGGGTTCTCATTTTCCTCTAATTAATAATTTTCTTGATGTGGCGTACCACAATCATGTAATAATGCATAATTAAATAAATACAGGTAAACAACAGCTGAAGTGTAACCTTGTACAATGTCTGTTTAGATAGATAGTTACCATTTCCTTTAGTCTTTTCAAGATGTTTTCGTGTATAATCTGTGACAGTTGTTCAGCCGTTGAACCAAATACTAAACAATTTTTATTCATTGAAGTCCTAACTACATTAACAGATCTATTACACACTGCAGACATAATAGATTACCTGGGTTTGAAGTTTCATACATGCAGTAGTAAAGCATATTACAGTAACATACCTGACAAGTGTCTTTGTCTCCTGAACTGACCCCGGCACATATCATTGATGGTGCAATTCCATGAGGCAGAGATGTGATCTTGCCAAGACTTTTCCATAAGTTATTGCACTTTTCGTTATCTACTATATCAAGATTAACTTTCTGCAAAATGTCACTTGATTTTCCAGCTGCAAGACAGAACACCATCAAAAATGACAACAATATCTGACAGTAAGACTTCTATTTTAAGTGTGGATTTTAACATATTACTCACAATGGTCAGTGGGAGAGATCAAGAGGTTTGTTTCATCATTAAATATCATTTAAGTGTGAAGGCAGTGGTAGTGTCAGCACCCAGAGAAGATAGTTATAGCTAGGTATGTGTGTGCATTAACAATGTAACATAGACTAAAAAAATCAACAAAAATAATCAATTTTTGAAAATATAATATAAAAGGATAGAGAAAAAAATCTACTCACCAAGTGGTGGCAGGAGAACACACGCAGTAGTTGACAAAATATACAAGCTTTTGGAGACAATGCCTCCTCCTACTGGCTGAAGAGATGAAGGGGAAGAAGGAAGGATAAAGGGAAAGGACTGGTCATCCAGAACCGCAGATCAAGGGATGAGAAGCAAGTCTGGTAAGTATCCTCTGACCTGGGGTTTTGGGTGACTTTTTTGTAACTCTCCCTAGTTTCTAAAAGTTTCCAGTGCTTTTCCTTCATCCCTCTCCCTTCCCCCTTCAGCCCTTCTACTAGAAGAAGGAACCACTGCTTCTGAAAGTATGCACATTTAATTAACTTGTGTGTGTGTCTCCTGCCACCATTTAGTGAGTAGATTTTCTGTTATATCCAGTTAAAAATTAGATAAATAGTATTTAACTTCCAAGGGCTTGATACAATAATTGAATTGCAGAACTGGGCTTACTGTTGGATGCTTATGACTGTTATGTATTGCTGTTAAACTGATGTCTGAAATCAGATATCCTAGAAATACTGAATAATATCAAGGCGAAGGTTCAACTTTGGGTTTTGATCCAGTAAGCATATCTGAGCTGTCATGGATATTCTGTCAAGTAAATACATTACTTTTTGGTACCAAACCAATGCTAATTTTTACTGTAGTGCTTGTTAAAGAAATTTAGAATTATGTAATGGCAAAGCAGTCACCAATCTGAAAGTTGATTGGTTGGTTAGTTTCATGTTACATGCATCATTTTGTATGATACATCATAATAACATAGAATGAGTCATTTTACATTCCACTGCAAATTAATTTTTTATTATGGCTACATCCTGAACATTTGTAAGTTTTATCAAGAGTTGTCAATTGTATTGCTGTGTAAAATATGATTTGTTTCAGTATGAACCATGAGAAGAGCAAATGAAGTCAAAAGCCTACTTTTAACAACTTGTCAATAAAAGTAACATGTCAATGCAATCTATAAATGAAAGGTGATATTGTACATTTTTGAAACATGAAAATGACATGTAATCCCAAAATGTTTTCATCACATTATTCTTCAACAGTTTTGATAACTGTTGTATAAAATTAGGTATTTTAATTTTTGTTTCAATATGTAAAATAAAGGAAAGGTAATGACTCACGTACTGCAGTCTGATGTGTGGTGCATAGGACACATAACATAACAATGTGTTCAGTAGGTTTCAATCCTTCTGACACTAGTTCTAGTAGCAAGTACACTCATCAACATACAGAACTACACTGAGATCCAAAGGTACACAATCACAGCTATGGTGGCACTGATTATTGATTGTTGAGAGCACAGTTGCCTGGGTTGAGGACCTGGAGAAGGGGTAGGGAATAATGCGTGATGCAAGGATGAGTTATTGGTGTAGTGTGAATCAGTATCAGCCAGGATTGATGACTCAGTGGCTGCTCAAGATGGAAAGTGTCCCGCTACCTTCTACCACTGCAGTTAAGACAGACGCATTTCCATCACTGTAAAGGACAGGGTGACATGTGAAAGCTGCCATGCGATGTACCAGATATGTTGCTATTACTGTGCAACATTCCCTGTGGGTATAATAACAAAATAGACAACCAACTGTCTACTTGCATGAATGGCCCTTGCCAAATGGTGGTGAGCCTGTAAATCTGCAAATATGACTAACAACTACTTTTTGTGTGCCATTTGGATATCCCTTCCAACAGAAATTTCTCTTAACTATATAGGTGGAAATTGTGTGTCTAGGATATCCTTCATTCTTGCAGTCCCCCTCTCCTAAACCTCCACTAATCTGTTTCCCACTATCTCACCTTAGCTCTTTGCTTCTCTCACCTGTCTACTCCTCTCCTTCCTTTTTCATCACCATCTCACTTTCCATTCCTTGCCTTCCTGCCCCTTCTCACTCTCTCCCTTTTTTCCTCTCTACCCCCTACATGCTCTAACCTCTGATCTCCGTTCATCTTATTGTGCAGCCACTGAGTCATTTCGTGAAAGACCTGCCTCTCACAACCCTGCTACAACCTCCTTGCCTCATGTGTCCTACCCTGACCATCCCCACCTTCATCTACCCAGACAACTGCTTTCAGTAACTGATATTCAATTATCAGTGTCGCCACAACTGTATGTGTGTGTTAAAGCAAGTGCAACAGTTTTCTATTACATGTTTCTGTGCGCCTCAAACCAGTTCATTCCCTACATTACATGTAGGCAGTTGCATATTTATAGGATGATCACTTAAAACAGATCCCTGAAACTTACTAAGTGCCTTTCATGGGATAGTTTGTGTCCATCTTCAAGTATTTGCTAGCTCAGTCCTTTCAGCATCTACATGCCAATTTTCCATAGCTATAAAGAAAAATGGGAATGAAGAAAACAACAGGGACCATTCATGCCGCCCTTATTTCCAAATATTCAATATCTCATGTTAGTTCTATTTGGTGTGGAATTACTGTAAAATAAGGCAAATGTATGTGTGTTAGCAATCATCTTCGTAGGTTCATTGTATTTCCTTAGTATTCTACCAATGAAACAAAGTTTACTGGTTTTAATTGTGACTCACTGACTTGTTCGTTATAGGATACTTCATGTTTTTATTTTTTGATGTGTACTATTTTACAGTTCTGAACATTCAAAGCTAACTGAAAATTTTTACAGTACTTTGAATTCTTTATCAACATCTGGGAGCTGTCTTGCTTGCTTTCACCAAAGTCTTTTGTAATGGTTTTGCTGCATCTGCTAACTTCTTGGATAATTAGATTGTTCTCTTGAAATTTTTCCATCAGAGGATTTATTGTGCAGCAAGCATGACTGTAGCTGGGATCATGTGGGTTTCTGTGGGATTCTCAAGAGTAGCACTGTGTGTTGTGTGGGTCGCATCTAACAAAACTGGTTATAGTGAGATAAATGTACTACCCAATATTGGATGAAATGAACTGAACGATACCATGATGAAAAGGTAAAAAACAAAAATCCACTACTACAAAGCTATGCAAAAATGTTTAAATGTCAATGTTTACAAATACTTAATATAATTACAATGATGATTATGGACTTCTCAAAAAGATAAACAGTTAATTGTATTTTATTTATGAAATGTATGCCCCAAATATTATTATGCATAACTAGATCAATATATGATAGTAACTTCTTTGCTACATGTTGTTAGAGGAAAATCTTTGTTGGTTGCAACTTGCATGAGTTGGAAGTGTGAGAATGGAGAATGAGTTGTGTGTGTTTTATCGATTTGTATTGTGAAGTGAAATGGATGAAAATAGATGTGTGATTCTACAGAAAGTCCATCAGATTTCACATTATAATTGAAGTAGTAACTCAATCACCCTCAACACAATTATAGGAAGATGAATCACAGAAAGGAGGAGTACAAGGAGCCATCAATGTACATCAAAGAAGAGCAACTAAAAATATGAGTATTGTTTTATTAACATAACTGGTAATTAAAATTCAACTGTCCCTGTAACTCGCTGCAGTGTGTCACTATCTCATGGTGGCAAGTGCTGTGAAAATGCGACCAACTGCCAAAATTACTAACTTACTCCAAACATATCTAAGTTCAACACTGGACAAGAAGAGGCTGGGGATGGTCAGAGTATGGTGGCGTTGCCCATGATTTTCTTGAAGTGAAATGTGAATACTGTGTTGGACTATTTTTCTTCTTGGAGACTGAAAGATATTGTGAAAATTTTATGTGAACAATCAGCCAGATATGAACCATAGCTATCAAACAGCAAAATAACACCAAAAAAGGATTTTGCAAACAAGAAGCAAAAATGATGGAAAAAATAAAAAAGTGAGGTGAACAACTAACAATGTTGACATCCAACAACAAAGTTAAGTACTGGAAATACTTTATTTATTTATTTATTTATTGGTGAAGTGTTTCATTGTGTAAGTATTAACAATGACAGTAATGAAGAATCTGGACCAATAGGAAATAATACAGATATAAGAGACTTAAATAGTGTAGTGAAACAAGAACAGGAAAATATTAGTGATGAACTTGTTTAACAGCAAAAATTAAGGGATGAATTAAAACAAGATGGTGATAATGACATAAGTATCATGCTGTCACCATTAATCAAAATTAGCAGTGATAATAAGGATCAGTTAATAAAAATGATCAGTGATAGTAAGCATCAATTAATAAAAATGAGTAATGAACAGTTCACAAAATTCAGGCAGTCAATAGGAATGTTTTGTGATTGTGTTGGAAAAAATACAGCGCAATTAAATGATAATGAGAAGCAGTTAACAGAAATTGGTCATTTAAAAGTCTTATTGAATACTAATACAATCAAACAACACTCCTGATCAGTGTTTGATTGTATTGGTAAAAATACAGCTCAAATAAACAATATTAATCAAAAAATTGATAGATTAGATGTATGAATAGAATCTGTTGATTTATAAAAGAAAGAAATTGAACGTAACTTTAATGATGAAGTTAAAAATGTCAAAGATGAGATCACTGAAGATAGGGAGAAAAACAAAATTGCTTTTAAAATGTGCATGAGGAAGTGAGAACTGTTGACAAAACTGTAAATAGTCAAATTTGGACTTTGAAAACAAATGTTGATAGTAAACTGGTACTTGTTGAATGCAGTTTTGTTAACAGGTGAAAACAGTAGACAGCAAACTCACAGGAAATGCAAAATTAAGTAAAAACAAAACTAGCACCCTAGAAAGTAGTGTTTCTGTTTTGTGTAAAAAATTTGAAGAATTGTCTAGTAATGTAATTAATCAAAATTGTGTTAACAGTGTTGGTACCATGTTTTGCAACATTCGACTGAAAAACTTTTCAAGTGAAGGTAATTTACACTCTGCAGATTTTCTGCACAATTGCAGAGATAATTTTGTGTCTAATATGACAGATACTATGAAAATCAAGTTTGTTGAAAAGTTTCTGGAAGGTGAAGAATTAAGTTGGACAAATAAGTGTACTAACGATGATGGTGTGGTAACCCCTTGTCACCAGTTTGCCAAACCCTTGTCACCAGTTCTGTAGACCCTCTTTGCCAGTTTTGTGAAGGTCTCATTGCTACTGCTGTGGAGGCCAAGTTGCCACTGTTGTTACAGTAGGCTGAGTTTGTGAGTTCATGAAATGGCTTCTGGTGCAGTACACCACTAAGACAATTACTCCCTGTCACTATTACACAGCTATGCCTGAGGTCAAGTAACAGGACAGGAGAATGAAAGTTCTACAACACTCGAAAAATTTAGTAACAAAGTCAGACAAATGAGTTAAAAAGGTTTACTTATCTTTGCAACTTGTTGAATAATGAAGTCTGCAACACTGCATTAATGTAACACAAAAAGGCCCTCAATGGCTAAGTGCAAATAATCATGGGTAAATTTCTCAGTACATAGCAAATGATTTTCACAACAACTGTCTATCCACTTCTAAGAGTTCATTAAATGATGTTCCCTGTCTAAATGAGCCCTGGTCAATAGTCTATAGCCAAGTGAGTGAGAGCTGCTCTTCTATCGTCCAAGTAGGCTTCTGTCCATTGCTGTCTGGTCATTAGTGGACTGTACTCAGCCGGCAATTCGCTGAGGTGAAGTTGATATCCTCATCCTCAGTGCTGCCCATGGTGTAAGTGGCAAGTCTCTGTGGCACTGGCACCAGCTAGAATCTTTGCACCTGTGGTGCTTTTGCCCTGGCTGTGTCTTGTTTGAATGACACAACAGGCAAAACTTATGCACACTCTCAGAAAGGATTTTTAAGTATATTTTGGTCAAAGTTGGAGAAAACAAGGAAATACAACTACAATAGACACACACATTTTGAAAGTGTTACTAATCAAAATTGTCACAGTAATAATCACAACAGGAGAGTACACCATAATCACAGTGGTAACAATTATCATCAGAAGGAACAGAATAGAGTAAATGGTAACAATTTTCTTTCTGAAAAGCAAACACAGTTGTAGCAAAATGAGAAAGAAAAGAGAAAAGTTATATGTATCTGTTCCACAAAGCAATTGAATGTGGTAACGTATTAGTTTGGAATGTGCATGTTGTGACTCGCCGATCTTTCAAAGTGCCACCGCGCAGTTACGCGTGTCCTCTACATGCGGCGCTGCCTGCCAGCCATGCAGCAGCAGCGCCACCTAAGCTGCCAGCCAGCCAGCCTGTGGCCGCTAGACTCGGACTCAGTTATGATTTGACTGTTAAAGTGTACACACATCTTACTCTGTTTACTTGATCTGTGACTTTCATGTATTGCATCTTCCTTGAAATACACTTGTTCAACTTGAAGTTATAACAATTGGTGACGAGGTTGTGATTTTTCTTTTCCAACTTTCACCCACATGTTTCCACGGCTACTTTAGAACAACTATTGCAAGGTCTCATAGAACAGCAAACACTTCTCACAAATGCAATTCGTGATTTCGTCGCGGCATCAAATGCGGGGCGTCTCTCGTCATCGTCTCTACCTCCTTTTCCTCCTTACGATGAGACAGCGGAAGACTGGTCTGATTACGAAAAACGTCTTTGACAACACTTCTTGGCATTTCATGTTGTGGATGAACAAATATGTAAGTCTCTGTTCCTTTCATGGATTTCACCTCAAATGTATTGGTTGTTGTCGCAATTGGCTCCTTTGAACGATCCTGCGTCTTTGTCCTTTGCTGAAATGTGCTCACTTCTGTCCGTCTATTTTCAAAAGCAAACACATGTGGTAGCCCCTCATGTTGCCTTTTATCATTGTCAAAAACAACTGAATCAATCCTATCGTGCTTGGGCTACTGAACTTCACGGCCTCAGTAGAAAGTGTCAATTTGTTACTGAAGTTCACAAAGAATCCTACACCGATTCCATGGTACGGTATGCTATTATCCAATCGGTGCCCGACAAAGAAGTTAGGCAACATGCCCTTCAGTTGGCAAATCCGACTCTAGGATAAGTCTTATCCATTGCTCAGTCTTTTGAAATTCCTTGCGCCGCTGGAGTGCAAATATAGGCATGGGGCGACGTCGAGGAAATACAACCTCTGTGCGATGTTGATGAAGCGTGTGGCATGTCCTCACCAGCCGAGGTGACCGCAGTACACTCCCAAGTGCAGCCTCGGCCTAACTGTAAACAAACCTCTAAGAAACTGCAGCAAAACCCACGGCAGCTCCCTTCATGTCCGTGGTGTTTTACGAAACATTCACAAGAAGATTGTCCACAACATTGGGCCGTGCGTCACAAATGCAAAAAAAGGGTCATCTGTCATCTGTTTGCAAATCCGACCGCATACATGATGCTCATGAACATGACACTGATTCTGATTCTGTGTTGTCTGTCAATTCCACTTCTTCCCTTTCAGGGAAGTTATTCCTCACTGTCCAAATACTTGGTCGAGATGTTCGCATGCAGGTGGATACTGGTTCTGCTGCCGCTATCATCAATTCTCAGACTATATTCAGTTGGGTTCTCCAAACGTGTCACCAGTCACTAGGCAATTACGGACTTACAATAAACAGAACATTTCTCCCTTGGGACAATGTGATGCTGAGGTATCTTACAAATCTGTCATTCGCACTGTTCCCATATTTGTTGTCGATGGACCATTCCTGTGGCCCTTTGTGATCAGGTCAAACGGGAGCTGGATCGTCTCACTGCTTCAGGGGTCTTGCTTCCTGTCACTTCCAGTTAGTTGTCCTCTCCTGTCATTGTCGTTGCTAAGCCAAATGGTGATATTTGTCTCTGTGGCGATTTCAAAGCCATTGTAAATGCTCAATGCCTTATTGACACTTACCCTATGCCTCGACCTGAAGAATTGTTCACTAAACTTGCTGGAGGCCAGTATTTTTCTAAACTTGACCTGTCAGAAGCTTATCATCAACTTCCTCTTGACGCTGCTTTCTGACAGTTTCTGGTTCTTAACACGCCTTTTGGCCTCTATCAATACCAACTATTGCCATTCAGGGTTGCCAGCACCCCTGCTCTCTTTCAGCGATTCTGGGAACAATTATTGCTCACTGTCCCTGGGTGTATAAATTATCAGGACGACATTGTTGTCACTGGCTCCACCACTGACAAACATCTTCAAAATCTCCGCACACTTTTTCATGTCTTACAGTCTGCCGGTCTTAAGTGTAATCTTCAGAAATCAAAATTTTTTCAGGCATCTATCACATACTTGGGGTTTCAACTCTCTCGGGATGGTATTCATTCGCTTCAGCAAACTGTCGCTGCAATTGATGCCCTTCCTCGCCCTACATCTGTTAAGGAACTGCAGCCCTTCTTGGAGAAAATAGCATATTATTACAAGTTTTTACCGTCTGCTGCTTCGATGGCTAAGCCGTTGCATCGCCTGTTGCATAAAAACGTGCCTTTTCATTGGTCCACATCATGCGATGTGGCTTTCCAGAAATTGAAGACTATGCTGAAACAGGACCCATGCCTGGCTACTTATCGACCTGGCCAACATCTTGTTCTTGGCTCCAAACTGCTCACGGATGCCCAACAAAAGTATTCTCAAATTGAAAAAGAAGCTTTGGCCATTATTTATGCTCTTCATAAGTTTGGTGTTTTTCTCTATGGATCCAAATTTCATCTTGTTATGGATCACAAACCACTTGTTTCCTTGTTCCATCCATCAACGTCACTTCCCGACAAGGCTGCACACCGCCTCCCGCGTTGGGCTCTTTACTTGTCTCGTTTCAATTATGAGATTCATTTCCAGCTGACAGCTCAACATGCGAATGCTGATGCACTGTCTCACCTTCCCATGGGTCCTCATCTGGCATTCGATAGAGATGAACTTTTGTGTTTCCACCTGGATGTTGCCAAGCAGCGGGTTGTGGATGGGTTCCCCATCACCGGGGACTGGCTGGCAGCTGCTACAGGTTCTGACCCTACCCTCTCCAGGGTTTTACGCTGTATTCAGAAGGGTTGGCCAGATTGTCCATCTGCTAAGACTTCTGATCTGTTGCGGAACTACTACGCTTTGCGTTACCGCCTCACGGCTAGGGATGGTGTTATCCTCCTTTCCACTGAAAATGCTTCACCGCATGTTGTGGTACCTGTGTCTTTGCGTGCTTCGGTCTTGCGCCTCCTTCACCAAGGGCACTGGGATGTCTCTCGCACAAAATCTCTGGTGTCCCATCATGTGTACTGGCCCGGTATGGACTCTGAAATCGCACACACGGTCGCTGCCTGTGGCCCTTGCGCGTCACAGGCCACCACCCTGAAGTCATCTTTGTCACCATGGCCTTTGCCTGAGAAGTCCTGGGAGTGTATTCATGCTGACTTCGTGGGACCTTTTTTTAGGTACTTTGTGGCTTCTCGTTATTGACGCCTACTCTAACTTTCCTTTCATTGTCCATTGCACATCGCCTACCACTGCGGCAACCACCAATGCTCTAGCTGGCATTTTCTCTTTGGAAGGCCTTCCCTCTACTCTTGTTACTGATAATGGTATGCAATTTGCCTCTTCTAATTTTGCGGATTTTTGTGCCCGTCACGGCATCATGCATGTCACGGCCCCTCCGTTCCATCCACAGTCAAATGGTGAGGCTGAACGACTGGTACGCACATTTAAGGCTCAGATGAGGAAACTCCTGACTTCTTCTGCTGCTGATGATCTACCAGGAAGTTTCATATCAGCACACACTCCGCTGCAGAGTGAAAATCTCATTCTGGAAATATCCCCCAGGCTGTGGCTAAGCCATGTCTCCACAGTATCCTTTCTTTCAGGAGTGCTAGTTCTGCAAGGTTCACAGGCGAGCTTCTGTAAAGTTTGGAAGGTAGGAGACGAGATACTGGCAGAAGTAAACCTGTGAGGACTAGGCATGAGTCGTGCTTTGGTAGCTCAGATGGTAGAGCACTTGCCCACGAAAGGCAAAGTTCCCGAGTTCGAGTCTCGGTCGGGCACACAGTTTTAATCTGCCAGGAAGTTTCAACATTTATATAGTTCTAAACATAAATTTTATATAACATAAATTCAATTTTCAAATGATTTACAGTTTAAATGTTGGTTTAAAGACAGGGGTCTCAGAGACCACATCTCATAGTAAACATTACAGAAAGTGTTAAGGGTTAGTGGTGAACCGTAAAATGAGAATATTTTGTGAGAAGTGATAATTAATGAAAATGTCTTATGGTTTATGATGAGAATAATTATAATAATGGTGATTATGCTGGTGTACTGTGGAGAACTATGTTGAGGAAGCAATGGACTAGAGCGTTTGTATTACATATGGTAGTAATTTACAACCAGGAAATCGTGTAAAACATTATTGCTAAGTATCTGTAGGTGGAGAAAGTAGTTAATGGAGGAATCTAAGGTAAGAGTGAAAGTAAAATTTTAGCTTAGTTTTGAAAACATGAAACTATAGAACCATATGGAATAATAATTTAACTGAGCTACTATATAAAAAAAAATAGTTTCCAACTATATTAAGTAAAGAATGATATTAGAGGAAAGCAGAAATCAAACATTGTAGGCAGATTGTAGTGTACAGTGAAATGATAAATAGAGGTGAAATCACTGCTACTTGAGCTGTGGAAAATTTTCTACTATGGCCAAATTGACTATCTGATTTATTGTTTTTGCTTGTGTTTGTCTTCTACTGTCTCCGTGTGTGTGTGGTTCAAATGGTTCAAATGGCTCTGAGCACTATGGGACTCAACTGCTGAGGTCATTAGTCCCCTAGAACTTAGAACTAGTTAAACCTAACTAACCTAAGGACATCACAAACATCCATGCCCGAGGCAGGATTCGAACCTGCGACCGTAGCGGTCTTACGGTTCCAGACTGAAGCGCCTTTAACAGCACGGCCACTTCGACCGGCCGTGTGTGTGTGTGTGTGTGTGTGTGTGTGTGTGTGTGTGTGTTAGATTGGTTACTGCTGCTACAATGGCGGGTTATCAAGATTTGAGTCAGTCTGAAAATGGTGTTATAGTTGGGGCACGGGCGATGGGACACGGCATCTCCGAGGTAGTGATGAAGTGTGGATTTTCCTATGTGACCATTTCATGAGTGTACTATGAATATCAGGAACCTGGTAAAACATCAAATCACAGACATCACTGCAGCTGGAAAAATATCCTGCAACTACGGGACCAATGATGATTGAAGAGAATCACTCAATGTGACAGAAGTTCAACCCTTCTGCAGGTTGCAGCAGATTTCAATGCTGGGCCATCAACAAGTGTCAGTGTGTGACCTACTCAACAAAACTTCATTTTTATGTGCTTTTGGAGCTGAAGGCCGACACACGTACCCTTGATGACTGCATGACACAAAGTTTTATGCTTTGCCTGGGCCCGTCAACACTGACACTGGACTGTTGATGACAGGAAACATATTGCCTTGTCAGATGAGTCTCATTTCAAATTGTATCAAGTGGATGGATGAGTATGGGTATGGAAACAACCTCATGAATCCATGGACCCTGCCTGTCAGCAGGGGATTGTTCAGGATGGTTCTGGAATGGTGTAGGGCAAGTGAAGTTGGAGTGATATGCGACCTTGATATGTCCAGATATGACACTGACAGGTGACACATATGTACGCATCCTGTCTAATCACCTGCATCCATCCATTCATGTCCATCGAGCATTCTGACAGACTTGGGCAATTCCAGCAGGACAATGTGACACACCACACGTCCAGAACTGCTACACAGTCATTCCAGGAACAGTCTTCTGAGATTAAACACTTCTGCTGCCCACCAAATTCCCCAGACATGAACACTATTGAGAATATCTGGGATGCCTAGCAACATGTTGTTCAGAAGAGATTTCCACCCCCTCATACTCCTATGGATTTATGGACAGCCCTGCAGGATTCATGGTGTCCATTACCTCCAACATTGCTTCAGACATTAGTCAGGTGTACCATTTTTTTTGAATCTTCAATGTATGTGTGTGTGTGTGTGTGTGTGTGTGTGTGTGTGTGTGTGTGTGTGAGTCTAGTAATCTAACATAAATGAGCTTATATGTGTAAAAAAATTAAATTTTTGACATAGATGAGTCAGAGTGAGAAAATATGACTATAGTTAGTCATTGTTAACAATGCCAAAACATCTAGTATTTTAATGAATAAAAAAAAACTTATGAAAAATGAAAAAGTAAAAAATTTATAAGCTGTGGCAGTTCAGTGATTATTGTAGTTTCTTGCAAGGGAAAGGCATAATGAAGAGTGTTGTTTTTCAGACCATTGTGAAGTTAATGATTAATGTATTTTTTCTTGGCTTATAGCACATGTTTTACTATTATGAATAGAATACAAGACTTACAATGCAGAGCAATTTTTCTCTTTGAGGCATATTGGTAGTATTATGTGGTATTGTGTGCTATTATGTGATGTTGATGAGGTTTATGTTGAAAAGAAGTGCTGTGATATGTGAAGGTTTATTGTCTTATGAACTATAAAGAGTATGTGAAGTTTATGGGGTTTATAATGATGTTAGGGGAATGAAATACTGTAGACTTAATGGTTCTCTGTTTTGTAATGCATTGTTTTTCTGATGATGATGATGATATGCTGTAGGAAATTATGAGACATGAATACAAGGAAGTTAGGAAAAATGATGTTGAGCATTAGCCTTTGATTATATGGTTGATGTTTATGAGAGCTTGAGCTGGGTCTCAATTGTTGAAAATTTCTGAATTTTATTTAACAACGGTATGATCGATAGCACTGGCATGAGAAAGAGTTAGTACTGGTAGGAAATACCTTCCATACCATGCTGCTGAAAATAAAGTATTAACACATTATGAAGTCATTTCTATGTTAATTTTAGGCATGGTATCTGTGTAAAAAATGAATATGGAAGCTGAAAAATGATCTAGAATAATTTGTCATCCAATGAAACTTTGCACTTCTTGTGTTCTAGATTTGGGAATGTGTGTGGAAGGCAGCAAATCATTTCTCACAAAATAACTGAACTTTATTATTCTATATATAATTTACTTGTGTTTACTATGACAGATTTTCTATATTATTTTGTATGTCTTGAACTTTCATATTGTCCCGCTGAATCAGTGTTGTTGTTGTTGTGGTCTTCAGTCCTGAGACTGGTTTGATGCAGCTCTCCACGCTACTCTATCCAGTACCTACTGCAACCTACATCCTTCTGAATCTGCTTGGTGTATTCATCTCTTGGTCTCCCTCTATGATTTTTACCCTCCACGCTGCCCTCCAATACTAAATTGGTGATCCCTTGATGCCTCAGAACATGTCCTACCAACCAATCCCTTCTTCTGGTCAAGTTGTGCCACAAACTCCTCTTCTCCCAAATCCTATTCAATACTTCCTCATTAGTTACATGATCTACCCATCTAATCTTCAGCATTCTTCTGTAGCACCACATTTCGAAAGCTTCTATTCTCTTCTTGTCTAAACTATTTATCATCCATGTTTCACTTCCATACATGGCTACACTCCATACAAATACTTTCAGAGACGACTTCGTGACATTTAAATCATTACTCGATGTTAACAAATTTCTCTTCTTAAAAAACACTTTCCTTGCCATTGCCAGTCTACATTTTATATCCTCTCTGCTTCGACCATCATCAGTTATTTTGCTCCCTAAATAACAAAACTCCTATTCTACTTTAAGTGTCTCATTTCCTAATCTAATTTCCTCAGCATCACCTGACTTAATTTGACTACATTCCATTATCCTCGTTTTGCGTTTGTTAATGTTCATCTTATACCCTCCTTTCAACACACTATCCATTCCATTCAACTGCTCTTCCAAGTCCTTTGCTGTCTCTGACAGAATTACAATGTGATCGGCGAACCTCAAAGTTTTTATTTCTTCTCCATGGATTTTAATACCTACTCCGAATTTTTCTTTTGTTTCCTTCACTGCTCGCTCAATATACAGATTGAATAACATTGGGGAGAGGCTACAACCCTAAATCACTCCCTTCCTAACCACTGCTTCCCTTTCATGCCCCTCAACTCTTATAACTGCCATTTGGTTTCTATACAAATTGTAAATAGCCTTTCGCTCCCTGTATTTTACCCCTGCCACCTTCAGAATTTGAAAGAGAGTATTCCAATCAACATTGTCAAAAGCTTTCTCTAAGTCTACAAATGCTAGAAATGTAGATTTGCCTTTTCTTATTCTAGCTTCTAAGATATGCCGTAGGGTCAGTATTGCCTCACATGTTCCAATATTTCTACGGAATCCAAACTACAGTTCATAACCAATAGATTGTGGTCAAAGTCCACATCTGCCCTTGGAAATGTCTTACAATTTAAAACCTGGTTCATAAATCTCTGTCTTACCATTATATAATCTATCTGAAACCTGTCAATATCTCCAGGTTTCTTCCATGTATACGACCTTCTTTTATGATTCTTGAACCAAGTGTTAGCTACGATTAAGTTGTGCTCTGCGCAAAATTCTACCAGGCGGCTTCCTCTTTCATTTCTTAGCCCCAATCTATATTCACCTACTACGTTTCCTTCTCTCCCTTTTCCTACTACCCAATTCCAGTCACCCATGACTATTAAATCTTCGTCTTCCTTCTCTACCTAAATAATTTATTTTATTTCATCATACATTTCTTCAATTTCTTCGTCATCTGCAGAGCTAGTTGGCATGTAAACTTGTACTACTGTAGTAGGTGTGGGCTTCGTGTCTATCTTGGCCACGATATCAGAGTTATATATAAATTTTTCAGTTTTTTGGATGTAGTCACAATAATAAATTGTGACAGCAGCCTTCCCCTTGTTAGCTCCTGGTACATTTATAATTTAGGTGTTTAAGTGAGTCTATATGTTTTGTATCATTACATTTATGATGACCTGATCTGGATAGATATTGGCTAGCTTTTACTGCTCAGTCCATTTGTTTGAAGTTATTGAGTTTGCCTACACACAAACAATGTTTTTTTTCTACAATAGTGTTTTTATTATGCCTGGTCTCAACTAAAGCGTAATATTAAAAAGTATATCCTTATTTTGAAGATCCACTTCACTGTGTCATTTTTACATTCACAAGATTGACTACTTTGTCTGAAAACAATTTTTTAAACACGTATTGAAGGCAGACAGGAAGTCAAGTCAAATGGATATAAGGAAAATAATGTACTCAACATTTATAGCAAGTTATGGTCAAAATATGTGACAAGGAGACAACAGGTTCACATAACAAGAAGTCTGTTACTATGTCATACAACATTTAACTTTCGAAAAGAGTTGCACAGGCAGTCAGAAAAAGAAAAAAACTGGGTTTCAAACAAAAGGTACAGTTGGTTCAAGGTTATGCCACAAGGTTGGCAACAACAGCAACAAATATTTGAAATCCTGCATGTGCAAGATCAGCCCCAAGGACTGTGAAAAGTTTTATATCAATCAGATGGAAAAATTCACAAATCATTTTAGGGAATATGTATAACTGAAATAAGAGAGCATTCGGTAAACATTTGGGTAAAGAAAAGCATGTGACAGGAAATATGCAGGCAAACAGCAATGTACTGATAAGGTCACAAAATGACAAATGTTGAGTCTACTGTAGGAAATGGAAATTTATGTGTATGTTGTTGTGGTTTTCAATCCAGAGACTGGTTTGATGCAGCTCTCCATGCTACTGTAGCCTGTGCACGTTTCTTCATCTCCCAGTGCCTTCTGCAACCTACATCCTTCTGAATCTGCTTAGTGTACTCATCTCTTGTCTCTACAATTTTCACCCTCCATGCTGCCCTCCAATACTAAATTGGCGATCCCTTGATGCTTCAGAACATGTCCTACCAATCAATCCCTTCTTTTAGTCAAGTTGTGCCACAAATTCCTCTTATCTCCAATTCTAGCCAGTACCTCCTCATTAGTTATGTGATCTACTCATCTAACCTTCAGCATTCTTCTGTAGAACCACATTTTGAAAGCTTCTATTCTCTTCCTGTCTAAACTATTTATCGTCCATGTTTCTCTTCCATACATGGCTACACTCCATACAAATACTTTCAGAAACAACTTCCTGACACTTACATCTATACTTCATGTCAACAAATTTCTCTTCTTTAGAAACACTTTCCTTGCCATTGCCAGTCTACATTTTATATCCTTTCTACTTCAACCATCGTCAGTTATTTTGCCCCCCAAATAGCAAAACTCATCTACTACTTTAAGTGTCTCATTTCCCAATCTAATTTCCTCAGCATCACCCAATTTAATTCAACTACATTCCATTATCCTTGTTTTGCTTTTGCCGATGTTCACCTTATATCCTCCTTTCAAGACACTGTCCATTCTGTTCAACTGCTCTTCCAGGTCGTTTGCTGTGTCTGACAGAATTGCAAAGTCATCAGCAAACCTCAAAGTTTTTTTTTTTCTTCTCCATGGATTTTAATTCCTACTCCAAATGTTTCTTTTACTTCCTTTACTGCTTGCTCAATATACGGATTGAATACCATCGGGGATAGGCTACAATCCTAACTCACTCCTTTCCCAACCACTGCTTCCCTTTCATGCCCCTTGACACTCATAACTGCCATCTGGTTTTGAAAGAGAGTATTCCAGTCTAAAACTTTCTCTAAGTCTATAAATGCTAGAAACATAGGTTTGCCTTTCCTTAATCTATCTTCTAAGATAAGTGTAGGGTCAGTATTGCCTCACATATTTCAACATTTCTACGGAATTCAAACTGATCTTCCCCGAGCTCAGCTTCTACCAGTTTTTCCATTCATCTGTAAAGAATTCATGTTAGTATTTTGCAGCCATAACTTATTAAACTGATAGTTCAGTAATTTTCATATCTGTCAACACATTCTTTCTTTGGGATTGGAATTACTATATTCTTCTTGAAGTCTGATGGTATTTTGTCTGTCTCATACATCTTCCTCAGCAGATGATAGAGTTTTGTCAGGGGTGACTCTCCCAAGGCTATCAGTAGTTCAGTAGTTACATGTATAGAAATTGAAAACCAGGATAAGTGCTGAAGAAACAGAATGAGTTTAATCTGGATTCTTATTTATGATGTACTGAGAGCAGCAACCTGGCATGCAGCGTGTACAAAGTCCACCAGCAGCAAAGAGACTGGGCCTCCTTCTACAAGCTCTGCCATAGGGAAACAACAACTTCTAACAGAGAGGCCATTGTGCATGCTAGTTAGATTCCATTCCAAATGCATTACTGATTATTGAGATTTTAATTAAATAGTCATGGTTTTGTTGATTATATTCCCCTATGGTTATGTTTAATTGATTTGTCATGCTAGAATATTTCTATTAACACATTTGAGGTTACTGTTCCATCTTTTATTATGACCTTTACACAGTGATATGATATTTACTCTGGCAGAATAATGGCTTTCTAGTGTTACTGTTTACCCATTGTACATGGTTTTTAAGCATGGATTTTATTTCCACATATTGGATTTCAATTTATGTTTTATTGTCAGATGCTCTTTTTGCCATAGGAAAGAATTTTAATTAACACTTTAGTGTATTGCATTTTTTTACCTCTGAATTTACCCTACTGTTCACTTATGTACACTAGCTCAGTGGTCTGTACTGTTCTATATAATGTCCCCAGGACATCACCAGCATTTACTTTGTACCTATGTCTACAGATATTGTTGATATTTATATCTATATATTTTGCATTGTGGGGTGGTGGGTAATTATCCTAATTGATCATTACTTTGTTATGTCATTATAATAGACACTTAAATTGTCTGTGCATGCTTTACACCTACCTTTGCCATTTACAAGAGCCTGAAAACTGTTTTTTGCTGTCAGCCGGTAAGTGGTGGAGAACATACCGACTGTAATTTCTAACCTGCAAGTCGACATTACTCTTTGCGCTCACTGAAAGAAAGTGTTCCTACTTTCTATTTACTCATTGAGATCAGGAACTATGACTAAATTTTTTTTAAAATTTTAATTATTTGATATATTGCATAATAAACCACATGCACAAAATATTATAATATTCCTAATGTTAATAATAATACCCCTAAAGTCAACTCTGCCCAGCTCTGATGTCATCCAAGGCCCAATGCATGCAGACATTTGACTAACATGAACAAATTTCCATCTCAGAGTGAAGTGTCTTCTCCCAGTATCTGTCTAGCTGTATTTATATATTGGCACAGTGGACCACCAAATGAAACATGCCCTAGACAGAGGTAGCAGCACCTGATAGGACCCTTTCTAAGACCTGTATTAATTAATAGGTCTGTCATTTAACAAATAACTGTCTTCTTAATATTTACATAAAGAGAGTTATGTTTTCGTTACTGAAAAAGTTTTAGCTTGACTGCATTTAAACTTTGCCAGACAGAATTTTTAGAATGTAACCAACAGTAGAAGATGATCTCTGATCTGCCTCATTGATATTCCTTGTATTTATAGTTATTTATGATACATTCTTGAAATGTGGTGCAGATGCATTATTGTATTACTGTAATTGAGAGCTATAATCGGAAATTTCTTTTCCAAAAAATTGATTTATAATGAATAAGGACACATGCATTCCAAATTTGGTTTTTAGTGAATAACTTGAAAACTAATGGAGGTAGCTTATTGGTGTGACTTAGTTACTGTTTTTACATGAGTCTGAGGCTAAAGTATGAATTTTCATCTTTCTGAGTCTAATATTTAGCACCACCAATTTTTGTTAAAAACAATGACTTTGGTCAAAATATGCTGACATTTGTAAATTTTAATTATGATATACTTTTCCATATTCTGACCAATTTTAGCTGCCTAGTTTTATTATTTAGTGCCACAATTTTTTTTTTTTTTTTTTTTTTGCATTCGATATTTTGCATAACATATTAATTTGATCATTCTGAGACCTACAGTGTTAACATTAAAATACTGAAGCATACACTGACTAAGTTTGTTAAAGTATTTTAAATTTTAATTTTACTCTTAGATTATGGTATAATCCTGTGTATGTTAAGCACAGACACATTACGCTGATGTGACTCTGGTAGTAGTGAACTCAGCACTCTCTCTTGCCTCTGTACCTCAGATACTGTCACAGCAGTTGTTTCGCGTCAGTATGCATTGTTGTTAGTCATGTTATTGTTTTTTTATTTGTCACTCATGTATTTCTAGGCATTTTATAGATTATCTTCATTTAATTGGACGAGTTTATCATCCCGCTGTTGTTGTGTTCATAACAGATCTGAAGATTGCAACAGCTGGAACTGCAAATTGTACAACTTATGTGATCAAGACAGATCTTTACAAATAAAATGTATGTATGTCACCACCTAAATTATTATCTGACTACATTAAGCTGTCATAAATGACACTCACTGAATATCTACAGAGGAGGCAGTTCAATGGGTTTATAAATTTGCAGATACACATTGGTGCCTATATTTGTGATGCTCTGCAGCATCATTAGATGAGCTTTCTGGACACTATTATATCCTCACTTCATTCTTACAGGTATCTTCTACAATATATTTTGTATGTGGTTTTGGAACATTTTGTACTTTCAAATCAGGTAATAATTGATTACTTTTGAAGTATTATGCAAAGCAGTTCATTATGACTTCATGTTGCATTACTCATACAAATTATCAGGTAAATAATTTTTTGCTCTTACATATTTGCAATAGGGTGTATTTTTTTTTAATTTATTGCCTTTCACTTTTTATACTCACCATACTCAGTTTTACCCCAACCAGTAGCAACTGCCATGCTGACTGAGAATTTATCATGTGTGTAGAGACAAGCAGGTCGTATAGACCACGTGAAATTCACACGCTCACTAAGACGTAACAGAGCAATATCATTGTATTTGCTTGGTCCTTTGTATTCAGGATGGCGCACTAATTCTGCAATGTGATAATCCACAGGATGTGCTCCATCATGATCACTTTTCAGATTATGCTCACCAAGACGAACTATCACTGCAGGATACCTGTAATTTGTTAAAGCACCTTTTTGTTAAGAAATAAGTAAAAATAATGTGTTTAAAGACAAATTAGTAACATTTTCTATAACTGACATCAGTATGGTTCACAGTTTGTATATGAAACACTGCAAATAAAATGTTTCATTTTAGCAGCTCAGATGTAATGACTGTTAACAAAAATTAATGTGCCTTAAATAAAATTGTATCCTATTGATGGAAGATAACTCCCCTGCCTATGAAGATGTTGCTGTTACATACACTGTCTTCAGTGTTTGAAAATATCTTACAAATTCTTGAATGTTGTTAGTAATAGAATTTCCAGTAAACCATTTATTTAATTGGACTGTTGGCTGGTGATCATATTCATGTAAAATGTGCAGAAACTGCAGCAGAGCTGGTATATAACCTGTCTGCTTTCACTGGCAGCCCCACCTCTAATGGGGAAACAGGCCTGTAATAGGAGAGGAGTAGGATGTGCTGGGTGAGTGAATCTTGCAGGTTTTGCACTTGGGTCCTTTATAAGGATATGGCCCTTGAAGCAAGAGGTTAGGGGTGGATGTGGCATAGTGATAGGGATAAACTAGGTTATTGTGTACATTGGGTGGGATGCAGAAAACCACTTTCGGAGCATGGGAATGATTGTGAATAGGATGTTCCTGTTTTCTTGGCATAGTTAAAACCTTGATGAAGGGCAAAGTTCAATTGTTCCAGCCTGCAGTGGCACTGGGTTATGAGGGGTCCACTACTTTACAGCTGTCTCTTTAGAGTTGTGGAAGGATAAGGTGTGTGTGAGGGTGTGGCATGGGAAAATTGTTTGTAAACTAGGTTTGGGGGACAGTGCCAGTGAGAAGACCTTAGTAACATCTTCAGCACACTGGGCAAGGAAATTCTGGCCACTGAAGATATGACGTCCACAGGTGGCCGGAATATAGGGAAGTGATTGATGTGTTGGCAAATGTGCCAACACATTGTAGATAGAGGAGGCCGAAATCTAACGCAGACAGGCATGAATTCTGGAACAGGATAAGTAGTGAATGCTAATAAGAAAAGTATGCAGCTCCTCGAATACTTAACTTTTATTTATCCTTGTTGTGAATACAGCATTCCGGATGAGACATTTCATACTATAACTATCAAACTATCACTTGCTATGTAAGGCTAATGGCACCTTGCTAGGTCGTAGCCATGGACTTAGCTGAAGGCTATTCTAGCTGTCTCTCGGCAAATGAGAGAAAGGCTTCGTAAGTGTAGTCGCTAGCAAAGTCGTCGTACAACTGGGGCGAGTGCTATCCCGTATCTCGAGACCTGCCTTGTGGTGGTGCTCAGTCTGCGATCACACAGTGGCGACACGCGGGTCCGACATGTACTAAATGGACCGCAGCCGATTTAAGCTACCACCTAGCAAGTGTGGTGTCTGGCGGTGACACCACAGTGATCTTTTGGTGTGGAATGGATAACAGCTTTCTAAATGCAGGTACTTTGTTGGTTAGTGGGCTTAATATGGACAGAAGTATGCATGGAGCCATCAGGATTGCGGAAGTCAGTGTCCAGGAAGGTGGCGTATTGAGCTGAGGACGACCAGGTGAAGTGAGTAGGAGAGAAGGTGTCAGGGCTGTGGAAGACTGAGGATAGGGGTGTGCAATTGGAAGGATGTTGGAGAGGTAATGTTTGATAGCACAAGGCTGTGGACATGAGGGATGTTAGTGTCTGGAGATGGAATCAACAGTGATAAGTATGGACCCAGGTGGTAATGGAGTGGGAATTGTTGAGTGTCAGTCAAGGATGTGGTTCACATCTTTAACATGAGCAACTGGTTAGTGGTGTTCATTGACAGGAGCACAATATCTTTTAGTGGGAGCACAGTAACCAGCTACATTGGGGCGTCATGGATTGTTGGAGTCTACTGTTTGGTGAGCTGTTACCTTCTGTCTCAAAAAATTTACATTCTGCCAGGACTTTCCACACTACATTAATGAAATAAATGTTAAGTTCTCCAAAGTATCTTGAGATCTACTGTAATTGTTTTGTGCATGTCTTTTCAAAATGCAGTCTCAATGAACATCATGTGTTTAGTGCATGTATGGAAGAGGCACACGGGGATGTGGAGGGTGATGGTGATCCTAAGTTGAATTCCACTGTAGTGTTGATGCAGGTACATTCAGCAACAAATGCACAGTAATACAGCTGATGGTGACTAATTTTGAACTTAATTCACAATTTAGTGCAATCTGTGTGCTACTCATCATTTATACACAGGTAAGTCATTATCTTTCTAATATGTTGTTTTGTGTAAATGTGATCAGTAACTATATTTGGTGATATTTTGTTTAATTTTATTAAATTTACAACTAACACTAATAGACAATATTCATGAGAACACTTTTATTTCGTTCCATTGTGTCTTTGACTAATATGTAAAACAGCAATAATGGTTAGCAGAATACAATCCTAGTTGTGCTGAGGTCTATACTCACTTTCCAATATGTGTGCAGTGTGCAGCAGTAAGGACATAATATTCACTGATTAATGATCCCCCACAGTTCCATTCCAGATTACCATCAACTTGATAACCAATAGCAGCCTGTTAACATATATTGTTTATCACACATATGTAGCTAAGTAGTAGTAGAAGAGAAGTTTTAAAATGATAGGGAAGATAGAAAATCTTGTCAGTTGAGTATAGGATAATATCAGCAACAGCAGAACATAGTGTAATAGGATTCATGAATAGGAAGGTAGGCAGGGAGTGAGTTACTGTAAACAGTTCAGTTATAAGGTTGTTATCAGAATTGACACAAATGAACACCAATACTATAGTTCTGGTGCACATACTGATGCTGCAAGCAGGAAACGAAGAAAGAGAAAATGTGTATATGGATACTGAACAGGTAATTCAGTATGTAAAGGGAGATGAAAATCTAGTAGTCTTGGGGCATTGGCATGCAGATGTAGAGGAAGGAGAAGAAGAAAGGATCATGGGAGAATATGGGCTTGGCAGTAGAAATGAAAGGACGAAGACTCAATGCTGCCATATATTTCAGCTTTTAACAGCAAATACTGTTTTAAAAATTACAAGAGGAGAAGGTACATTTTGAAAAGGCCAAAAGGTATGGGAAGATGTCAGAAAGGTTACATCATAGTCAGGCAGAGATTTCAAAATGAGATATTGAATTGTAAGGCATACCCAAGAGCAAATATAAACTCAGATCACAATGCAGTAATGATGAAGAGGTACACTTCAGATTCTCTGTGGCTGTAGATACTGTCATGGTGAATAGCTCATTAGGTGCTTCAGTTGAAGGTGAATGGATACCTATAAAAACTGCAGTCACTGAAAGTAAAAATAAAAACCTTGGTACGAGGAAAGTAATTGTGAAGAAACCAAGGCTAACGGAAGAAATATTTCAGTTGAACAACAAAAGAACAAAGTGGAAAAATTTTCAGGGAAATTCATGAATACAGAAATAAAAGTTACTTTGGAACGAAATAAATAGGACGTACGTGGTCATAAGGCCAAACAGTTGCACAAAAAATGTGAAGAAATTGAACAAGAAATAATTGTTGGAAGGACTAACTCCATATATAGGAAGCCAAAACAACCATTGGCAAAATTAAAAGCTAGCGAGGTGACATTAAGAATGCAATGAAAATTCAAGATGGGTGGAAAGGGTATATTGAAGGCCTCTACAAGGGGAAGACTTGTCTGCTGATGTGTTGGAAGAAGAAACAGGCATAGACAGGGAAGAGCTAGGGGATCCAGTATTAGAATCAGAACTGAAAAGAGCTTTGGAAGAATTAAGATCGAATAAGGCAGAAGGGATAGTTCAAATTCCACTGGAATTCCCAAAATCACTGGAGGAAGTGACAACAAAACCACTATGCAGGTTAGAAAGTAGAATATGTGAGGTTGGTGGTATATTTTTGGAGAAACATCATCCACACAATTTTGAAGAATGCAAGAGATGACAAATGTGAGAATTATCCCACAATCAGCTTGGCAGCTCATGTATCTGAGTTGCTGACAAGAATAAAACTGAAAATCTGTTACATGATTATTAGATTGAATTTATAAAGGTAAAACTCGAAGTGAAAGGATATCAATGTTAAGATTTAGTAATGACATTGCAATCTCTGTGGAACTGAATATATATTTACAGAAACTGTTGAATGGAACGAGCAGTCTAATTAGTAAAGAATATGGGCTGAAACAAATTGTGGAAAGACAAACATAATGATAAGTAGCAAAAATGAGAATAAAAACTGATGATCGTGAAGCAGATGAAGTTAAGCAATTCTGGTGCATTGTAAGCAAAATAATTCATGACATATGAAACAAGGGATACATAAAAAGCAGACTAGCAGAACAAAAAGTACCAAGCATAGATTAGAGGAAGGAATTTCTGAGAATGTGCATTTGTACATTGCATAAAGATGTTAGGTAGTGAATCATGGACACAGGGAAAACTGGAACAGAAGAGAACTGAAGAATTTGAGATGTGGTGCAACAGAAGAATGTCAGCAAATAAGTAGACTAATAATGTAAGGAATGAGGTGGTTTTCAACAGAACTGAGTAAATGAATCTTTGGAATATATCAGGGAAAGCTTCCATGTTACTAGAGGGAACTGTTGATGATTTGATTTATTATTGGTCCTGTAGATCATACAATTTGTACAGCAAAGCACATCATGATATAGGACAAGTCAATTTGAAAAATTATGTTAAGATGGTATATGATGAGAGATGACAGTAGTGGCACATAACTCACATAGCAGAATACATATAAGAGATACAGACAGAATATGAGTAGCAAACAATAATTAAATTATCTTACTAAGTAGAAATATCTACAAGTGAATATACAGCTTATTACAAGTAATTAAAATATTGTGGTATAAAGTGCACATAGCAGAATAAATATATGAGATACAGACAGAATATAGATAAGATACAATAATTAAATTATCTTACTAAGTAGAAACATCTACAACTGAATAAACAGCTTATTGCAAGTAATTAAAATTTTGTTTCAAGAAATTCATGTATGGAATAGAAACAGTGATTTAGTAGCAATTCCTTTAATTTAATTCTCATTATTTTTGGGTTTTTGCTTGTTTTTATGTCTGTTGGGAGGTGCTTGTATATTTTAATGCCCATACATTTAACCCCATTCGCATATAATTTTGTGTTGTGGGCTATAATTTGTAACTGTGTGTTGTTTCTGGTGTCATGTGTGTGGCGGTCTGGATTTCTGTCAAGGGTGTCCCAGTGCCGTATTGTAAAACAAGCTAGCTCCAATATATAGAGGCATAGTAGTGGTAGGATTTTTAGCTGTTGAAATAGTGGTTTACAGTATTCAGTTCTTTTTTTACATTTGATTATTCTTACTACTTGTTTTTGTAACTTGAAAATTGTGAGAAAATCAGAGCTCTTTCCCCAGAAGATTAGGCATAGCTCAAGAAAGACTCAAACAGGGCATGGTACATTACCTTCAAGGTATCTACACTGGCTGTGTCTTTTAATGATTGTAATAGATAGCAGGTTTTACTAAGCTTTTGTGACAATGCCTCAATATGTGGTTTCCAATTTAGTGTGTTACTGATGGTAAGTCCAAGAAATTTGGTGTGCTGCCTGTTCCTAATGTCATCTTTGCTGATAACTGTAACTGCATTGAAGGGGGTTAGATTTTGTGTAGTATGGAAGTTCATACTTACAGTTTTTTTAGTATTTATGAGTAGTCTGTTTGCTTCAAACCATGATTGTAAAGGACAAGTAGTTTCATTAACTGCATCTTGCAATGTGTCACCTCTACTGGTTATCAGGATATTTGTGTCGTCCACATACAGAAAGGAGCTGGCATTGGGTATGTGTTCTGGGAGATTATTTATGAACAATATGAAAAGAGCAGGGCCGAGGACAGGCCCCTGAGGGACACCATTTGTTGTATGTAGTATATCTGACCTGCAGTTCCTGAATGTCTCTGATTTTCTTATTTCTACATATTGCTATCTTTGACTAATGTAGCTGTGGAACCAATTGTGGGCTACACCTCTAATCCCATACTTATGGAGTTTCATAAGCAGCAGTTTGTGGTCAGCCATATCAAAGGCCTTGGACTGATCAAGAAATATACTGACAGCAGGTTGTTTATGGTCAACAAAACTTCAGCAGTTTTCTCGAAATGCATACAGAGCATGTGTGATGGACCTATTTTTTCGAAATCTGTATTGGGAAGATGTGATTATGTTGTTGGAATTTAAACATATTTCTAATCTACTTATCATACAGTATTCAAATATTTTTGAGAAGGCAGATAGTATAGCAATTGGCTTATAGTTTGTCATGTCTGATAAAAACTGTAGAAGAAGTCAGAGTCCAGAATACATTCAGTAAACAGTTGAGAAAGCATGTTGCAAGTGCTATTCTAAAAGAATAAGCAAATGTTAGTATGGTGCCCATGTCTGCAATGGTAGTGATGCTAGTGCAAAGTTACACTTAGCAGATCATTGAGATTTTCTGATCTGCACCCACATCATTCAACTGTAGGTGAGTGGTTTCCTTTCCTATGTCCTGCCTGTGGTTTTCATTCTGGAATTCACATTACTGTAGCAACAACAAAAAATGTACTTCACATAAAGTCAGAAAACTTTACATCAACTAAAAACATCACTTATAATATAAACAAAATAATAAGTGGGAAAATGAACACTTAAATCTCTCTGTGTGAGCTCAGATCTCTCGTATTTTATTATAACAGTCATTTCTTCTTAAGTATGTGAAAGCCAACAAAATATTTTCACATTTGAAGGAGAAAGTTGATGATTTGAAATTTCATGAGAAACACTGTTTTAATTATTGTCAGCCCAACTCGTGTACTACTCTCTTCCATTTTTGCAATAATGCGTTTCTTTAAATTTCCTCAGTGTCCACCTTTAATGTTATCTCTGTAAGGATTCCATGCTGTGCAGCAAAACGCCAGGAGAGGATGGGTGAGCATAATGCAGACAGTCTCTTTAGTAGATATGTTGCAACAGCTAAGTATTCTGCCAACATAATACACTCTTTGGTTCTGAACCACATTTTCTATGTGAGCATTCCACCAGATTAGGCTGTTTGTGATTGTAACTCCAGGTATTTATGTGAACTGACAGGTTTCAAATTTGTGTGATTTACCATGTAACCAAAATTTAATGAATTTGCTTTTTTACTCATGTGGATGACCTCACAGTTTTTATTGCCACTTGTTGCACCTCACTCGTATCTTCTATGCATCATTTTGCAATTGGTTTTGATCTTCAGATGACTTTATTTGTCCATAAATTTCAGCATCAGCAACAAATAATCCAAGGGAGTAGCTCAGAGTGTCTCCTTAATGTTTATATAAATTAGGGACAGTAGAGGGCCTGTTACAGTTTCTTGTGGAACACCAGACATCATGTCTGTTTTAAACACTGACTTTCCATCAGTTACTACAAACTGTGACCTTTCTGGCTGGAAATCATGAATCCAGCTGCACAACTGTATCAACACTCTCTAAGCAAACAATATGATTCGAATCCACCCATAAGGAACTGTGTTTAAGGTCTTCTGGAAATCTAGGCATATGGACTTAGCTTAAGATCCACTGTTGGTATCATTCATTATTTCACGTGAACAAAGAGAGTTGTGTTTCATGAGAATAATATTTTCTGTGTGTGTGCTATGTACCAAATGCTCATTTTCTGCAAGTAATTCACACTCTTTGAACAAACTATGTGTTGAAATCAATTTTAGTGATGGGGGCCTGTGATTCAGCAGATTATTTTCTTTTCCTTCCTTAAGTATTGGTGTGCAACTTTTCAGTTCCTAAGTACAGATCTTTCAGGGAGTGAGCTATGGAAATATTGTGTTGACATACTCTGAAAGAAACCTAGTTGATATACAACATGGACTTGAAGACTTGCCTATATTTGGAGATTTAAGTTGCTTAGCTACACTGAGGACATCGACTTCTAAGTTACTCATGTTGGCAGCTGTTCTTGATTATAATTCTGAAATATTTACTTTGTCTTCTTTGCTGAAGGAATTTTGGAAAGCCATGTTTATTAACTCTACTTCATTAGCACTGTCACTGGTAACATCACCACTGCCATCACACAGAGAAGGTACTGACTGTGTCTTGGCACTGGTTGCATTTCGGTCAACGTATAATAGAAAATAAGAGAACAATATATGTTGAAACTGGTGATATGCAATATATTTAGGAACGCATTGCGAATGAAGAGTGCAATTTTGATTCTTCCCAGAATGAATCTTTCAGTCAGCAGTGAAGCGTAAGCTATTTAAAAACTTTCATGACTGAGGAAAACTGTTTGTTAGACCAGAACTCAAACCTGGAACCTTGCCTTTCGTATGCTATGCTCTTACCAACTAAGTGATACAGTCATGACATTATCAGCTCTCACAGAATTACTTCTTCCACTACAACTCTCATACTTACCAAACTTCACAAACTGTACATTGACAATCAAAACTAGACTCACAGCCTCAGGCTGTCACAAGATGCACATAAATCCTCAGCATGTAAGAGCACAGCAAGGAAGAGACAAGGTCCCAGTCTGGCACACAATTTTAATTAGTCAGGAAAATTTCAATTTTTATTTTAGTTTATAAGATCAAATTTTGCTGCTGTTAATATTAATATAATACTGGAAAATGGTGTATGGAATAAATATAATGAAATAATGTGAAGAGTCATGGTAACCATTTAGGATATAATTGAAAAGTTGATAGGCAGATAAACATAACTGGAATTATGACTAAGTTTTCAAATGCTTCATTCCTGGGAGCTAGTAGACATGCAAACCTTCCACCCCCCCCCCCCCCCTCCCACACACACACACACACACACACACACACACACACACACACACACACACACACACACACACACAAAACAAGCATGTGGAAATGTGCACAACAGCATGTGACTACACTTTCCTGGCATTTGAAATGTGTATGGGGGTATGTAAACTCCTTTACTGAAGTAGTTGATTGAAATCTCTGGTACATTTCATGATTGAAACTTATTTTATTTTTATTTACACACCGAGTTCCATAGGACCAAATTGAGGAGCAAATCTCCAAGATCATGGAACATGTCAGTACATGAAATTACAACATAAAAGTAATAACAGATAAAATAAAATGTTCACAAACACAAAAAAAGGCAATCCATAAGTTTAAGTACACACAATCAACAACACAACAAGAATCAGCTTACTTTTTCAAGGAACTCCTTGACAGAATAGAAGGAGTGACCCATGAGGAAACTCTTCAGTTTCAATTTGAAAACATGTGAATTTCGTGTGGTAGCTTATAGAAAATGGATGCAGCAGTATACTGCACACGTTTCTGCACAAGGGCTAAGGAAGTCCGATCCAAATACAGGTTCGATAGAGACACTAACAACTAGACACTTTGTTCACAACTGACCATATGGTTTTAATTTTATCCTGTGAATTAGCTATTCTATTTGCATACCACATACTCTTTGCCTTACTAATAACATTTTTAAGCACCTTACAATACTGTTTGTAATGGGCTACTTTAGCTTCATTGTGACTACTTCTCACATTTTGATATAATTCCCACTTTGTTTAACATGATATCCTTATCCCACTAGTCAGCCACCCTGGCTGCCTATTACTGTTAGTACTTCATTTCGAATGTTCTAATGGAAAGCAACACTCAAAGAGCATGAGGAATGTGTTAAGGAAAGCATTATATTTGTCATCTATGTTATTGGCACTATAAACATCCTGTCACTCTTTTTTCTTGACAAGGTTTAATAAAACTCTCTATTGCTGTTGGATTAGCTTTCCAATATAGTTTCTATTTATATATAACATTTGTTTGAGTACAAAAGCCTTTTAGTGTTAAACTTTGTGCATCATGGTCTGAAAGGTCATTCGCCGTTTTACTAACAGAATGCCGATCTAGTAATGAAGAATGAGCAAAAATATTGTCTATGGCTGTGCTACTGTTCCCCTGCACCCGAGTTGGAAAAAAAAAAAAAAAAAAAAAAAAACACACACACAATCTGCATCAGATCAAATGAATTTAGATCTACCAACATCCTTTTTCTTGCACCATCATACACAAAATTTTTATTTAATTCACCACATATAACTAATATCTGGTACTTCCTACAAAGGGAATCAGGAGCACTCTCTAGCTTGAGCAGAAATGCTCTGAAGTTGGAGTCAGGGGACATTTAAACAACAACATTTAAATATCTGTTCAGTGCAGTGATGTGACAGATCTATGGACTCCAATGAAATACTTTTTTTTATGTACATAACCACTCCCCCACCCCACAAGGAACTCCTTGAAAAACAGTCAGCTAATCAGTACCCATGTCAAGGGAGCTTCTGAATTGTCAAATTATTTAAGTGGTGTTCTGACATACCAATAATTTCAGAGTCAACATCTATAAGCATTTCACTAATTTTATCTCTAATACCTCTTATATTTTGATGAACTATGCTAAATCCTTCTCTACTTGAGAACATGACATCCTCTGAAGGTGAGCCCTTAGTTAGAGGGACTTCCTTTAAGCAGGTATACCTATCAGCTGGCTTCAATTTAAAAATGGTGTACCTCTAATGCCAATTACTACAGGAATTTTTCCATGAGTGATCCCACCACTACCCACTACACTGTCACCTAAAAGCTTTGCCACCCTCCCCTTCCCATACCTATTGAGGTGCAGGCCATGGCTAGTGAAACCTGATCTACTGATAGACTCAAGTGGCACTACTGTAATGTGACCCATGCCCTCTGCCATCAGTGACCCCTCCAGCCCCATGTTAACGTGCCTAACAGCCGCATTAAGATGATGCCAATCATGATGCTGAAACAGTTGCATAAAATGCACATTAGTGCCACCAGTTTGAGTAGCTATCTTTACAGGTGGCCACCTACATTATATTCTCCGTTCCTATCAAGACAGTTTCCTGCTTCACCCACTATCACTACCTGATCCTCCTTTGTAAAATTTCTACATAACTCCCCTGTGCTGTCAGTCACCTGAGCCAACCGTGCACTAGGCTTCAAAATGCTGGTGACCTGGTACTAACTCCCCAACACCTCCTGCAACTGCTTGCCCACACCTCTACTGTGCGAACTACCTAGCAGCAGAACTTTCTTCATTCTGTTTGACTTTGCAACTAACCAAGGCCTCCTAACTGCTGCATGTTGCCTACTTCTAAAGCAAGAAATTTACTAAACAACTTTAATACACAGAAAACACAGCAGTGAACATATGTAAAATTTATTAATACAAACAAATCTTAGGTTGTAATTTATAAACTGACGTATTCAGAAGAATAATCTGTATGATGTCCTGAATCTGTATTATTTCTAGGGATTGTATTTGATTATTCGATGTTGAATAAATATTATTATTATTATTAAACAGCACAAAACACCACTGAAAACTATTAAATTTAATAACCACATAGCAGTGCGCAAATAACTATGTTAGTACTTAGATTTATACCCGCTACTACAACTGCATGCCAAAAAATGTAAACACAGTTCTGAGACATGAGGCTCGGATGAACAACTTAAGCACACTCACAAATAACAGACCACTCAAGTCAATAACACAGGAAGGAAGACTGAGATAAATGAAAATCCACTAATAAGTTACTTTTTCAGCAAATGTTAACACTATTAACTTTAAAATAAGTAACTGAAGACAAAAACTTTATAAAATATTGATGAGCAACTTCAACAGCAGTCCAGTGTACATGACGTCACACTTACTAATGTATGACATAGTGTAGATGGTGATGTACAAGTAAACATTTCATTCAGTATGTATTGTAACTCTTACCTTCAAGTTACTGTCAAGTGCAACACAAATTTGTAAAATATAAGAAAAAAGTATTTCATTTCATCAGTTATTTTGAAACAGAAGAGATACTTAGAGATACGTAGGAAATCCTACCTACATGTTTAACACTGTAGTTCTCTATCACACAATCTATTAAATATGAAATAAATAATATTCAAAATTATATAAAAAAATAAAACGTTTTGGTTTGAAGGTCATTATTCAGTATTTAGTCATTAGTATCCTGAAACTAACAGTATAGTTAGGTTTGTTAAAAATATTGTATTTAAAGAAGAGAAATCACAAAATTATGATGTAAACAAAGTAGGAAATACCATCCTTCTCATACTGTCTGTTGAGTCTCCCTAACCTGAAGATCTGGGTGACTTTTCTGAACTCTCTCCATTTCCTAAATCTCACCAGTCCTTTCCCTTAAGCGCTCTACCTTCCCCTACAACCATTCTAACAGAAGAAGAAGCTACTGCCTCTGAAAGTTTCTAAATTTAAATGCCTTTATATGCTTATTACCCTCCTACTGCTTAGCAAGTAGACATTTTATTCATCTAGTTAAGTTGTATACTAATAATCAATCATAAGTATCTACCACAAACCATACCCAAAGAAATCATTACCTGTGCTATGCCTTAATCACATTGACAAATGATGATTTTCTTTCTCACTTTAATTTAAGCCCAAGAATTTCAATAGAAAATCAGACATTTGTTCACATGTGGCAATAAAAAAAAGAAAAAAAGTGTCTTAGGAGACACAAAAAACACACATTTAGAGAGAAGTAGGATAAAGCTTAACACAAATTTAAATACACATAAATAGCATTGTTTGTCATTACAACTTCACTACAGGATGCATATTGCCTGCATCATCTTGTTATGAGTTTGTTAAGGTAAGCAACATTGCCCGTCTCTTTGTTTATTGCCCTGAAATTATTTAATGGAGTGCAAAAAACTCATCTTCCTTTGTCCTGATGCCAGTGCTGGAGAATAAGAACCAAATCTTGTATTCAGTGCATGATACAACCTCCTCCAAAATTTTCAGAATGTTGTTGGGAATATGACAAATGACTACAGGAATGGTTGCAGCTCTGTTGCAGAAATGTTTTATTTATTACTACTAATGGCTGCAGAAAACTTCGGATGTAAGGACAGGTTATTGTAGGATAGTGACTTCTTAACAGTATCTTCAGATCATATGAACTCCCTGTAGAAATTGTTGTAGCTTTAGCTGTAGAATTAAAGACATTTTTAAACTCAAACTGAGTGTAATTTCACAAATTCATAGCTCTATTACATATGACAACAAATGCTCAAGTGGAGCCTTCCACATAGGTCATTGAAAATACTCTTCTTGCAGTATCTGAACACGATGATTGTTACAAATCAATTTAAATACTTTTCTGAACATTGTACAAATGCCCTTAATACTATAGTGACACAGTCACTACCTCAGTGGTTCCTTGGATGCAGTATAGGAGAGTCCATCTTTTATACATATGGTAATGATAGAAAAACTGAAGACTTGAATGTCAGAGTTTAATACTGTGTTGACTTTAGAAACAAAGCACAAGCTCAGATTAGGATAGAATGTGGAAAGGAATGAAACATGGCATTTTTCAAGGAGCCAACCTGTCATTTGACTCAAGAGGTTTAGGACATCACAGGAAAGTCTGACAGCATGGGTGAATGGGACTTTTAAATGCAACAGATCTATTAAAATGACTGCCTACACTATGGTTATCTATTCTCTTCTGGAGTACTGTCATTCAGTTAGGATCCTTACCAGGCAGGGTTAATGGAGTACCTCAAGAAAGGAATACCTCGAGAAGGTCCAGAGAAGGGCAGCACGTTTTGTATTATTGAATAATAAGGGAGAGAGTGTCATAAACACGTTATAGGATTTGGGGGGTGGACATCGTTAAAACAAAAGGATTTTCCCATTCTGGTGGAATCTTCTCACTAAATTTCAATGCCCAACTTTCTCCTCTGAATGCAAAATATTTTGTTGATTCCAGCTTACATAGGGAGAAATGATCATCAGCATAAACAGCTATGATCAGCATAAACAGCTATTGGTTAAGAATGTTCAACAGTCAGCAGATATTTCAACTACCCAATTTTAACTCAGTCAATGTGAAATGTCAGCTATCTTTATTGCATCAAAATATTAGAGGACTGAGAAATAAAATTAATGAATTAATTATCTGCATTGATGAATTAGAGTCTTCAAACCCAGCTGATGTAATCTGCCCCTCTGAACATCATGTGACCACTGGTATAGAACTTTTAAGTGTTACAGTGTTTAGGTTAGCATCTCACTTTTGTACAGAAGAAATGGAGAAAGGAGGAGTTGCCACATTCATCAGGAACTGTCATAAATTTAAGAACATAGATATTCATAAACTTTGCCTAGAACAGCATATGGATGCATGTGCAACAGAAGTAGAATTTCACAAAAAATTCTTCATAATATTAAGTGTATATCAAGCACCTGCAGGTAACTTTAATCTGTTCATAAACCACCTTGAAGCTGTATTGGCCAATTTAACAACGAAAAACAAAGAAATAGTGGTTGCTGGTGATTTCAATGTAGATTTCCTTAAAGACTCTCCCAATACGAAATTATTTGAGTTAGTAACACTATCATTCAACTTAATTCCCACTGTAAAGTTCCCCACTAGGGTAGCCAATTGCTCACAAACAGCCATTGATAATATCTTTATAGAAAAGACAAATGAACAAAATCATATTACAAAACCAATAGTCAATGGCCTCTCAGACCTTGACATGCAGTTCGTTCTGTTAAATGTTAATAATCAACAGGATATAAAATCTGTTAAATCTGAGCTGAACAGGGTAATCAATAAGGCAAAAATTGATTATTTTAGGACACTCCTCAGAGACATGCACTGGGCTGATGTTTACAGTGCTCATGGCATGAATGAAAAATATAACTCTTTTGCTAATAAAGTGCTCACCTTATCTGAACACTGTTTTCCCCCAAAACTAACCAAGGTTAGAGCAAATTCTACAAAGAAGCCATGGATTACTCAAGGAATAGGGGTATCTTGTAAAACAAAAAGAAAACTCTATCTGTCAATCTGAAACAGTTCTGATGTTGACGCTATAGCACATTACAAGAAATACTGCAAAATATCAAAGACTGTAATATGGACATCAAAGCAAATATATTACAAGGAAAAGATAGTCATATCAGATAACAAAATAAAGACAGTATGGGATATAGTAAAGGAGGAGACCGATAGAACCACACATGAAGAGGGACAAATAGCATTAAGAGTAAATGATACATTGGTGACAGATGTGTATAGTGTTGCAGAACTTTTTAACAAACATTTTATAACTATTACTGAAAAGATGGGGTTGTCAGGTTTTGTAGATGCTGCTATGGAATACGTCAGACCAGACATTTCAAGTAACTTCCATAATATGAATTTGACCCACACTACCCCAGCAGAAATAATGTCCATCATAAAATCTTGAAAATCAAAAACATCTAGTGGGTATGATGAAATTTCAACAAAGTTAATTAAAGAATGTGATTCAGAGTTAAGTAACATATTAAGCTACCTGTGTAACTAGTCGTTTATCAGTGGAATATTTCCTGAATGGTTGAAACATGCTGAAGTTAAACCTGTTTAAGAAGGGAGAGATAGCATCAAATTTCCATCCAATTTAACTTTTGCCAGCATTCTCAAAAATTTTTGGAAAAGTAATGTACAATCGGCTTTATAACCATCTTATCTCAAATTGCATACTGTCAGAGTCACAGTCCAGATTTCTAAAGGGTTCTAAGGCTATCTACACTTACAGTGAAAATGTACTTAATTCATTAGAGAAAAAATTGCAGGCAACTGGTATATTTTTTGATCTGTAAAAGGCATTTGACTGTGTAAATCACAATGACCTTTTAAGTAAATTTGAATATTATGGTGTAACAGGAAATGCTGCAAAATGGTTCAAATCTTATATCTCTGCCACAAAACAAAGGGTACCATTAGGAAATAGACATGTATTAAGTTATCAGGCATCATCCAACTGGAAACTAATTACATGTGGGGCCCCATAAGGTTCAATTTTAGGGCCCTTACTTTTTCTTGTGTATATCAATGACCTTTCATCAGTAACATTACCAGATGCCAAGTTTGTTTTGTTTGCTGATGATACAAACATTGCAATAAATAGCAAGTTAAGTGTAGTCTTATAAAGATCGGCAAATAAAATATTTGTGGACATTAATCACTGGTTCCTAGCCAATTCTTTGTCAGTAAACGTTGAAAAAAAAAAAAAAAAAAAAAAGCACACTACATGCAGTTCATAACTTGAAAGGGGTGTCCCACAAGAATATGCCTAACATATGATGACAAGCAGATAGAAGAATTGGACGGTGTTAAGTTCTTGGGATTACAGCTTGATAATAAATTTAACTGGGAGGAGCACACCACAGAACTGCTGAAGTGTATTAACAAATCTCTATTTGCAATGCGAATTGTGTCAGACATAGAGGATATAAAAAAATGAAAAAGCTAGCATACTATGCTTACTTTCATTCCATAATGTGATATGGGATTTTTCTTTTGGGGGGGGGGGGGGGGGGGGTTATTCATCAAGCCACGCTAAAGTTTTCCGACCACAAAAATGTGCAGTAAGAGTTACATGTGGTGTGAACTCAAGAACATCCTGCTTAAGCCTAGAACTAGGTATACTAACTACTGCTTCCCAATGTATTTATTCCTTAATGAAATTTGTCATTAAAAATATATCACTTTTTCAAATCAACAGCTCAATTCATGTGTGGCGCCAATGAAGTCGACACCAGTATCGATCTGAGTATCATCTTTGAACTAAGCTAAACATTATCTTTGTGCAGTTCCACCATCAAGTTCTTTGTAAGCCTTGCTTGTGTAAAGAGGTGAATAAATGAACTCCTGATAATAAGGTGGTGTTTGGTGTAACTGACTTGAGGATCCACCACACTGGTGACCCCGAGTTGTAACGTCTTCCGTTTTCGCCGTTTTACTGTGTCCGCGTTGTCCGCATCGGTTATTTTCGCGTGTATTACATCAACACAACATTTGAACAATGGCTTCGACCCAACACCTAACGCTGGACTTTGTGATCGACATGCATCGTGTTGCAGGCGATGTACACCCGCCAGGACTGCAACACGATGCCTCTCACTTGCCGATTACGCCAATTTTGCCGGACATTTTCGAGCCTGCAACAATAAGTGAGGTTAGGAGTGTGCATGACTCCGGCTATCAGACGCCTTTGTTCCCACCACATGTGCCCTCCCTCATCAACGGTGCAGTTACCTCTTACGGATCTCTGTGCAGTGCGGGACCAATGCCGATTTCTGCAAATGCTTCATTGGACAACCTACTACCACTAGGACAACGATTTGCCACACCACAATCCGGGGAGTACCATGTGGATTCCTGCCATGTGGCTGGAACTGCTTTGTTCACAGGTCAACCTCCTCAGCATCCAACCATGCCCGCACCTGCCTCGGTTCAGTATCAGCACATGCCTTCCTGCTTCATACCTCGGCCTGCAACAGGAACAATAGCTTGTTATCTGTGCCTGACCTCCAACTCCATCCTACTGCTACACCTCAGTGTTTTGTGCCATGTCATTCACCTTATCCGCACACCGTTTAGAGTGGTGTGACTATGAACAGTGAACATTCACACATTCCGTCCGACGTTCGACATCATTTCCACACTGTGCTTCTGGACAGCCCACACCTCCACAGCCTCCCTGCAACACAGGTGACTCTGGCTCTGTCCGCACATTGAGCTTTCCACGGACTAGCACGCATTTTCAAACTTTGAACTTTTTCTCACCTGTTGCCCTGCACCGGCTCCAGTCGAGCTTCCGCTTCCATTCTCGGCACATCTCGATGCCGCATCCACGTTGGTCTTCTGCGACACATCAATCCAAACACACCCGCAAAGTGTTGAACTTCCGCAACCGCAATCGACACATTATGGTGTCTCACCCGTGTCAGCCTTCTACGTCACGATGGATCGCGCTCAACCACAATGCGTCACCTTCATGCTGCCACCCAACCAGCCGTCGTCGCCACATACCTGGAGACACACTCTCCTGGAATACTGCAGCAACAGCAGCTCGTTTCAGGCAATGCCCCAATGAATTCAACTCAACCTGTTCTTCTGAACATTCTACAATGCTTACCGACGCTGCCGCCATTCAATCCCGACAGGGCAACAACCTGGTTCTTAATTGTGGATGAAGTGTTCGACCATTTCAAACTCGACGAGTCAACCAGATTTCTGTGCCGTATTACCCACCTCCACGACCAGGAGGACTTGATTGCTGACCCGGTCTCAGCTACCCGGTACACTCTGGCCAAAAAGACAGTTCCACGTCAGCTTGCGTGCTCAACTGAGACAGCAATACGGCAAGTGCTCCACGCTGAGCAATTAGGCAATGACAAACCTTCCCAACTCTGGAGACGGCTACGGGCCCTGGTCAGCGACGATCTACTCTCTGACACAGCTCTCCTTGCCATCTGGTCAGATAAACTACCTCCTCACATCTGCTTTGCTCTGGCTCAGAGGTCTCCCGAACCTGTCGAGCAACGAATGACAATTGCTGACAAACTACATCATGCATCACTGCTCTACTTTGCCAGCCACTGCCTACCTGGCAAGTCTTAGGTCCAGGCTCTTTGTCCCGCAGCCGGATGTGGCCAGGGCCGTACTGTACCGACTGTTCCGCTCGCTCCGGGAAGCAGTAAACAAGCAGCTGGGATGTCACCGGCTCCACCCATGGTCACGTCCCCTCCGGCATCCGAACCTGCTGTGGCCACCGAACCTCACTCACTGGCTCTGGCAGCGAACTTTCTGCAGGAAATACAACTGCACTACCCATACTGTTAATTCCACACACGGTTTGGTGAGGCAGACAAAACTGCAGACTACCCTGTTGCTTCCCAAACGCCAATTGCAGGTACGTCCGGGTGCCTGCTCATAACATGACAGGCACCTCCCAGTGCTCCATTCTGTCTGGGAACAATCGGATAATTACGGATGACTTTATATTAAAGACATTTCATCGGGATACTTTTTCCTAGTGGACACAGGCACCTACGTCCTTAGTGTTGTTGAACATACACCCTCATCATACTTCACTGCAAGCCGTGAATTCAACTAAACTACAATGCTCGGGTTCAACCTCCTACGTCGTCTCACTCTCCGCCAACTGCAATCTTGAGTGGACTTTCTTAGTGTGCAATATTGAGGAACCTATACTAGGCATTGACTTCTTGTGACACCATAAACTATCGCCGGACCTAGTGCGAAACCCCATGTTTCATCACCCATCCAAAACTCATTTCCACTGTGCTCCGTCAAGCAAACCCCCCTGTGACACATCGGTCCGGGCTCATCTCATCCGTACATGCTCATCTCTGTCGATGACATTACAAGAAACAACGCACAAGTGCCTTGTCAAGTTTGAAAAAGTCACTCGCCTACACAAGGAAAACTTTGAGCTCTCCCTCCGGCTCCACGAAACTCAGCTCCTGCTCTCCAACGCAGCAAAGGAATTACAGACACTGCAGCAAGAACAAAGCAAAGTCAGTAAGTGCGCCAAATCTGCTTGTAGTCCCAGCAGCCAAGCGTCCGTGTGCTTACCTCCTGCTACCCCTCACAACTGTGCTATCAAGTCTACCATAACATGTACTGAAAGTTCCACAGACCACACCCCCCTAACATGGCAGCATTTGACACTCGGCCGGACACGAGTGCGCATGCGCGACGAGCGTCACGTGTTCCCGAACTGACAGCTCCTACCCCTCCCCTTGTGGACAGCACCTCAAACTATGCAACTTGGGATCCTGTGTGACGCCGTGCGACCGCCACTGTCAACACAAACAGTGCACTCACGCCAAGTGCTTTGTCTGCGACCGTGCTGCCATAGGCCGCGCCCTCGGACAATTGATTCACTAACGCTTCACGAGCTCTACCGAGCTCACCCGACCATGGTGCCAATGCCTCGGGCTGGCGCTCATCTTGTCACGTTGACTCTTGGGACACTTCGCCACCTCAGCTTCCGTCGGATCCGCCGAGTGGCTCTGAACATCACGGCCACACCTCGCCTGCCCTGCCCACCACACATTGTAAACAAACCTCCTCCCATGCCGCCGGCAACATTTCCGCCAACACCAACAGCACAGTTCACAAGCTTCACCTCACACCAGGCCCTCCGATCTCCAGTAAACCACATTGACTTTGTCCCGAGTGCCACTCCGACTTTAAAAAGCAGATTTCTGAACTTCTAAGCTCCGGCATCATTGAACCCTCTGCCAGTAGCTGGTCTACACCCATTCACATGACACCCATGAAAGACGGGTCCTGGTGCATGTGCAGAGACTACTGTCGACTAAACGCACGAACATTTATGGACACCTACCCCATACCCAACATTGCCGACTTTTCCAGTTCCCTTGCAGGTGTGACCACGTTCTCGGTCATTGATTGCAAACGTGCCTACCATCAGATCCCGATGGCACCTGAAGACATCGAGAAGACAACAATCACCACCACAATTGGGTTATTTCAGCTCTGATTCATGCCCTACGGTCTGAAAAACGCAACCCAGACCTAGCAACGCTTCATGAATGAAGTGCTATTCGACCTACAATTCTGCTTTGCATACCTTGACGACATTCTTGTGTTCAGCCCCTCCGTCGAGGACAACATTCGACATGTGCAAACTGTTATGAACACTCCGCGGCAGCAGGCATCGAGACCAACCGGTTTTCGGGTCTCTGCCGACAGCATTTCACCACTCCCTGAGAAGGTACAAACAATACTAAACCTACCCAGACCTGCGTCATTCAAAGAGCTCTGGCACTTTCTGGGGATGGTTAATTATTATCGCCGACATCTACCTCGGGCTGCAGAGATTCAGGCTCCACCGTCTGATACCTTGGCAGGCACCCACACTTCTGGATCTCGGACTGTTCCATGGACTCCTGCTATGACTGATTCTTTCACCACCCTCAAAAGTCTTCTTGCCAATGCCTGCACCATCGTGCATCCTCACCCCAATGCGCAGCTTTTCATCACCACAGACGCGAGTGATACTGCCATCGGCGCTGTCCTTAACCAGACAATCGACGGCCAGACTTCGCCTCTGCAGTTCTTCTCACGCAAGCTCACCAGCGCACAACAGAAATATTCAGCGTTTGACAGGGAATTGCTCGTGGTCTATGAAGTGATCAAGCATTTTAAGACTGACGTTGAGGGACGCACTTTCTATGTATTAACGGACCACAAACCCCTGCCTGCAACCATTACAAACCTGCCAGTGGATGCGCCTCCTCGCTGCTTCAGATACATGGACTTCATATCTCAGTTGACCACTGATGTCAGACACATAAAGGGTGCTGACAATATAGTTGCTGATTTCCTTTCACGAGTCGATGCAGTTCATTCGCTGCTAGACCTCTCTGAACCGCCTAGCCTCCAACCCGCTGATGAGGACACACAAGACCTGATTTCAGACTCTACCTCTTCACAACACTTCATCCGCGCCACCTTCCCTGGCATTTCTGGCGAGATCTGGTGTGAAGACAGTACGGGCACGTTACGCCCGCTCATCCCAACCACACTCCATCGAGATGTCTTCAACACACTGTGTAATTTAGCCCACCCCGGGGTTCGTGAGTCCACACGCCTCATTGCAGAGCACTTTGTGTGGAGAAATGTCAACAAGGACTGCCAGCAATGGGCACACTTCTACGTTGCATGCCAACGCTGAAAAGTACACAAGCACACTTTACCCCCCCCTCGGAGCCTTTTCGATCCATCCTGGGCATTTACAGCATATTCATATTGACATTTTCAGCCCTCTCCCCCCCCCCTCTAACAGCTTTCGACATGTCCTCTCGTCTATCGACCGAACAACTCGCTGGGTCGAGGCTGTCCCCATCCCCAATATTATGCCAGAAACTGTTGCTTGAGCTTTCGTCGAGTCATGGGTATTGCGTTTTGGATGTCCAGCTATCATCACGACTGACCAGGGCAGACAATTTGAGTCAGCCCTGTTCAATGAGATTTGTAACATATGCGGCACCCGGCGCATCGATACCACAACATATTACCCGCAAAGTAACGGGCTAATTGAGCACTGGCACCGCACTTTCAAGTCGGCTCTTCCTTGCCACAACTCTCTATGGACAGAGGCCCTTCCCCTTGTGCTACTCGGCATTCGTGCGATCTATAAGGAAGACCTCAAGGGCACAATAGCCGAGTTTGTATACGGCCAAAACATTGTTCTCCCTGGCGAACTTGTGAGCCCTTCCAGTCCTCTCCCTCAGTCTGACTTACCTTCCTTCATGGACCACGTCTGACGCCACTTCATCAACCTCTATATCCCTCTGCCTGCTAGCCACTCCCACCCTAAGGTTCACGTCCCGAAATCTCTGGACAATAGCGAATACGTCATGCTCCGAGATGACACTGTCCGTGCTCCCCTCCAACCTCCATATACCGGCTTTACCGAGTTCTCCGGCGCTCAGCCAACACCTATGACATCCAGGTAAAATATTCAGCTGTCACAGTCTCTATCAACAGACTTAAGCCTGCTCATGTCGAGTCTTCTTCTACCCCCCTTCAGTCCAAGACCACGCCACTCACTGCCCTGGCTCACGACGCTCCAACCACTTCCTCCAGGTCGGACTTACACACTCAATCGAGTGACCTCCAGCTCCATTCATCAAGCTCTCCTCCAACCTCGCTCCCTACTCTGGTCTCACGCAGTCCGTCGAGTGCCCCATGCTCCCCACGTCGAGCTTACCTACGATCACGCCCTCGCTGCTGGGCCCTTTGCCAATCCCTTTGACCTCTCCCCATTCACCTGCCTCACCCTGTCGAGATTTCTCATACCCCCCCATCTTGAACATGCCCTCGCTCGAGGTGTTTGTGCCTGTTCCCCCAGACATAATCCACATCTCTATAATACTACCCGATACACTGTTCGTCGCTTGTTTCCCTTCATCCAGTGCTCATGACACAACCTCCACCATTCCCTACCACCTTGTGAACTATGTTCCCCTCTCGCCCGACGTCGACCTGGACATGCTTCGTGTGTTCGCCACGCCCACCAGAGACATCGTCGTCGTCGCTCTGTTCTTCCCACAAACTGCCAGCCTACCTGTCGCCGCATGACCAGGATGCCCAGTACGACGCCCAGTGCGCTTCTACGACTTCCAGGTTTGGTGGCTGGACCTTCCTTCACGACACAGCTACCCACACAGCTACCCGACGATACTGTCACGCAGACCGTGGTCCGGCTCCTGCGAAGGAGGGGGAGGAGGGGGGGGGGGGCGCTGTGTGGTGGCGATGAGGTCAACACCAGTATCGATCTGAGTATCATATTTGAACTAAGGTAAACATTATCTTTGTGCAGTTCTGCCATCAAGTTCTTTTTAAGCCTTGCTTGTGTAAAGAGGTGAATAAATGAACTCCTGATAATAAGGTGTTGTTTGGTGTAACTGACCTGAGCATCCACCTCACATTGAATCAATACTAGAAATAAGAATAATATTCACAGGGATTTAAAGTCACTTACTCTTGTACAAAAGGGTGTGCATTATTCAGGAACACACATTTTCAATAACTTGCCAGCAGCCATAAAAAGCTTAACAACCAACGAAATTCAGATTAAGAGAAGCCTGAAGGATTTATTGCTGGTGAACTACTTCTACTTCATTGATGAATTTCTCAGTAGAACCGACTGATTTGTGTGTGTGTGTGTGTGTGTGTGTGTGTGTGTGTGTGTGTGTGTGTGTGTGTGTGTGTGTGTTGTGTTCAATTTCAGTGTAAATAAGTAGTAGTTCTATTACATGTTTATTACCTTATAAATAAAAAAACTTTTTGATCTGGAAAAGGCTGTTCATATGGCAGACTCAATGGACACAAGATAATCAGTGATAGAGCAACCCTGGTGGAAGCCACCCTGACATGGAGCGAGCAGACCACGTGACTCCAGGACCCAACCCAACCGCCGACATACCATACTTTTCAGTAGCTTACAAATAACATTGGTGAGGCTGATGGGCTGATAGCTATCCACATAAAGCGGGTTTTTACTGGGTTTGAGCAGTGGAATGATGGTGCTCTCCTACCAATGCGATGAAAAGATGCCATCACACCCGACCCGGTTGAAGATGATAAGGATATGTCACTTGTAGTCAGATGAGAGATGTTTAAACATCTGGCTGTGGCTCTGACCAGGGCCAGTAGCTGTGTTGGGGCTATCTGCAAGGGCACTGAGGAGCTCCCTCTCTGTAAATGGGGCGTTATAGGATTCACTGCAGCACATAGTGAATGAGAGGATATTCCCTTGCAGTGGCCGTTTGAGTGCGTGAAAGGCTGGGGGGTAATTCTCCCACGCAGAAGCTCAATCAAAGTGCTCAGCAAAGTGCTCTGCAGTCACATTTGCATCGGTAGATAACACACCATTTATGGTAACCCCGGGGGACTCCTGTTGGGGCCTGGTACCCGAAGACGTTTCGTCTTTGCCGAGACTTGGGAAGGTGATGTGTTGCACCCAATGGTCAAGACGTTATCTCTACCAACACCCCTGCTTCTGTCATTTGATAAGGTAGTGAACACAGGCATGGAGCCATTTAAAGGCTATGAAGTGCTCGAGGGAAGGGTGCTGCTTATGCTGCTGTAGAGCTCGCCGACACTCTTTAATTGCTTCAGTGACTTCTGACGACCACCAAGGGACTGCCTTATGCCTTGTTCGCCCTAAAGAGTGAGGGGTCACATTTTCTACATCTACATCTACATCTATGTGATTACTATGCTATTCACAATAAAGTGGCTGGCAGAGGGTTCAATGAACCACCTTCATGCTGTCTCACTACCATTCCACTCTCGAACGGCACGCGGGAATAGCGGGCACTTAAATTTTTCCGTGCGAGCCCTAATTACTCTTATTTTATTGTGATGATCATTTCTTCCTATGTAGGTTGGTGCCAACAGAATGTTTTCACAATAGGAGAAAACTGGTGATTGAAATTTCATGAGAAGATTCTACCGCAACGAGAAACGCCTTCGTTTTAATGATTGCCACTCCAATTCATGTATCATGTCTGTGACACTATCTCCCCTATTTCATGTTAATACAAAACGAGCTGCCCTTCTTTGTACTTTTTCGATGTCATCCATCAGTCCCACCTGATGCAGATCCCACACTGCACAGCAGTACTCCAGAACAGGGCAGACAAGCGTAGTGTAAGCAGTCTCTTTGGTGGACCTGTTGCACCTTCTAAGTGTTATGGCAATGAATCATAGTCTTTGGCTTGCTCTACCCACAATATTATCTATGTGATTGTTCCAATTTAGGTTATTTGTAATTGTAATCCCTAAGTGTTTAGTTGAATTTACAGCCCTCAGATTTGTGTGACTTATTGTGTAATCAAAGTTTAGCTGATTTCTTTTAGTACTCAAGTGAATAACTTCGCACTTTTCTTTATTTAGGGTCAATTGCCACTTTCACACCATACAGATATCTTATCTAAATCATTTTGCAAGTAATTTTGATCATCTGATGACTTTACAAGACAATAACTGACAGCATCATCTGCAAACAATCTAAGACAGCTACTCAGATTGTCTCCTATGTTGTTAATATAGATCAGGAACAATAGAGGGCCTATAACACTTCCTTGGGGAATGCTGGATATTACTTCTGTTTTACTGGATGACTTTCCATCTGTTACTATGAACTGTAACCTTTCTGACAGGAAACCATGAATCCAGTCGCACAACTGAGGCAATACTCCGTAGGCACACAGTTTGATTAGAAGACGCTTGTGAGGAATGGTGTCGAAAGCATTCTGGAAATCCAAAAATATGGAATCAATTTGACATCCCCTGTCGGTAGCACTTGTTACTTCATGAGTATAAAGAGCTAGTTGTGTTTCACAAGAAAGATATTTTCTGAAACCATGCTGACTATATGTCAATAAATCATTTTCTTCGAGGTACTTCATAATGTTCGAATACAGTATATGATTTAAATCCTACTGCAAATTGATGTTAGTGATACAGGCCTGTAATCCAGTGAATTACTCCTACTTCCCTTTTTGGGTATTGGTGTGACTTGAGCAATTTTCCAGTCATTAGGTACGGATCTTTCTGTGAGAGAGTAGTTGTATATAATTGCTAAATATGGAGCTATTTTGTCAGCATACTCTGAGAGGAACCTGACTGATATACCATCTGGATCGGAGGCCTTGCCTTTATTAAGTGATTTAAGCTGCTTTGTTACACCGAGGATATCTACTTCTATGTTTCTCATCTTGGTAGATGTTCTTGATTGGAATTCAAGAATATTTACTTCGTCGTCTTTGGTGAAGGAGTTTTGGAAAACCGTGTTTAATAATTCTGCTTTAGTGGCCTTGTCATCAGTGACTTTGCGGTGGAGCGGTTCTTTCCGTCCCTTTTCGACGAACCTGCACCTACCTGTGAACATTGTCTCAGCAGATTAGTAGGAATGCCAAGTGAAACCTACTGTACTTTGATGTGAACCAGGCTGCAATTAAAGTCACTAATCTACGTTTTGGGAGAAACATGAAATGAAAGACTGGAAATTCTGTCCCCAATTAATATATTCTGAAACTTAGGTGAACAAGTATGACTGCCAAGCCCCTGCTAGTCTTAACAGAGTCACTCGCAATCCCTATCACTCACGTTAGCAAGTTTATGGTGTTGCATTTCCCGAAAACATAATAGCTACAAAAATACTAATTGTTTTTGATTGAGAATGCTCGCCAAATATTAAGTCTGTCGATACTAAATGCAGTCACAGTTTTTAGCCACCTGCTCAATACGCCATGTGGAATATATGTCTTTTCTCGTCACAAAATTCACTTAAAAATTCCGAAATTTCTACACACACATCGGAATAATTATGCCGTCACTTCCCAACACTTTTGATGTATGAAACACTGCTAGATCCAGCAATTTATCATTTTCATCGGAACTACTACTGCACACGTCCGATCTCTTTCATGGCTAGGCTTCGACTCTTTCTCTAGAACACTCTAAGTCTTCTCTACCAGCAGAGAAAAGTGCACGAAGAATATTGCTTTACCATTGGTCAGTTTACTCAACAGCCAATAGCAAAACAAAACTCTCCCGCGTCAGTCGGCGCTTTTCATCCATAACCAATCGCAAAATAGTAAACCTCACGACTGCACTTTTTACCGATGTAACAATCTAATATGCCGAAGTTTTGCTTGTGCATAAAGTTATTTACTAATGTTATTTATACCTGAATTAACTTTCTCTTTACCATAAACTTACTTTACAAATCTATTCTACAAAAATCCTCTTTGTCCATATCCATACTTCTTCGAAATGTTCCCAGACTAAATTCTACAACATAACTCATTAAACAATTATCTTCATATTAACCTTAAACCACACATACGCATCATTCATACTGCTAAAACACATTTACAACATTTTACATTCATAAAAAGACATAATAACACTTTATGAAAATATTAGAACAGTTTACGAAAAACATTCTATTACTTTAGTGCACTCTAGTGGGTACAATTGAAACTAAAATCACAGTCCCCCTATCCAATACTGTCCTCTATCGGCTGATAAATAAACTATGTGCGCGTCCAGTCTCGCATCACCATCTGTCACTATCCAGCTCTGAGACACATCTCCTACTTAACCGCCTCCAAGGCAGGATCGTTATACAGCGCTACGCCTCAACTTCACCGTTGTTATCGCACAGTGAAATTATTGTTTGTGTCTTGCCACTGGTGTGCTTTACATATGACCAGAATCTCTTTGGGTTTTCTGCCAGATTTTGAGACAGAATTTCGTTGTGGAAATTATTAAAAGCATCTCACATTGAAGTACGTGCCATATTTCGAACTTCTGTAAAACTTTGCCAATCTTGGGGATTTTGCGTTCTTTTAAGTTTGGCATCCTTTTTTCGTTGCTTCTGCAACAACGATCTGACTCGTTTTGTGCACCATGGTGGATCAGTACCATCACTTATTAATTTACATAGTATATATCTCTCAATTGCTGTTGATACTATCTCTTTGAAAACATTCCACAACTTTTCTACACTTACATGATCAAATCGAAAGGAGTGAAGACTGTCTCTTAAAAAGGCGTTAAGAGCATTTTTATCAGCTTTTTTAAATAGATATACTTTGCGTTTCTTTTTTATGGTTGTAGGTGTTATGGTATTCAGCCTAGCAGCAACTGCCTTGTGGTCACTAATCCCTGTATTTGTCACAACACTCACTATTTGTCCAGGATTATTTGTTGCTAAAAGGTCAAGTATGCTTTCGCAATCATTTACGCTTCGAGTGGGCTCATGAACTAATTGTTCAAAATAATTTTCTGAGAAAGCATTCAGTACAATTTCGGATGATGTTTTATGCCTGCCACCAGCTTTAAACATATAATTTTTCCAGCATATCAAGAGTAGATTGAAGTACCACCGACTATAATTGTATGACCGGGTTACTTATTTGAAATGAGACTCAAGTTTTCTTTGAACTGTTCAGCAATTTTTTCTGAGTCGGGGGGTCGGTAAAATGATCCAATTAATAGTTAAGTCCGATTGTCAGGTAAAACCTCTACCCATACTATTTCACATGAACTATCTACTTCAATTTTGCTACAAGGTAAACTACCTCTGGCAGCAATAAATACTCCACCACCAACTGCATTTAATGTACCCTTTCTGAACACTGTTACATCGTTTGAAAAAATTTCGGCTGAACTTATTTCCGGCTTTAGCCAGCTCTCTGTACCTACAACTATTTGAGCTTCAGTGCTTTCTATTAGGGATTGGAGCTCTGGTTCTTTGCCAACACAGCTACGACAATTTACAACTAAAAAACCAATTGTTTCTACAAATACCTTACTGTGTATTACCTGCCCACTTTCTGACGGATGCCCCTTCTGTGGTTCCCTGAGACCCTCTAACCTAAAAAACAGCCCAGTCCCTTCCACACAGCCCCCACTACCCATGTAGCTGCCTCCCGTGTGTAGTGGACTCCTGACCTATTAAGCAGAACCCAGAAACCCACTACCCAATGGCACAAGTCAAGGAATCTGCAGCTTACACGGTCACAGAATCACCTGAGCCTCTGATTCAGACCCTCCACTCGGCTCTGCACTAAATGACCACAGTCTGCTGCAGATGGTGAGCTCCGCCTTAATCTCAGAAACAAGACTGGCAGTCTTTACCATTTCCGCTAGCCGCCCAAAACCAGACAGAATGTGCTCCAATCCAAGGCGACACATGTCATTGGTACCGACATGAGCCACCACCTGCAGTTGGCTGCACCCTGTACTCTTCATGGCATCTGGAAGCACCCTTTCCACATCCAGAATGACTCCCCCCAGAATGCACACGGAGTGCACATTGGCTTCCTTCCCCTCCTTGGCAGCCATGTTCCTAAGGGGCCCCATTACGTGCCTAACGTTGGAGCTCCCAACTACCAGCAAACCCACCCTCTGTGAATGCCCAGACCTTGTGGACCGAGAAGCTTCCTCTGGAACGGGGTGGATGACTGCATCCAGCTCAGAGACATCGTCGGCCACAGATAATGCCCGAAACCTGTTCGTCAAACGAACTGGGGAGGCCCAACGATCGGCCCCATGGAAAGTTTTTCACTGCCTGCCAGACTTTGCAATGATCTCCCATTTGACCATGGGTGAGGGGTCAACCTCAGTGCAGGCACTTCCCAGGGAGGTCACAGCAGTGGACCAATCGGAGGACACGTGGGACGTGCTCGGCGTCCCTCACATCCCTGTGTCCGATCCCCCACAGTGACACCCCTTGGCAGCAGCCTCAAGCTGTGTGACAGAAGCCAACATAGCCTGAAGCTGTGAGTGAAGAGTCACCAGCTCAGCTTGCATCTGTACACAACATTCACAGTTGCTATCCATTACTGCACTCGTCCTGTTTGAAGCTCATAAAAATATGTAGGAAGCAAACGGTGTACTCGCCTTAGGAACAATTGTTGTAGACACCTGCTCAACCATCACATCAATGTTATCATGTGGGGGAGATTCAACATTGACAGCAGAGGTGAAAGTTTCCCGGTCTGCCTTGTTTAAAGCCCATCTGGGCAGGCAACTATGGGCCTGTCGCTGGGGCAGTGACAGGAAGATGGGGATGTGGTCACTACCACATGGGTCGTCATGTGCTCTCCAGTGGATATATGGGAGAAGTCCTGGGCTGCAAATTGATAAATCAATGGCTGAGTAACTACCATGAGCCACACTGAAATGTGTGGCAGCCCCAGTGTTTAAGAGGCACAGGTCGAGCTGAGACAGTGAAGTTTCAATATCTCTGCCTCGGCCATAAACCATGGTACCACCCCACAAGGGGTTATGGGCATTAAAATCTCCCAAAAGTAGGAAATGTTTAGGGAGCTGATCAATCAGTGCAGCTAACATATTCAGGGTTACTGCACCACCTGGAGGAAGATATACATTGCAGACAGTTATTTCCTGCATTGTTCTGACAGCCTCAGCTTCAAGAGAGGTTTGAAGGGACATATGTTCACTACAGACTGAGTTTAGGACAAACTCCACCTGACACTCGATTATAGTTGCTACAGTTCCTGTAATATCCCTTATAGCGGTGGAGGGCAGGGGTTCGCATTGCCGGGAACTAGGTTTTCTGGAGGGCAGTGCAGATAGCAGGTGTAAAGCTTAACAGTTGCTGTAGCTCAGCCAGGCAGTGGAAAAAACTGCTGCAGATCCATAGGAGGATGACATCATGAGACTGGGAAGGCATGGAACATTCAATGAGGCAGTTTACACCTCAGGGTCACCTGCTGCCACTGACATTTTGCCTGAGCAGTCTATATGCATTTTGTCTGAGGGTCTGGCGAGATCTAGGTCCCCAGCGGACACCAAAATCTCCACTCCATCCTCAGATGCAGAAATTGTAGGTAGCAGTGGTGTGGGTGCCACCGCAATTTCTATGGTCTTAGGGGTTCTCATTTTGGATTTCTCTTGCTGCTCCTTGGGTTTCCCTGGCTGGGAGGACTTCACTGATTCAATCTCTGGGACTTAGGATGAGCATGAAGCCCTACAACCAGCTGCTTTTGGGTTCTTCAGCCACAGGCGGGTGTCATATTTCCCACTACCAGAATCCTGGGAAGGGAGTGACCCAAGGGACCCGTTCCTAGTGAGAGAAGTTGAAGAAGACTTACGCTTCTTCAGCTTAGAAGTGGGGACTGATGCCCCCGATGGTTGGGGGTGTGTTGCTCCTAAAGTAGGTAGTGCAGGAGCAACAAGGAGGGAAATGCCCCCCCCCCCCCCCACCATCAAGGGGGCAGGTGTAGTCTTCCAGCTCTGACAGGTGACTTGGGTTGGTGGAACTGAAGGTGCCAGAACTGTTGTAGCGGCGGTGTAAGATGATGTCACATGCACAGGATGCAGGCTTTCAAATTTTCTCTTAGGCTCAGTGTAGGTCAGTTGGTCCAGGGTTATGGAGGATCCTGTAGTCTGGTGAGCAAGGCCAATGGTGCTCTCCACAGTTGACACAGATGGGAGGCAGGGCACATGGAATATTGGGATCTGATAAGCATCCGCAACCTCGGCATGTAACACTGGAAGTACAGCGGAAAGACATATGGCAGAACTTCCAGTACTTAAGGCACTGCATTAGAGGAGGGATATAGGGCTTTACAGCACAGCGGTACACCATCACTTTGACCTTCTCAGGCAATGTTTCATCCTCAAAGAGCGAGAAGAAGGCACTGGTGGCAACCTTATTATAACCTCTGACATGCTGGACGAAATGTACACCTCACCACTCTAAAGTGGCGTGCAGCTCATCGTCAACTGCAAAAGAATGTCCTTGTGAATTAGGATACCCTGGACCATATTTAACCTCTTATAGGGTGTGATGGTTACAGAAACGTCCCCCAGTTTCTCAGAAGCGAGCAACTCCTGTGACTGGGCAGAGGATACTGTTTTGATCAAGACTGACCCAGATCTCATTTTAGACACGCCCTCCACCTCCCAAAACTTGTCCTCTAATTGTTCAACAATAATCTGAGGCATCATCATCATGAAAGATTGCCCATCAGCTCTCGAACATACAAGGTACCGGGGCGAATAAGATCTGCTGCCATCCTTAGCCTGACGTTCCTCCAATGGTGTTGCCAGGGAGGAGAACGATTTGGGGTTGTACTTCTGTGCGCTGGATTGAACTCGCGATCGCTTAGAGACTGCTGCTGTTTCACCACCAGCAAGAGATGATAGACTACTCTTCATCATGTGTCATCCACCCTGATGCCACCCACTCTGACCAGGAGCCCTCCCCACGGGCGCCATCCAGCTGCAGCAAAAGCCACCTGACAGGCTGGCCATTGCCAGGTGTCCCGATGCCCCAGGGGGATGCCCCTTGGCATACATGGGGAGTTAACGGTGCAGGCATCAGCAGAGTGATCCCTATGTGGTCAGGGGGCTACAACCAATAGGGTACATGGCTTCCCCATCACAACAGACTGGCTACCGTACTGGACATCAGGTGCAGAAAAGTCCATGGTCATCGTCAATGCAGAAAGCGACTCTGCATATGCACGCAACTAGGAAAGTGTCCTCACCCAAGAGATGGAGAATGGGTGGGACTGCAATGCAAAGATGATAAAGTGGGCTAAAGATATCAATGCACAATGGCCATGATGCACCATGTAAGGCGTTTATCATTCAAGATCATACTAAGCAGTGAGGCAGCAGTTTGAGACTTCACTCAAATGTCTTTAAGTGCTAAGGCATTTTAGATGACAAATGTGGCCATCTCATGTCTTATAATAATTCAGGAGTTCATTCTTTCATCTCAGAGTTAGATACCAGATGATTAGTTTCTTTTGCAGTCATTACTTAGTTTTGAACTGGGATGATACTTCTGTATGAGACTCAAACACTAGAAAAAACACAGTGCCCACTGTGACTTTATAAATGTGCATCTCTGTGTGTATGCAGTCTGTTCCAGATTATTCTGAATAAATGTGTATTGACAAAATCTGTTCTTGTTTCTTGATGTAGTGCACATAGTTTTATTCCATATTACACCTTAATGACACAAGAATGTCACAATATAAAATTCCTATTAATTAAATTTTGTGTACAATGCATGTCTTAAGAAAAATATTCACATTATCCAGTATACAAGGGAACACCATGGAAATACACATTTGATAATGTGACAGTTCACAGCTAACACATAGAGTAAATCATAAGTCGTAATTGGTTGTAGTGCGCAAAAAATGTAAAAGTAACACTGATTTAGCCTACATTAAGTCAGAGAACATCAAAATTTTAATTTTAGTTTATGAAATAACATAATGTAATGAGAAATTTACTCTGCTCTACTTAAGTCTGCCATACTAAGCAATAATTTCATTATTTCATAAATAGTCAGTTATATACAAAATGATTTCATGTGAAAACTTATGCAGAACTGTGAAGATTTAATCTCAGCATGAGAACAATTTGAGTAAGTTTGGCAGTGGTTGTACTAATATAGTGCTAATCTACTGATAATCTAATCACTAATAACATAGTCAGAAGAATTTGCGAAGATAGTATGGACATGAGGCAGTTAGCCATTTGTGTACCAGCGACACTTCATTACAAGAGGAAGCATTTGCATTGAGTATGCTAAAATGAACAGACATCAATGATGCCAGTTCATTATGTAGGTGTGTTGTTAGTGAACATGGGAAGCTATGTCAGATATGTTTTTATTTAGCAAAAAACCAAAAGCAATTATAATCTATCAAGCATATACAAAGGAATGCCTCTAAACACTACAATGCCTATGAGTCAAATGACATCTTTGGGTAAGTGCAAAATCTCCTGTAACTGCTTGAGCCTTTAGCAATGACATTTGTGCTGTGTAATTAATTATGTCCACCTGCTAGTGTTATAGGTGTTGATTTTGTCCTACAAGGCAACAATGTTCTTCCACGAAAGGCCAACCTCACACTATTGTCCTAACCTAGTGGTAGTACATCATCTGGAATAGCCATCGTCTACCTAACTGGGAAGTGCAGCCACAGTGGTATGACCCCATGCAACTGCTCAACTGTAAGAAGTCGCATGACTATTATGTGTTACTTCTACAGCCAACTTTAACACTGTAGCTGAAACCCTAGTGTCAGATATGTATGTTGGTGTGCTTAATCCCTTGTTTACCTTATTCAGCTGCTGCTGCTGCTACATTTTTATATTGCTGTACATTGACTCAAGGTACACTTTTGATTGTGATTGTGCTAGTCACTGCAAATACTGATTTGGTTTTCTCTTCCACCTGAACTGTGCCCATTGCTTTGGCATCTAAGCTTTCCTATGACAGCTTACAGTAAATAGATTCAATTGTCCTCTTATCAGCAACTCTACTCAGAGCTGGGACAGCCCAACTACATTATGACATCCTGTCCATTACTACAGGCTTCACCCTCTCCATATCCACAAGTCACTTGTACTGCAGTAGCAGTGCTACATTTTTGTACTGGTTTCAGAAGTGGTGCTGTCCTACAATTAAATGTGATGTTCACCCCTACAACTACATGCTCATCTTTTACACCAAGCAATTCAGTGGTCATGTCAGATGCCTTAGATCATGTATGAACAAACGAAAAATATTAGTAGCACGCTCTATTACCAATAGTGTGTTTAGCTTATTCCTTCCAAATTGAATGTGTTACTGAGAGTTTCAAAATCATTTTCATTTCATTTTGAGTTTGTAGTTGGGAGAAGAATGACTGTATTTGAGGTAAAAAGTGCTTATTATGTTGATATTTTACTAAAATCATTCACTTCAAAATTCTGGTGATGTCTCTGTGTAGTAATAATTTATGATTTTCACTTATTACAGTGTTGAATATTAGAGTTGACTGCAGAAATGGAACTTATTCTGTGTCATAGTTATTCATAGTGAATTTTTCCTATTTTCTTCATAAACATAACAGTAAAGTAAATTTCAAATGGTTCAAATGGATCTAAGCACTATGGGACTTAACATCTGAGGTCATCAGTCCCCTAGATTTGTTGTTGTTGTTGTTGTGGTCTTCAGTCCTGAGACTGGTTTGATGCAGCTCTCCATGCTAATCTATCTTGTGCAAGCTTCTTCATCTCCCAGTACCTACTGCAACCCATTTCCTTCTGAATCTGTTTAGTGTATTCATCTCTTGGTCTCCCAATACGATTTTTACCCTCAACGCTGCCCTCCAATACTAAATTGGTGATCCCTTGATGACTCAGAACATGTACTACCAACCGATCCCTTCTTCTAGTCAAGTTGTGCCACGAACTTCTTTCTCCCCCATCCTATTCAACACCTCCTCATTATTTATATGATCTGCCCATCTAATCTTCAGCATTCTTCTGTAGCACCACATTTCGAAAGCTTCTATTCTCTTCTTGTCCAAAATAGTAATCGTCCATGTTTCACTTCCACACATGGCTACACTCCATACAAATACTTTCAGAAACGACTTCCTCACACTTAAATCTATACTCGACGTTAACAAATTTCTCTTCTTCAGAAATGCTTTCCTTGCCGTTGCCAGTCTACAATTTATATCCTCTCTACTTCAACCATCATTGCTCATCAAATAGCAAAACTCCTTTACTACTTTAAGTGTCTCATTTCCTAATCTAATTCCCTCAGCATCACCCGACTTAATTCGACTACATTCCATTATCCTTGTTTTGCCTTTGTTGATGTTCATCTTATACCCTCCTTTCTTGTCACTGTCCATTCCGTTCAACTGCTCTTCCAAGTGCTTTGCTGTCTCTGACAGAATTACAATATCATCGGTGAACCTCAACGTTTTTATTTCTTCTCCATGAACTGTAGTACCTACTCCGAATTTTTCTTTTGTTTCCTTCACTGTTTGCTCAATATACAGATTGAATAACATCGGGGATAGGCTACAACCCTGTCTCACTACCTTCCCAACCACTGCTTCCCTTTCATGCCCCTCGACTCTTATAACTGCCATCTGATTTCTGTACAAATTGTAAATAGCCTTTCGCTTCCTGTATTTTATCCCTGCCACCTTCAGAATTTGAAAGAGAGTATTCCAGTCAGCATTGTCAAAAGTTTTCTCTAAGTCTACAAATGCTCAAAACATAGGTTTGCCTTTCCTTAATCTATTTTCTAAGATAAGTTGTAGGGTCAGTATTGCCTCACGTGTTCCAGTATTTCTATGGAATCCAAACTGAATCCCCCCCCCCCCTCCGAGATCGGCTTCTATCAGTTTTTCCATTCGTCTGTAAAGAATTTGCGTTAGTATTTTGCATCCGTGACTTATTAAACTGATTGTTCGGTAATTTTCACATCTGTCAGCACCTGCTTTCTTTGGGATTGGAATTATTATATTCGTCTTGAAGTCTGAGGGTATTTTGCCTGTCTCATACATCTTGCTCACCAGATGGTAGAGTATTGTCAGAACTGGCTCTCCCAAGGCCGTCAGTAGTTCTAATGGAATGTTGTCTACTCCCGGGGCCATGTTTTGACTCAGGTCTTTCAGTGCTCTGTCAAACTCTTCACGCAGTATCGTATCTCCCATTTCATCTTCATCTAAATCCTCTTCCATTTCCATAATATTGTCCTCAAGTACATTGCCCTTGTATAGACCCTCTATATACTCCTTCCATCAGAGATTTAGGAACCAGGTTTTAAATTGTAAGACGTTTCCAGAGGCAGATGTGGACTCCGACCACAATCTATTGGTTATGAACTGTAGATCAAAACTGAAGAAACTGCAAAAAGGTGGGAATTTAAGGAGATGGGACCTGGATAAACTGAAAGAACCAGAGGTTGTATAGCGTTTCAGGGAGAGCATAAGGGATCAATTGATAGGACTGGGGGAAAGAAATACAGTAGAAGAAGAATGGGTAGCTTTGAGGAATGAAATAGTGAAGGCAGCAGAGGATAAAGTAGGTAAAAAGACGAGGGCTAGTAGAAATCCTTGGGTAACAGAAGAAATATTGAATTTAATTGATGAAAGGAGAAAATATAAAAATGCAGTAAATGAAGCAGGCAAAAAGGAATACAAACATCTCAAAAATGAGATTGACAGGAAGTGCAAAATGGCTAAGCAGGGATGGCTAGAGGACAAATGTATGGATGCATAGGCTTGTCTCACTAGGGGTAAGATAGATACTGCCTACAGGAAAATTAAAGAGACCTTTGGAGAAAAGAGAGCCACTTGTATGAATATCAAGAGCTCAGATGGAAACCCAGTTCTAAGCAAAGAAGGGAAAGCAGAAAGGTGGAAGGAGTATATAAAGGGTCTATACAAGGGCGATGTACTTGAGGACAATATTATGGAAATGGAAGAGAATGTAGATGAAGATGAAATGGGAGATACGATACTGTGTGAAGAGTTTGACAGAGCACTGAAAGACCTGAGTCGAAACAAGGCCCCAGTATTAGACAACATTCCATTATAATTACTGACGGCCTTGGGAGAGCCAGTCCTATCAAAACTCTACCATCTGGTGAGCAAGATGTATGAGACAACCACAATACCCTCAGACTTCAAGACGAATATAATAATTCCAATCCCAAAGAAAGCAGGTGTTGACAGATGTGAAAATTACCGAACAATCAGTTTAATAAGTCACAGCTGCAAAATACTAATGCAAATTCTTTATAGACGAATGGAAAAACTGGTAGAAGCCGACCTCAGTGAAGATTAGTTTGGATTTCGCAGAAATGTTGAAACACGTGAGGCAATACCCTACGATTTATCTTAGAAAATAGATTAAGGAAAGGCAAACCTACATTTCTGGCATTTGTAGACTTAGAGAAAGCTTTTGACAATGTTTACTGGAATACTCTCTTTCAAATTCTAAAGGTGGAGGGGTAAAATGCAGGGAGCGAGAGGCTATTTACAATTTGTACAGAAACCAGATGGCAGTTATAAGAGTCGAGGGGCATGAAAGGGAAGCAGCGGTTGGTAAGGGAGTGAGACAGGGTTGTAGCCTGTCCCCAATGTTATTCAATCTGTATATTGAGCAAGCAGTGAAGGAAACAAAAAAAAAAAAAATCGGGGTAGGTATTACAGTTCATGGAGAAGAAATAAAAACGTTGAGGTTCACCGATGATATTGTAATTCTGTCAGAGACAGCAAAGCACTTAGAAGACCCACTGAATGGAATGGACAGTGACAAGAAAGGAGGATATAAGATGAACATCAACAAAAGCAAAACGAGGATAATGGAATGTAGTCGAATTAAGTCAGATGATGATGAGGGAATTAGATTAGGAAATGAGACACTTAAAGTAGTAAAGGAGTTTTGCTATTTGGTGAGCAATGATGGTTGAAGTAGAGAGGATACAAAATGTAGACTGGAAATGGCAAGGAAAGCATTTCTGAAGAAGAGAAATTTGTTAACATTGGGTATAGATTTAAGTGTGATGAAGTCGTTTCTGAAAGTATTTGTATGTAGTGTAGCCATGTATGGAAGTGAAATATGGACAATAAATAGTTTGGACAAGAAGAGAATAGAAGCTTTCGAAATGTGGTGCTACAGAAGAATGCTGTAAATCAGATGGGTAGATCACATAACATGAGGAGGTATTGAATATAATTGGGGAGAAGAGGAGTTTGTGGCACAACTCGACAAGAAGAAGGGACCGGTTGGTGGGACATGTCCTGAGGCACGAAGGGATCACAAATTTAGCATTGGAGGGCAGCGTGGAGGGTAGAAATCGTAGAGGGAGACCAAGAGATGAATACACTAAGCAGATGCAGAAGGATGTAGGTTGCAGTAAGTGCTGGGAGATGAAGAAGCTTGCACAGGATAGAGTAGCATGGAGAGCTGCATCAAACCAGTCTCAGGACTGAAGACAACAACAACAACAACAACAACAACATCAACAACATGCAACAATTAACTACTGGCATATTTACCATGTGAGGAATCTCTCCAATATCAGCGTCCGTACCTCCAACAACGAAATGAAAAGTTAATGGATAAGGAATTTTAGCTTCCTCTTCCAAAGGCCTTTTATACTCATCACATTCTGAAAAGGAGTATGTAGAAATGTGTTATAATCTCAATGAAAATGTGATAAAAATTTAAACAATGAAAAATTCAGGATGGAATGTAAAAATGTTATGAAAAGAATAGTTGCTAATGACTATATAGCAGAGGTACTGTCAGAGACAGGCACAACAAAACGACTGTCAGAAAGTGAACTTTTAGCCACACACATGCACCTACTCATACAAATGCAACTCATGTGTGAATGAGTTGTGTTTGCATTTGTGTGTGTGTGTGTGTGTGTGTGTGTGTGTGTGTGTGTGTGTGTGTGTTCTATTTTTGACCAAGGCCTTGTTGGGCATCTCAACTGTGTGTTGAGAAGCAAATACCCCTTTCATAATATTGATAATAAATTTGGATGATACACAGGTTGACTAAAATGCAAGTAAGACAGCACATAAAATTAAAGTTCGATTTTGGTTTATCTTCGATTATAATGAAGTGTGCCAAAATAGAATGGTGACATCTTAAGCATGCAAGATAACAGAGCAAAGAGAGTGGCAGAGTATCAGGTGGCTAATCTTGTTGTTTAACAGAGCAGTGTGGGACTCTCCTACCTGTTGTTACAGCACTCCTTACATCAACATTTTTTTTTATTTTGTCTTCTTTTGTTAAGAGCAAATGGACAATAGTCACATGAAATAGCTAATTTCTTGTTCAAGCTTTATTTAATTGAAGTTTACTATTCACTGGAGAGTTTTCAGACTACTGATGATAGTGACACATTCACTTATTGTGAGCATATTTTCTTTGGATGGTTTACTATACATGTAAATGATGTGGAGAAAAAATTTTCAAAACTTCTGCAATTCCAATCTTAAATAATGATTATTTCCAAAACTCAGTACCACAGTTTCTTAGGCCTGATTTTTCTGACTCTAAAAATTTCTATTTCTAAACTTGTTAGTTTTTTATTACTCAATATGGAAAATTGGAATTTCTTGGCATTTTTGTTGCCTCTGGGAATCCTCACATATACAGAAATCAGAAACCATCCTTGTTAAGTAGTACATATTAGAAACAAATAAACAAACAAACACACACACACACACACACACACACACAAATAAAATTATTCAAATGGGATGGGAATTGGCAGCTGTGTGTAAATGTACAAACAAATGACTACAATTCAGAAGTATTGAATGATTTATTAAAGTGAAAGAGCTTCACAATTTGAGCAACTCAGTAGTGCATTGGTCCACCTCTGGCCCTTATGCAAGCAGTAATTCAGCTTGTCATTGGTTGACATAGTTGTTGGATGTCCTCCTGAACGATATCGTGCCTAATTCTGTCCAAATGGTGCATTAGATCATCAAAATCTTGAGATGGTTGGAGGGCCCTATCCATAATGCTCCCAACATTCTCAGCTGGAGAGAGAAATCTGGCAACCTTGTTGACCAAGGTGGGGTTTGGCTAGCATTAAGGAAAGCAGTAGAAACTCTCACCATGTGTAGGCAGGCATGACCTCACTGGAATGTTAGCCTAAGATGGCTTGCCATGAAGGTCGACAAAACAGGTCATGGAATGTTATTGCAGTACCACTGTGCTGTAGGTGACAAAGTAGTCCTGCTATGAAAAAAAAGATGCTTCCGAAAGATGGCGGCTCATACAGAAGTTTTAGTAAGTGGTTCTGTGCAAAATGCCTATATTGCAAATATAAAGTGCATTGTATGTAGTGAAAGACTTTTAAATGGTATTAGACTATGTTCAGTGTGCCAAAAATGGATTCATTTCAACTGTATCTCACCTTTCGATGAAGAAAACATGAAATGCGCCTGTGGTGTAATTAAATGCTGTTTGCGAATGGTGTATTTATAAAAACATGGTAGTGTACACGAAGGAAACATAGTTTCTACATTAGAACAGGACTTATTGTGTGCAAAGCAATTTATAAGTAATCTGGAAACAGTAATAAATGAACTCAAACAAGAACAAAAAGTGGAAAATGAGCCCTTTATTAGGCCTACAAAAAACTGGCGTGTGAAACAAAATGAAAAACACTTCGAATTAAAAACAATTAACAAATATGATCTGCTAGATAAAAATGAAGATACAGTCAACCAGGGAAATAAGAAAAAAGATTTCACATCTCCAGGAAGTACCTGGAAGAAGCAAGAAAATATTAAACATTTGCGAAATCTTGCGCCACGTGAGAAAAATAAGAAAGGTGATGTTTACATATTTTTAACTAGCGATGGAAAAGGCTTAGCAGGTATTATGGCCACTATGCAAAATAAACTAAAAGTAACTGGTTTTACCCGTCCGGGTGCCCCTCTAAATGAAGTTCTAAAAGATTGTGAAACAACAGTGATATATGGTTCCAAATGTGTTATTATTGGAGGAGGAAACGATGTTTATAAGAACAAAAGTGTAAATGCAACTAGGGCTCCAAGAAAATCGTTAGAAAAACTTATACATTCCGATGTATACATCGTAAGCATTCCACATGGACATGATCTGATAGAAGCTTCATGTGTAAACAGAGAAATTGTCAACACAAACAGAAAATTCAGGAAGGTATGTAGCTTTTTCTCTAATGTTACATTTACTGAAGCAACAAGATCAGTGAGAGAACATTTCAGAAAGCATGGCCTGCACAGAAACAACTATGGTAAACAAATCCTGTGCAAAGAAATATTAGAAAAAATTAGCAGGACACAAGAACAAGTACGTAGAACCATACCACTGTCAATGAGTGAAGTAATAGAAGATACAATACAGTATCCAGTACCAGACTCAAAACAACCACAAGATGGAAGAACGGAAGAGGAAACTACACTCTGCCCTGAAAAGGAGTTAAAAGAAGTGTCACCACCAGCAGAAAAAGAAGCAGTGTCGACACCAGCAGAAAAAGAAGCAGTGTCAACACCAGCAGGAAAAAAGCAGTGACCTCACCAGCAGGAGGAGCAGTGTCAACACTAGCAGAAGAAGCTGTGTTGTCACCTACACAAGAAGACGCTATGACAGACATCCCGCAGGCAAGATACAGGAGAGGAGAGAGAACAAGGAAGCAAAAGCATCTCAAGGACCAGGATTTTTTTGCACCAGCAGGTAAAGAGAAAGGTGCCATACAAAATCAAAAGATCAACACAAATATTAATAATATAAGAATCTTGCAGCAGAATGTACAGTATGCATCCAGTAAGTTAGAACAGACAGAAGTACTAGTAGCTGTGGAGTTACCACATATATTTATTATGTCAGAACATGGGCTGAAAGGAAATGAAATTAATGTTTACAACATACAGGAATATAAAAGAGTTGCAAATTTCTGTAGATCTGAACACAAGGGTGGAGGGATTGCAGTCTACGTACACAGTAAAATAAGGGTACTATTCCATGGTCAGTAGACAACTGTACAGAAATGCTGTTTGAAGCTGCAGCAATACAGACAACATATTATGGGGAGAAATGTGTGATAATAGGTATCTACAGATCACCAAACAGCCAGATAAATGGATTTCTAAAAGAGTTAGAAGTACTGTTGGATAAGGCTAGCAGGGAATTCTCTTATATCAAAAGCAAGATGGCGACGAGTGTAGTGATGCATAGTGAACGAGTGAATAAAAGTTACTGTTCTGTCGTAAAAAAGGAATCCTGTGTAAACTGTAAAAGTGAAATCGAAAAACTTAACGAACGCATTTCAAGTTTACAAAAAGTTGTAAATGTTTTAAGACGTGAGATTTCATATATAACTAATGAAAACTGTGAGCTGAAGAAGTTGTGCCATATTCTAAATGATAAAACAATAAAGCCACAAAACGGGAACCTGGTGAGTTATGAGAAGTGGAAAGGAAGCAATAGACAGGCATCAAAGGCAGCAAATGAAATTATAATTACAGATAAAAACAGGTACAGTGTTCTGTCGAATAGTAGTGATACCTGCAATAAGGATATGCAAAATGCTAGTGAAGTGATGCAAAACAGTGAAACAACGTTAGAGTAGATAAAAGTGTCACTAAAAGGTAATCCCTTGTCCACTAAAAGAATAACAAACTCCGTAAAATCTGTCACATTTTGCGATAAAAACAAATACGACGTTTTGCAACAAAGTGAAAATACAAATAAACAAAAACCGACGTGTGTGACAAAGAAGAAAGAATCAAAAGTCGACGTCTTTGGAGACAGTCACGCCAAAGGAATTTCTCAAGAACTGCAAGAAAATAGTAAATCAACTACAGTCACAAGCATGGTTAAACCAGGTGCTGGTTTCAAAGAAGTGACGGAAAACATCATAAAATATAACTATCACAAGCAGGACAGTGTTGTAATCTGCGCAGGAGCTAAAGACATTTACGAAAACAATGCTATGAAAATGTGTAAACAGTTCTTGAGTCTTTTGCTAGTACTGTCAAATACAATCATTTTACTGGTGAACTTTACCCACAGGCATGATTTACCTGAATGGTCATGTGTGAATAAGGAAATTCACAGAATTAATGCGAAACTTAAAAGTAGTTGTAGGCTATTCAGCAATGTGAAATTAATTGACTCAAGCACACTTGACAGAGAATGTTTTATGAAACATGGGCTTCACCTTAACAGAAATGGAAAGGCCAGGTTAGGAAACTTAATAAGGGAAGCAATTAAATGCAATTACAAAGTGACAGCCACTGAACTGGGATGGTATAAATCTCCAAAAGCAGAAACACCAGCAAAAACAGGAGCAGCACGCAAATGGACCATCCAAAAAACAGTAGCAACAGAGGAACCTACTACTGAACCAACAGCACGAAGAATCCTGTCAGCACCACCACCACATCCACTACCATTACCACCACCACCACTTCCAACCACAGAAGCACTAGCAGCAACAACAGCAGCAGCAACTGAACCAACAACAACAGTAGCAGCAGCAACAAAACCATCAACAACAGTTGCAGCAACACAACACTGCCTAAGGAGGAGTCAAGGACAAGGTACATCTACATCATTAAATAAGGATTTTTTATGGCTTCAGACAAAGAAATGGAAAAGATTGTGACAAATCAGCAAGAAAATTTGCAGATAAGTCACAACTACTATGGAAAAAACAGCACATTGCCAGGTAATGACAAAAGAGAAAATACTTGCAAAACAGTCAGGATAATGTGTCAGAATATTCAATGCCTCAGAAACAAAGTACTAGATCTAGAAGTAGCTTTAAATAATCTTGCTGATGTCTCTTGTATTTGTTTATCTGAACACTGGTGCAAGGCTAGTGAATTAAGTCTCATAAATATAAGCAAGTTTAATTTAGCAACACATTATTGCTGAAGTGTTTTTAAAAATGGTGGGGTATGCATTTACTCTAGGGTAGGACTGTAGTTCAAAGTGAAAACAGAATTGGACCATCTAAATATAGAAAAACATTTTGAATCATGTGCCATAGAGTTAAACACTGAGGAGAAGAGTGAAAAACTAGTTGTCCTTACAGTATATAGATCTCCACTGGGTGACAAAAACATATTCTTCAAAAAAATAGAAGCAGCATTAAACACTTTTTATAGTAATGAAGTGAAATTATTTTTATGTGGAGATTTTAATATTAACCTTTTAGTTGAAAGTGATGAAAAAAGACAGCTTTTGAGTATACTCAGCAGCTTCCACATGAAACCACTCTTTACAGATGCCACCAGAATAACAGAACTGTCATCTTCTCTTTTAGACAATATTTTCTCAAATATGGAGAATGGTATCACTGAGCCACTAAACGTAAACTTAGGTCTTTCGGATCACAATACACTATTAACAGACATAAATTACTCTATCCCCAAGGCAGTAAAATATAAGTGGAGATACAAAAGGCACTTCTATACAGAAAAAGTAAATACTTTCATCCAGTTGTTAGCTAATGAAACCTGGGAAGATGTCTTTGCACAAACTACAGCCGAGGAATCTTTCAATGCCTTTTCTAGTACATTCATGTCCCTATTTGGGATGTGTTTCCCAAAAAAGCTCACAAAGATCAATGTCATGCCTAGGAACTCAAGCCAGTGGATAACACCTGCTATTAGAGTATCTAGTCAAACACTAAAACATATCAGTCAACTCAAAAAGATAACAAAGATGAACACTTCACAGATTATGTTAAGACATACAAGAAAATTTACAGGAAGGTGATCAAAAAAGCCAAGACAATGCACAATGACAGTGTAATTGCTGGCTCAGCAAACAAATCAAAAGCTATATGGAATGTAGTAAAAAAAGAAATAGGCCCAAGCAAAAATGTTAGAAATCCAGATGACTTTGTTTTAAAAGATGATCAAGGTGTGCTAGTCAGAAATCATACTTTAGCAAATTACGTTAATGACTACTTCATAAATAGTCCAATCAATCTGCATAAAAATTGTCCTAAGATTAGAATAACATCAATCCCAGAAGAACAAAGTGTGAATTCATTATTGCTACCTCCCACAAACAAATTGGAAGTTAATCAAATAATAAAAACAATGAAGAATAAAATGTCCTCAGGGATTGACGAGATACCTTGCTCAGTCATGATGAGATGTGCTAGTGTCATATCAGACCCACTCTCACACATCATAAACATATCATTTTCAGAAGGTGTCTTTCCACAATGATTAAAAATTGCAAAAGTAAAACCATTGTATAAAAAGGGCAATATACATGAAGTGGGAAACTATAGACCAATAGCTTTATTATCAGTATTTTCAAAAGTAATAGAGACAGTCATGAAAAACAGAATTACAAATTACCTCGAGAAATTCAGTCTATTGTCTGTAAACCAACACGGCTTCCGCAAAGGAATGAGTTCAGAGTCAGCCATCACCCAATTAATAGAAAATATTGTAATGGGGCTAGATAAGAACAACAGTACAATAGGAATAAATTTGGACCTCTCAAAGGCATTAAATACTGTCCAACATGATATCCTGCTAGACAAATTAGAATATGTCGGTATACGAGGAGTAGCTAAAAAGTGGTTTCAGTCATATCTCCATAATAGGAAACAGGTAGTAGAAATTGCAACAACAAACAGTAAAAACCAAAGTATTGTTTACAGATCGGATATTCAGACTGTGCCAATAGGGGTACCGCAGGGGAGTGTTCTAGGACCTCTCCTATTTCTTCTTTACATAAATGATATCAAGACTCCAGTAAATAGTACTCATATAACCCTGTTTGCGGATGACACAAACATTGTAGTAACTGACATAAACCGGGTATTGCCAACATCTGCAACCAGAGGTATAGAATATTTGCCAAATTGGTTTGAAGTGAACAAATTAACCATAAATATCTCTAAAACTAATTGTATCCATTACAGGAAAGCAAAGTTACACTCTGATCTAGATCTCAGAATACAAAATAAAGAAATTGTGAGAGTTGCTACCACAAAATTCTTAGGTGTACATATAGATGAAAATTTAGACTGGAAATCTCATATCCTGTATCTCTCAAATAAGTTAAGCTCTGCTTGCTTTGTTTTACGCGTTATTAGCTTTGTATGTAGTAGGGAATGTAGCAGAGCTGTTTACTTTGCTTATATACATTCTGTTATTACCTATGGCCTCATCTTCTGGGGTCATAGTAAGAAAAATCTGAGAACCATCTTCACTCTACAAAAACGAGCTGTTAGAATAATTACCAACAGTTCAAGGCTAACTCCTTCAAAGCAATTATTTAAACAGCTGAATATTCTACCCCTACCGTGCCTCTATATACAGAAAAGCGTAATTAATATAAAACAAAATATTAACAATTTCCAATCCAACTCGGATCTACATACTTACAACACAAGAAAGTGCTATGACATTCATATAAAAAGAGTTAACAAGGCTTTGGCGCAGAAACAAACAAACATACAAGGAAGTAGATTGTATAACAAACTACCGGTAAAGATAAAAGAAATAAAAAAATTGTCTTCATTTAAAGAAGCAGTATTCAAATTTTTAATGACCAGCTGCTATTATAATGTAAAAGAATACCTGGAATAGCTCCATACTAAACAATTATATTTATGTACTCTGTGCCAATAGTAATTTTTATCTGACTGTTACTATGATCTAAATAAATAATATGTACAAAACTGCTAGAATTGTATGTGTTTATCTAAATATCAACTGTGTATTCCATGTAAAAAGTCTTTCTCATACATCAATGTAAATAATCAAAGTTGTACATGCTATTTCAATGTGGTCTGATGTTACGTAGTCTACTATGCACATCTGTATTTTGTATAGTATTGTTCACCCTATATGTGTGTATATATGTATATATACTATGTATTTTTTTGACAAAATCCATGCAATGTAAATTGTCTCTGGATGAGTAAACTACTACTACTACTACTACTACTACTACTATATAATTGTAGCTGGTGACCTAAATATTAACACGCTAAAAGACAACTGTTATACAAGGAGTTTTCAAGATCTGATTGAAACTTATGGACTTTATTTAGCAGTAGACAGTCCCACGAGATACTGTAAAAATACAGAAATATTAATAGATCATGTGATCACTAATGTGCAACAGAGCAGGCAGACAGTACAGGTCATAAACACAACTATTGTAGACCACTATGGGGTAGTAGTTGAATTAGTAGGCAACATAGGAAAGCCAGAAAAAATATTTAAAGAGTTTAGACAAACAAAGCAAATGAACATAGATAGGCTACAAAGGCTATTGGAAAGCGAAGACTTTAGTGAAGTATACTTAACAGAAAATGTAGATAAAGGATGGGAATCATTCTGCAAAACATTAGGCCATTACATAGATGTGGCATGTCCATTGTATGTAGAGAAATAAGTAAGAAGATAAATAAAAATTGGGTCACAGTAGAGGTAAAAAGGGAGAGGGAAGAGGTGAAAAGCATATATGAAAAGTGTCAGTTAAGGCCAACCCAAGAAAACAGGGATGCATATAGGGAAAGGAAGAAAACATACATCAAACTTATAAAAGACACTACATCAACATATTATGAAAACAAGATAGCAACTTCAACAAATATCACAGAGACCATATGGTCTCTCATAAATGAAAAGAGGAAAGGTGCAGGTGTGGAAAACACAGATAACATAACACATAAAGTAAATGGGGAGGGGGGAACTGAGGGATGCACAAAATGTCAGCAATACTTTAAACAAACACTATATATGAAAGTTGTGGACAAATTAATAACTCAAAATAATATTTCCAAAATAAACACAATAAAAATTCCATGCGAGACAAAATGTTTATTCCTGACCCCAACTAATGAATCAGAAACTGTAAAAGTAATACATAGCCTAAAAACAAAAAAACACTGAGGGACTTGATGGTATGTCCACTAAACTAATTGATTGCTGCTCACAATGGGTAGTAAAGCCATTGACCTGTCTGATAAACATATCTATAGAAAAAGGAATATTTCCAATGTGCCTGAAAAAGAGTAAAGTGATCCCTATACATAAAGGAGGCTGCAAAAAGACCCAGGAAACTACAGACCCATAACCATTACATCTGTACTCTCTAAAAAAAAAACCATAATAAAATACAGAATATTAAATTTTATACAAACATGCAGTATTCTAAATGATGAACAACATGGATTCAGATAGGGCAAATGTACCAAAACAGCAATAGCTGAATTCCTAACACTGGTAACTAAAGCACTTGATGAACAGAAGTAAGTCTGTGATATGTTCCTGGACCTATCTAAAGCATTTGATTGTGTACGTCATGACATCCTATTAGAAAAGCTTTATCTTCATGGTATAAGGGGAAAAGCAGCAGACATCATTAAATCGTTTTTGGAAAATAGAAAGCAGTGTGTAGCAATCAAGCAAAAAGTGAAAAATAATATTACAAGTGTCTTTTCAAATTATGAAATTGTTACATATGGAGTTCTATGTCATTTTTATGATGTACTACAAGGACGCTAATAAATTGAATTGAACCATACACTAACAGGCTCACTCTGTGACAAAGCAAGCTGGGATTTTTTTACTTCCCCTCTTGTTTTGCCATCTGCCTGTTTAAATTAGTTTTTCCAATTTTAACTAATTACCATACTATTAATGTACATGAGTATAATCTGCATTTTCATAAAAGAAAAGGTTGGCCCTCAGTTTTAAAGAATATAATACCAGATCTGATTTTGTGCTTAGCTTTAGGTATGTAATTGTTTTTCTAATTTATTTTGACTATTCCTCGTTAGTATCTATTGTTGCAGAGTGAAATTAGTAATAGTTTTTTAACTTAAATTCTATTGTTGACTTATAAACAATATAAAGTCTGCAATAATTATAAACATTTGGAAGACAAAACACTAGCATTCTTAAAGGATCTACTTGGCCCAATTCGAAAACATGTTAGTAAATCCATCCCTTAATTAATCCCAAAGTAATTAACAATTTTGTCAGAAGTATTGTTTGTGTAACAATATCTGTCAATTTCATCAACTAAACAAATAATTCGGCCTAACTCACGTAGTAGAAGAAACAAGAACAAATTTTTCAATGTATTCAGTTAGTTTAATGAGTAAAGTTTTAACTGTAATTTCTATAAATTAAACTTTGAACAATGTTTAGTTTCAGTACCTATTATTGTGAGGTTATATAAGGGCCCAAATCCATGGCCAATCAGACAGGAAACCTGTGTTAACTAGAACAACAACAATGCTTCAACTTAACTGTGAAATAACTGTTACACAATTAGGCCGTGTGTTAAAACAATAAGTGTCTGCTACATGTGTACCTTTCTATTCTTCAAGAACTGTAAACTTTGTAGTTAGGTTTCTACTTCTCATAGATGTTCAATAGTAAACTATTGTAGCAGTACGTGAAGGTTTGCCTGTAAATTATTAAAGAGGCTTATGGAAAGTTAAAACAATAGTGCACTGGCCACATACAACTGTGTTTTATTGGGGGCATGGGTGGGGGTGAGGGTTGTGAACAGTGAAATTAAAGTACTGTGAAATGCAACTGTGCACATATTGACTACAATATTTACAGTATTTCTTTTTATTTTTTATTTTATTGAACTGGGGACCTAGCAGTGGTTCACAATCCCACAACAGGCTACAGCAGTCCACCCCCCCCCCCCCCCCCCCCCCTTCCGGGAACATCTCACACCAGACGAGTGTAACCCCAAATGTTTGCATGGTAGAGTAATTACAGTGTACGTTTAAATGGAGACAGTTTTTGCACAGCAATCGCCGACATAGTGTAACTGAGGTGGAATAAGGGGAAGCAGCCTGCATTCATCGAGGCAGATGGAAAACCACCTTAAAAACCATCCACAGACTGTCTGGCACGCCGGATCTCAACACTAATCTGCCAGGTGGATTCGTGCCAGGGACCGGCATGCCTTCCTGCCCAGAAAGCAGTGCATTAAACCCCACGGCTAACCGGGTGGGCTTATTTACAGTAGTCAGCGTTGGAATTACAAATCCCATTTTTTGACCAGTGTAGCAATGCTTATCTATTTGACAATATTATAAATTAATGATATGAATTAGTAATTCCGTTTGGTAAGTCACATCATCTTGGTTTTTTGACAATATTATAATATTGATGTCAGCAACCAATGGAAATACGTAATTATCTGCATAGTATTTTTTAGCAGATGTTTCTGATTCGAGAACCATTTGTTTAAATATGTACACTAGTTATCTGAAATATGCTCGAGTCCCCAATTTGGAGCTTCTAGGCAGCTTGAACTGCACGCCACAGGAACTTAGCAGGAGGTGTGCCAGTCTTGTGCAGCTTTGTGTTGCTGCACAATAAACCCTGTGTGCAGCAACCAAGGTTTTTTTAATTGAATTAGGGGGATAGGTATGTGGATCAATTTATTAATAATGATACTACAATGTTACATCTCCAATTAATCTAAACTCTTCTACTGTACCATGTCCTCTCATCCAAGTAAACACTCCTGCTGGCCCTGCTGTTCTCCTATTGTATGTAGACAATGTTAAAGGCATATCACTGGTATAAAATGATTTACTGAAGTCCTTATTAGCAATTTCAGATGTACAAAATGTTTTATACACTACACATCCCTCTCATTAGCCCAGCTAAGGCAACAGATTTGTATCTACCCATAGCCACAGTAATCCATCCATTGTCATGACCAAGTGATCCAGTACCATCAATAGTGAAAGACATCCTGCACGAAACAGAAACATAAAGACCTGAAAGGAGATTGGTTTGTGGAGTTCCTTTGACAGGCCAGAGCCTCCAAAATTTTTGGTTTGTGCAGTTCCTTTGACGGCCCAGAGAATCCAAATGTTTTAGTGTACATATTGCTGAAAATCTAGATGGGAAGAAGCATATTACTGAGCTTCTCATACAATTAACCAGCTACTTTTGCTCTTCATACAACTGCTAATCTTAGAAAAATACTTATCAATCTCCTGACATATCTTGCTTATATCCACTCAACAACATCTTATGGAATAATTTTCTGTGGCTGGTTACCACTAAGCAAGAAAGCATTGACTGCACAAAACTGAGTGGTGAGAACAATATGTGGTGTTCACCAATACTTGTCACACAGGTACCTCTTCAAGCACATACGTATTCTATCTATGGTGTTATGGTACATATATTTGCTAATCAAATTTGTAATAAATAATCCATTACAATTTGAGAAAAAGAAGTGGTGTCCTTTCCTACATAACTAGAGGGAAAAATTACCTTTATTACCCATTGTTAAAACTGTCAGTGACTCAGAGTGGAGTCCAGTAGGCAGCAACAAAAATTTTTGATCATTTTCCCAGTATTCATTTTCCCAATACCATAAAATGTCTGATAGGTAGTGAAGCAAGTTTCAAATCTAATTTAAAATCATTTCTCTTGGACAACACCTTCTATCCTATTGAATATCTGCTTAAAAACTGGTAACCAGGAAAGAAGTAGTGTAGTTGCATGAATAGGATTAAAAATAATGATTTGTTCATTATTGGTAACAGTAAGCATGTAAACAAATCCTGTAAATAGACTTATTCCGCATCATTTAAATAAAAGGATCATTCAGATTATGTATGGAACATATAACTAACTAACAATATTTTAAGTGATAAACAGTGTAAAGACACTTTTTCGTCTTACAAAATGGAAAAAAAATTACAGTTCATCATGTAAATAGTGCAGTAAATATATTACAAAAGGCATAAACTGGGCAAAGTGCAACATTTCGCTTCATGAAAGTGAACAAAAATTAATTTCAATGATCACACACACACACACACACACACACACACACACACACACACACACACACACCACAAACACCATTCATGCGCAAATGACCACCAGCACCAACAGATAGTGTCAGGATGTTGTGGTGGGGGGAAAAGGGAGCAATAGAGGCAAGGAGTGGGAAACGACAGGCAGATTCATTGGCAGTGGGTGGCAAATAAACAGGATTGGATATAAGAATCAAGAGGAGATGATAGGACAGAAGGGATGGAAACTGTTGTGTGGAGAGTCTGAGGACTGTCTGTTACTGTAGGTTGAGGCCGGGATAATCACAGGAGTGAAGAATGTATAGTAATGATAACTCCCATCAGCGCAGTCTAGAATAGCTGGTGGCAGAGGGAAGGATACAGATGACTCAGATAGTGAAGCAGACATTGAAATCAAGTGTGTTATGTACAGCTGCATGTTGTGCACAAGACAGAATACTTTGCTCTTGGCCATGGATTGGATGTGGCTGTGCGTCCTTGTGAACAACTGGTTGGTAGTCACACCAATATAAAACACGTTCAGTGACTGCAGCAGTGCAGGTAAATGACATGGCTGCTTTCACAGGTGACCCAGCCATTGATGGGGTAGGATATAGCTCAGGCAGGCTGGAATAAGAAATGATGGGTGGGTGGATTGGGCAGGTTTTGCACATGGGTCTTCCACACGGATGTAATCCTTGTAGAAAGGGGTTGGGATTGGGAGTGGTGTAAGATGGACTAGGGTGTTGTGGAGGTTGGGTGGGTGACAGAATGCCACTTAATGAGGGATGACAAGTATCTCAGGTAGGATGTCCCTCATTTCATGGCATGATGATAAGTAATCAAAGCCCTGGCAAAGGATTTGGTTTAGTTGTTCCAGTCCAGGATGGTGGTGCTGGGAGATGAAGGGGAAACTCTTTCATTGCTGGTAATTGGGCATTTGGGGGGAGGGGGGAGTGGCATGGGAAATTTGATAGCAGATGAGGCTTGGGGATAGTGTCTATCTGTTGAGGCCTTGGTGGAACTCTCAGAGTACTGAGCAAGGGAATTTTTGTCACCGCATGTCCCCAGCTGGCCAAGCTGGATGACGGGGAATTTTGGCTGTAAAAGGGATGACAGCTATCAAAATGCAGATACTGTTGGCAGTTGGGTTTAATGTGGGCAGAGGTGCAATGAACCCATTACAGAGGAGGAAGTCAACATCTAGGAAAGCAACATGCTGGGTTCAAGATGACCACTTGAAGTGGTTGGAAAGGAATGTATTGAGGTTTCGACGGAAAGAAGATAGGATGTCTTGGCCATGAGTCCAGAGCATAAGGATATCATCAATGAATCTGAATCAGACTAGAAGTTTGGTGTTTTGGGAGGCTTGTAAGGACTCCCCTAGACGGTCCATAAAAAGATTGGCATAGAAGGGTGCCATGCATGTGCCCATGGCTGTACCATGGATTTGTTTATATATCTTCCCCTCAATGGAGTAGTAGTTGTGGGTTAGGGTAAACTTAGTAAGGTGAATGAGGAATGAGATAGTGGGTCTGGTATCTGAAGGACCTTGGGAAAGGTATTGTTCAGTAGCTGTAAGACCATGGGCATGAGGGATGTCTGTGTATAGCAAGGTGGCATCAACAGTGACGAGTAAGGATCCATGGGATGAAGAGGTGAGGGAATTGTGGAGAGTTGGAGAATGAAGTGTTTGGTGTATTAGTCTTTTTGACGTATTTTTTGCATGTTTTACATATTCATGTGTAATTCTACATATCTGTGCATACTGTTTCATGTCTGTGTGTATTTTTGCTTATCTGTGTGTATTTTTTCTTGCTCCATCTCTCTGCAGCAGCTGAGGAAAATAACCATTTCCCTGGCTAAAACCTAGTCTCACATCCTGTTTCTCAAATGTTGCCTAAATCATCAAATCCCCCCAAATGGCTTAACCATAAAGATTCCTGTCTCTCAATCCTACACCTCCCTTCACAATGACCTACACCTTTTCAAATTCTGCCAATCCCAGATCCTTACAAACCTGGTACTGTAAAAACACATCTCTGTAGCACTGGCATCCCATAACCACCTCTGTTCCCTCCAGAATATACTAATGCTCTGCAACCCCTATTCCATACATCACACACCGAGTGATGTGGCACAGTGGTTAGACACTGGACTCGCATTCGGAAGGACGATGGTTCAATCCCACGTCCAGCCATCCTGATTTAGGTTTTCTGTGATTTCCCTAAATTGCTCCAGGCAAATGCCGGGATGGTTCCTTTCAAAGGGCACGGCCGACTTCCTTTCCCATCCTTCCCTAATCCGATGAGACCGATGACCTTGTTGTCTGGTCTCCTTCCCCAAAAACAACCAACAACCAACATACATCACAGCTTTGAAATTGAGTCACTTGCTCTCTATTACCTGGAGGAGCATTCCAGACACCACCTACATAATTTATGCAACCTGCTAACATGCTACTGCTGCTTTGGGGCACCACTTTCCAACCCCCATTGTACCCACAGTGTTCCTATTCATCCATCCCTCACAGCAGCTAAACCTTTCCTAGCTGACATTTCCAACTTGCCACCCCTCCAACTTCCTTCAAACTCTCCACCAAATCCAGGGAGAAAACATACCTGTAACACTGTTGTTAACCTTTCCACCACAGGCCCTCAGCTCCAGAGAAGTTTCAGTCCTATCTAAATGGCTCACCTTTAGTCCTACATCGAAATTTAACCATGCTGGGCTTGTCAGAGATCTGCTCTTCTCCACCCAATCCCTGCAGTGGAGGCCCTTCTTTGCCACCAGGTCCTCCAAGCAAAACCGCCATAATTCCAACAATGAATTCTGCCTCTTTCATTTCATACCACCATCCAACTGTGATTTTTCCACTCTCTTTTCTAACCACTTGCTGTTCGCCCTCCAGGAATTACTTAACTCCAACTTAGACACACCATCCATTCCCAAGTCCCTTCCTCAGAACACCAACCTTTTTGCAGCAGAAAGTACAATTACACACAACCTTAAAACAAATCCTGACCAAATCATCCTACTTGCATACAAAGCTTCCACCACAGTTGTTATGAATCATAGTGACAACCTGGCAGAAGACTTCCATCAATTATCTGACTCATACCAACCACTACCTTCACTGTCTCTCCACCACCCCAACCATTTACTTCCTGGATCTCTACTTGTCACTGATGATGCCACCTCCCTCTACACCAAAATCCCTCATGCCCACAGTCTTACTGCTGTTTAACACTATCATTCTCAACGTCCTTCAGACTCCAAACCCACTAGCTCATTTAACATATACCTAACTAACTTTATCCTAACCCGAAATGACATCTCATTTGAAGGTAATGTATATAAACAAATCTGCAGCATGGCCATGGGCACCCGCATGGCACCCTCCTACGCCATCCTTTTTATAGGTCATCCAGAGGAGACCTCCCTAGCCTTCCAGAACACAAAGACCTTCATGTGGTTCAGGTTCATTGATGATATCTTCACAATCTGGATTCAGGACCAAGACACCCTATCTTCGTTCCTTCACAACCACAACACCCTCTCTCCAATCTCCTTCACATGGTCCTCCTCAACCCAACATGCCACTTTACTAGATGTTGACCTCGTCCTCTCTGATGGCTCTGTCCACACCTCTGCCCACATTAAACCCAACAACTTCAAACAGTACCTGCATTCTAACAGCTTGTGATGAAGCAAATTGGGGTATTTTTACTTCCCCTCTTGTTTTTCCATCTGCCTCATTAAAATTCATTTACTTATGTCTGACTAATTACCGATAACATATGTGAGTATAATGTGCATTTTCATAAAAGAGGAAGGTTGGCCCTGAGTTTTAAAGAATATAATACCAGATCTAATTTAGTGCTTAGTTTTATGTATGTCATTGATTTTGTAATTTATTTTGACTATGCCTAGTTAGCATCTCTTGCTGTAGGATAAAATCAGTAAATGTTTTGTAACTTAAATTCTATTGTTGACTTGTAAACAAATATAAATTATATAATAATTATAAACTTTTGGAGGAGTAACTAATGGTATTCTCAAAGGGTCTATTTGGCTCTATTCAAAAACATGTTAGCAAAGCCAGCTCTTAATTAATTCCAAAGTAATTACCAGTTTTCTCAGAAGTATTGTTTGTGTAACTGTATCTGCTAATTTCATCACTTAAGCAAATAATTTTGGCAAACTCTTGTAGTAGAAGAAACTGTTACAACGATGCAAGTTTTTGAAGTATTCAGTTAATTTAATGAGTTAAGTTTTAATTGTAATTTCTTAAATTAAACATCAAACGATGTGTAGTTTCAGTGCCTACTATTGTGAGGATATATAAGGGCCCAATTTTTGGTCCCGAGACAGTCAGTCCGTGGCCAAGTTTCAGACAAGAAACCTGTGTTGGTTAGATCAACAACTATGCTTCAACTTAACCATGAAATAAGTGTTACACCAATAGACCATGTGTTAAAACAATGATTTCAAATGCATACAATGCACATTCTTTCACAGACTGATAGATAGATAGACAGATAGATAGAGAGATAGATAGATCAGTCAGCCAGTATGTCCATCAGTCAATCGCAACATCTGATAATTCAAAAACCTTAAGAAAAACTGGAACTTACTCTCTTCACTAACACGCTTCCTAATTTGCTGACTTGAAGTGTTACCAGATTGTGTAGTGGGAGACTGGAACTTTGAGACAAGGCTGCTGTTTGGTGAAGTGGTTGTTGAGTCAGGTATTACATTTGGTTGTGTGTCAGGCTTCCTGTAGGAATAAATAATTCCAATTAAGCTATGAAAATAGGACACAGGAGTAACATCTGTTGAAAAAGTCTATATCTTATAATATTGAGAAATATGTAAATTTCATAATTTTGTGACCTCTCAGCACATCAATTGTATGTGCCTTATATTTAGATGCTAGCCTAAGATGAACAGTCCTTTAGAAAAATTAGTATGATGTTTCCATTTAACACCACATTTGAAAACAGACAAATAATTTTGTATGGATTATTGCTGAGGGATGCTTCAATAACAAATAAAACTAACTGAGACCTATTTAGAGCAAAGTATATAATCTGTAACTCAATGTCTGGGCTACAGGTTTTATTTGTCACATCAGTTATCTTCCCTGAAGTATTGTGTGTGTTCTGTTTTAAAGATTCCATTCAAATGTTCACTATGTTGCACTGTAACCAGATTGCTTATCAGTTATGTATTGTGTTCTTCAATTTTAATGGCAGTATCAGAGAAGACATCCACTCACTACACAGCATATTATTTATCTTGTCTGAAGTGATTTAGGTAAACACAGAAAATGTAAATCATATGAGTAATTGTCTTTCCTCATTCCATTGTTTGTATTCTATCACTGATTTCCAAGTACTGTGTTACTTTACTTGATTTCAAATATTTCTATGCATTATATGCATTATTGTTACGGGAACTGCACTATTCATTCACTCATTCATTCCTTCATTATGATCTGACAATCAAATAATCAAAGAGACTGTACCAGGATTTGGCACAAACAAAGGTATAAACAAATGTAGTGAAGCAGCCATTAGGAACTGAATTACTGACTGCTATCAACCATTTATGTTTACCTGAGCTAAATTTAACACAGTAAAACTAACAAGAAACTTTGACTCTGAAAAGGGTTGCAGCTTCCTTATTTGCACTACATAAATGATGCTGATCTCTTTCTAGCTTGTTACAAAGAAGACCATATTGCTGTTCCTCACAGAACAACAGTTCTATTTGTACACTTATTATTATTCTCACTACATGTTTTGGAGAACTGTATCTTGGTCATCAGATCTTGTGGCACTACGCCACCATATTTTATGTTAATTGTGATTTTTGTTTTATTCCTGTAGCGTATTTTGTCAATATTTTCCTTAGTTCCCTGCAATGAAGCTGAAGCGTAGCCATATTTACGTATGCAAATGTTCTCTTGGTACCAGCACCTCCATCAAATGTGGTTGAAAATTTGTTATGTGGAGCCAATATACTACAAATAATGTGGCCCAAAAAGGATTTGCAGTTCAAACACTTTGCTTGCACTTCAGTTGCTGAATGAACTACTGTTTATGGCCAGATCATGTGTCACCTACTATAATTTATGCACCGATGAACAGCTTGCCACGTACTACACTCCTATAATGTGACTGAGTGCAATAACCTAGTACTTAAGTGATTAAACACAATTATTAACATGCAGCAAGTAAATTAATAACACAGTTACCAAGTAGAGATCACAAATCACTGTCCTTGCCATCTAACAGTCAACTTGACTGGTTGGTTTAATGTTTAAAGGGACAAAACAATGAAGCCATCAGTCCCTCCTACCTGAAACAGACAATTCAACAACACTACACATAATTGAAAGGGATACATAAAACCCAAGAAAAGAAAACCCCAAGGTTTATCAGAGCTCAACAAAGCCTAGAAAGAAAACAAGGAAGAAGAAAAGAGGGAAAGGAAGGAAGTCTGGTGAGGTGCTCAGTCCAGGGAGCCGCTGAAGGCCCTCAAAGGCAGAAACTGTGAGAACATGTGAGAAAGGGAAGAAGAGTGAGGAATAGATAGGGCAAGGTCTGAAACAGAGCATCAGGCACAGACAGCCATTGCCCAGTCAGGACAGAGGTGGCAGGGGGGTGTCCTGTCAACTTTCCATGGGCTGACAAGGCTGACATCATCCCTTAGAGAACGTGATAAAAGCCTCTATTATCAATAAACTATAAAACCAGTTCAGCCACTGAGGCATCATCTGCTAACACCAGGGGTAGTGAGTGAGGAGGATTGAGTCCACTGCAGGGTGACTAGGTTAGGACAGTCCAAAAGGATTACAAATCCTTAGAATTTGGTGGCATAATATTGATTGAAGGTTTGGTGCCAGAATACAAATCTCAAGAGGCGGCCTGTCAATGAATTCATTCCCTGGGATCTTGATGTGACTTAAGGGTCCAGACAGAGCTCACCAAGCATCCACATTGTCTGTTGGCGAATAGGGAATCATGGATCATCAGGACCAAGAAATGAAAAGGAAAACACTGGTAAACACCTTATAAACTGCTCAAGGAGTCGCTACAGATGGGGAAGGATTCACCAGTGCAGGAATGAATATGCTCAAGAGCACGAGAGATGGCTATCAACTATGCAGTGGAAACACTGCAGCCATTTGGTAAGGAGCAGAATTCATTACATCCCACATGATTGTAAGTAAAGCCAGTATGTTTGGCAACCATCATGCCACCAGTACAGACTACTTCTGAACCATAAAACATGCCTAGAACGATGAAGAATTGCAGCTGAGGACCTCAGGCAGAGCCAAGTCTTTCAGACCTTATGATAGGTCAAGACAGAGCTGTGGATGGGGGATGCACCATGGAGATGTATGTGAGCAGGCTCAGAGAAGAAATGATAAATGGAAAGCTGCAGTTTTGAAAAAAAGGGATGGGATGCAGATGGTGGTCATAACCTCAGACTTGGGCCCTCATTGTGAGAGGCATATCTCTGTATCTGGGAAGAGGGGATGGCAGTTTGGGTGCTCCAAGGAGCAAAAGATGCAGAACACATGAGCAATCAACTGTTGCTGGCAGAGAACTCACAAAAGGGGAATCCCTGCCTCCACTAGAAGGCTGATCATGGGGCTAGTCTGAAAGGCAATAGTTGCCAGTCAGTCACGCTACACAAGGAAAAGGCAACCCAGTCCACATTAGTACAGGCTCACCTGGGACGCTGTCCAGGCAAGTGCTGCTGAAAGAAAGATAAGATGGCCAGAAAATGATCACTGTCATACAAATCATGAACTTCACATTGAATGGAATGGAGGAATCCAGGGCTACAGATTGAAAGATCAATTGCTGAGGAAAAGCCATGTGCCACACTGAAGAGTGGGCACTCTAGTGTTGAGGAGGCAGAGATCAAGCCCTGCTAGCAGGCCTTAACAGCCCTGCCCCCATCAGTGGTCACAGTACCGCTCCACAGACGATTATGGGCATCAAAACCAACAATGAGAAGGATGGTAGATGGGAGATGTTGAAGGAGGGGAAGAAGAGCAGGAAGTGTACAAGGCCAGTTGGGGGGGGGGGGGGGTGTTATAAAGATTGCATATCGTTACTGCACAGTGTAAATGGATCTGAATGGTTACCATTTTTAGTGCGGTATGAAGAGGAACCATGGAACTAACCACGTCTGTGGACCAACGTACAGACACCACTGGAGGCTTGCAAAGGGCTGGCCTACTTCCGGCAGAAGGCTTGGAAACCATGAAGAGTCAGTGAATGAGTATGCGTGAAATGAGATTCCTGCAATACAAAAAAAGCTCCAGAGTAGGGAGAAAGAAGAGACTGCAATTATGGAAGGTCATGGTAGTAACCATTACAGTCCATAGGAGGACAGTAGTTGTGCCTGCCGCTGGGGCCAAGCGGTTCTAGGTGCATGAGCCCGGAACCACACTGCTGCTTAGGTTGCAGGTTCGACTCCAGCCTCGGGCATGCATGTGTGTGATGTCCTTAGGTTAGTTAGGTTTAAGTAGTTGTAAGTGTAGGGGACTGATGACCTCAGATGTTGAGTCCCACAGTGCTTAGAGCCATTTGAACAGTAGTCATAGAGTCTGTAACACCTCCAATTTACGTATCTCGACCCGATCGGATCTGATAGCAATAGCAGCACAAAATAATTATTAATTAATGTGACCGTGTACCTAATGGGGCTGGCAATCGGATTTGACTGCTACGGAGTTGTTACATTCCATTTTTGTCCTTCTCAAATGCTGTAATAATGAAATGTCTGGTGACAAGAAGAACGCCAACACAGCTTCATTAATCAAGAACCTATATTCGTCTCTAAAACACAAGAAAAAGGAGACAGCCACTGCCTTCGTCATACATATTTAATAACAGCTAATCTTGGCACAGGCTTCTTCGTTATTCATAATTGTCACACGCTAAATACAATCATTGCAATCCAACACTGCAATCCAACATTGCAATCCAAATGATGCCGGTGCGGTAGACGCAAAACCACAAATATCGGCACAGAAATATCACTGATCACTCTCGTAATTGTACTTCTTCACTTTCCCGTATTATTCTAAGACAAAGGGGTTAAACCGCAGCGATGGCCACTCCCTTTGTCGGTCAGCCTTGTATTACCACAACAGGTCTCCACACGGCTCGGCCCGCAGCTTGGGAACTGACTCAACTCACACTCGCTCTCGCAACCCGACACTATCGATTGTTTGCCCTGTCGACCTGTGCCGAGTGCAAACTTGTAGTAAGGGCCTATGAACCCCTTACAAGTCCAAATAAATTAGAGGGATGGGCCAATACACCCTGGGATGATGAGAAGTCTCATCCCAAAACTTCTCCTTTGGAGGGTGAGAGGAGGTGTGGCTGGGAAGAGAGTAAGTTGTAGCATTATCAGGAACTGAAAGCCAATGAGCAGCCTTGAGGTCCACAGAGTATGGGTTACACATCTGACACAAACTAACAGGCTGGAGACAGTGGGTAGGGGGCTCCTAGAGAGACCCCATCCCCAGTGGGGCCAAGAGAAATAGATTTTAAAATTTTATGAAGCATTTTGCAATTGGAGCAAAACAGCAATTGTATAAAATGCTAAAAATCAAATAAAAACAGGCTCAGCGGCATCTTCAGATTTTTATTCATTATCAACCAGTTTCAGCCCTTTCCTCAGACAATCTTCATGTTTTCCCTGGTGAAATTCAGTAACAATATATATTATTATAGAGGGATGAAAATACAGCTAAGCAATATCTAACATATAAGCTACAATGATGAAAAAGTATGATGTTACATGTGTTATCACTTGCACGGACTGTAAGTTACTGTTTAAGGTCCTGGTTATAAAATTGGACAATGTTATCTTCAAAATCTCTACGTATTACTTAGTATTAATGAAATATTCCTATAATCATGTAATGCTGTATTGATGTAATGTTGTAGCAGTGGGTGGACTCTTATAACAAAACATACTAATCTGCCTTTGAAAGTACTGTGTGTTATACTGGAATTCATGATATGGTCTACATATGAGACATGGTCATGACAGATGTGATGATGTGGCTTACACTGTTTCAATCCTAATCTGTGAAGATGATCTGTGACTGAAACTCGTTGATATTTGGGTTTTAAATAAAAAGGCAGCTGATAGCCAAACATGCATTTTATACATTACCTGATGGCTGTTAATAGTCAACTTCCAAAAATGACCAAAAGTATAGTTCCACCAATAGACACATGTGAAAGCAAAAGGGACAAACTATTTAGCTTTGAGAACTAACAGGTTCTTCATTGGCAGGAGGGGGTATACATTGGGTAAGGCACCTCACTCAGAACCTGTGAATGAGAGAATGTAATGGACCTGGTTTTCTAACATAATCTTCTCTTTACAGAAATAGGTGATGCCATAGAAATATTTCTGAATCTTGTGTAAATTAAAATTATCTCAGCTGTTTCAATAGAAGAACTTCATATGAATTTGTATACAATGTGTTATGTTTCAGGTTAAAATATGTAAAAAGAAATTAATTTGTTAGCACTCCGTATGTACAGTTAAAATTACTCTTCTTTTAGAAATATTTGAAATTAAGAAATATCAGGCATACTTCATGTTCATATTATTAATTGCATAATCTAACACTAATTATTAAATTTATTTCTGGATTCATTTATAAAATAATGTTTTATTTTGTTGATGATTCTTCTTTTGTCAAGAATGTTTGTAAACTCTTTCACTTTGTAATCTCTTTCGAATATTGTGAGTACTGCAGAATATAGGTAGGATTAGTGGACATGTCTCTGATGGAAACAGACATGTTTTTATGATAAATACTAACAATGTGATCTGCGGTGTGATAGCAGTGTTAATTGTAAAGACGGTGTGATATTAAAAAATGTGACAAAGAATAAAATTCAATATAATACAGGCATATCTTCATCAGTTATTTAGTCATCTGGAACTCACTAAGTCAAAATTCCAGCCACAGTAACGTACCCCTAGATGTGAGAACTGCAGCTAACAACAACAACAAGAGAAAACGAAGATAGGTAAAAAAGTTTTTCTTTTATGTATCTTATGCCTCCAAAGCTTTCTAAACTTATGCAGAGAGAGAGAGAATTTTAATAGAGATGTGTGGAAGGGTAAGATTACAAAACCCGCTTGTAGTGAGAAAGAGAGTTGTTTGACTCATTACTTACCTGTTATATGTTGTATGATTGTTTTAGGAAAGAACACCAGAATGATGTACAAAACTACGGGTCTAGTGAAGCAGAGGATACAACCCATCGGCTTTGACCAATGATGTCAGAATTGGCCAGAGAGCATTTATTACACAGATGAAAGAGCTGACAAGACCATTCAGAAACAAAGGAATACAAGAGATGAAAAATATGGTTGACATATATCAAGGCAAGTAGTATTTTCACGTTGAGGATATCGCATGTTTGTATTGTATTATTTCCGTGGAAAATGCAGGGGAAAAATGTATGGAAATACTGGTAGCACAGAATACCTCATGTTACATATATATGGGTTGTATCTTGAACCTCATTAGAACTGTATTGGTTAACTGCACTAGGGGATACAAGTTTACCGTATGTTGATTTCTTCATTTTCGTTAGTAGTAATATCCTGTTGTTCAGTTGAACTATATAGATCAACTGAAGCTCAGGATACAAAGTATCGATAGTTGAACTGTGGCAAGGCCCAACACAGATACCGTGGCAGAGGGTGGAATGCTGATGGGTAGCAGAAATCTGGTAGCTTGGAAGTTGATCTTTGTGCTTCACTTTTGCTATTAGCATCAAAAGCGGAAAGAAAAGGGAAAGAAAAGTAGCCCATAATGAAGTACGGGATACAAATTGTATTTGTGTCATCTAAATGCCTCTTCGCGTTGTTCAACTGAGGTACAGGTTGCAAATGTAACATACATCCATTTCCACATTTTCGTTAGCAGTGTGTGTGTGTGTGTGTGTGTGTGTGTGTCTAACAAAGATGATGTGACTTACCAAATGAAAGTGCTGGCAGGTCGACAGACACACAAACAAACACAAACATACACACAAAATTCAAGCTTTCGCAACAAACTGTTGCCTCATCAGGAAAGAGGGAAGGAGAGGGAAAGACGAAAGGATGTGGGTTTTAAGGGAGAGGGTAAGGAGTCATTCCAATCCCGGGAGCGGAAAGACTTACCTTAGGGGGAAAAAAGGACGGGTATACACTCGCACACACACACATATCCATCCACACATATACAGACACAAGCAGACATATTTAAAGACAAAGAGTTTGGGCAGAGATGTCAGTCGAGGCAGAAGTGCAGAGGCAAAGATGTTGTTGAGTGACAGGTGAGGTATGAGTGGCGGCAACTTGAAATTAGCGGAGATGGAGGCCTGGTGGATAACGGGAAGAGAGGATATATTGAAGAGCAAGTTCCCATCTCCGGAGTTCGGATAGCCACCGTCCGGGTTATCTGGATACTTCCAACTGACCTGCCTACACTGTGACGCATTCTATGTGGGAATGACCAGCAACAAACTGTCCATTCGCATGAATGGACACAGGCAGACAGTGTTTGTTGGTAATGAGGATCACCCTGTGGCTAAACATGCCTTGGTGCACGGCCAGCACATCTTGGCACAGTGTTACACCGTCCGGGTTATCTGGATACTTCCCACCAACCTATCCGAACTCCGGAGATGGGAACTTGCTCTTCAATATATCCTCTCTTCCCGTTATCCACCAGGCCTCAATCTCCGCTAATTTCAAGTTGCCGCCACTCATACCTCACCTGTCATTCAACAACATCTTTGCCTCTGCACTTCTGCCTCGACTGACATCTCTGCCCAAACTCTTTGTCTTTAAATATGTCTGCTTGTGTCTGTATATGTGTGGATGGATATGTGTGTGTGTGCGAGTGTATACCCGTCCTTTTTTCCCCCTAAGGTAAGTCTTTCCGCTCCCGGGATTGGAATGACTCCTTACCCTCTCCCTTAAAACCCACATCCTTTCGTCTTTCCCTCTCCTTGCCTCTTTCCTGATGAGGCAACAGTTTGTTGCGAAAGCTTGAATTTTGTGTGTATGTTTGTGTTTGTTTGTGTGTCTGTCGACCTGCCAGCACTTTCATTTGGTAAGTCACATCATCTTTGTTTTTAGATATATATTTCCTACGTGGAATGTTTCCCTCTATTATAACTATATATATATATATATATATATATATATATATATATATATATATATATATATATATATATATATATATATATATATATATATATATATATATTGGAATAGGTAGTGTTGAAGGACGGGATACAAATTTTAGTTGTGTCAGGCATTTCGCCTTCAATGTCGGTAGTACAGATTCGAAAAAATCTGTACTGATACTAGTGCTGGGAAATGAAAGAAGAACGACAGCTGCAAAATTTCTATTATGTACTGGAGAACACGAAAACTTACGTAATGGTGTAGTAAAACAATGAAATACATCAAAATAGTCAAATGCAGTAAAAGAAAAAAAACTGGAAAACTGAACTTACCACATGGGAACTTCTTAAAAGAACTGAAGCTCAAATTATCTAACATTTTTTGGACGGTACATTTGCCCAACACATTTAACAAAACATTTAAGTGGGCAATATGTTTAGGGAATACTACGCCTCCATGAATATTCGTCTAAGTGACTTTAAGTGTGGAAATCTGGCATTTCCCCTTCCCTACAAGAGATTCCACAGCTGACCCATAACCCTCTACGCTGTTTGTGCAAGTCCCTGTGGATAATGATCTGAACTCAATATTGTGATTAACTATTAGATGCTTATAACCCCTTTCCCCTAAACCCTTATATGAAGAAAAACCATCTGAACTTACAATGGAACCCTCTGCAACATGATCTTCAATTAAACTGACCAAAACGTCCTTCCTTTGATTGGGTACTACTTTAAACACTACCTCATCACACTCTTGACCTAAAGCTGCAGCCCCCCAAACCCATAATCCCACTGGAGGTTCCCCCCTGTTGTGCTTCCTTTTGCCAAAATGCGACTCGTCAATTTCGACCACAACAGATTTTTTGAACCATGTCCCTCATCTAACGGACGACCACAACCAATCTTTGCTGCAGCACCATACAAATAAGTCGTGAGTACAGCAATGAGATAAACTTGTGAGGCGCATAAGTTTGCCGCACTCACGACATCAAACATACTCGGCAGTGAGACCACACATCTGTAAAATAAACAAATCATGGCCAACATGTCTACACCCATAGCCTCTCTCACATCATCCAGGTTCATTGGAACAGATAAATCCATATCTACAAACGAAAATAAGATACTAAAATTTGTCCTAAAATAAGAAACTAATAGTCCAAATTACCACAATATCACTAAGAATGAAATTAATACCAAATGAATAGCAAACAATTATTTAAATAAATGCACATGAAGAATATTTTGAGCAATATGTAGTTATCTCCTTTAAAATCACATTCAGTTATTTTAATGTACAATGATAGAGCTTATCTGGAACAAAGAACTGTTTTATTATCTATGGCTGAAAGTGACGACATTATTATCTATGACTAATGTATGACATCATTGGTCAAAGCTGATGAGTTGTATTGCCTGCTTCACTAGACACAAAACTACTCCAGACCATGGCACATCATCTTAAATAAATATTAATTGTGACCATTCAGCCATTTGTAACAGTACAACAGAGGTGACTGCAAGCAAATCTTTTATCTATCACTGGCAATAGATATGCAATGGAGTCTGTTTTACAATTATTGTAGTTTAAGTAACTTATTTTTGTGAGACTGAAAATAATGAAACTGATCTGTTATTAATGGTGATTTGATTATTTTCATTTTTATATTTTGATGTTAAGTCTTCATGATTCTGTCTACTAACAGTACAACAGAGGTGAATGCAAGCAAATCTTTTATCTATCACTGGCAATAGATATACAATGGAGTCTGTTTTACAATTATTGTAGTTTAAGTAACTTATTTTTGTGAGACTGAAAATAATGAAACTGATCTGTTATTAATGGTGATTTGATTATTTCCATTTTTATATTTTGATGTTAAGTCTTCATGATTCTGTCTACTGGAAAAAGGTCTTGAATCATGAAATTATAGTAAAGATGTCTGAAGGACAGTGCTGTATAGTTGGCACAAGATTTTAATACTCTACTAGAGAACATGACTAGATCTTGGAGACTTATGACTGATTAGTGTAAGGTTTTGGAGTTTTTTGGGCCATCTCTTTTGAAAAAATAGTTCTCGGTTGTGTAATCTGTGCCTGTTTGACTAAATCTAATACATCTGTATTTCGCTCATTATAAATAGATGAAAAGTTTGCTGTCACTGTAAAGAAGTCACCACAGAGTCTAGTGATCAATTGTTTCAGTGTGTCATTGTTTCTGGCACAGTATCAACAAAGGACTCTTCGTTTCACCGTTCATGAGAAAAGTCGTTTTTAATAATCCTGCAACAATACAAGTGACATACTTTTTTCTTGTGGGTTATGACTGGCAACCAGGTATAGTGCAGTCATCCTTAAACTACAAAGTGTTTAGAAAAACTGTTAATGAAAACAATCTCTGAAAGTGACACGGTGTAAGGTAAGTATTAAATTGGAATTACTGTGAATGAAGACTATGGCACTATGTATTTCAGTATTGAAGAATGACCACTGGGTACAGCAAATTTCTTACATATGATGCAGAGTAATGAATGATAAATACTTGAATAAAACTATATGTTTTTTATAACTGCTTTCAGGTGATCGGAATGGTTCACTAAAATGAATCAAATATGATATAACATACAATGTGCTCATGAAGCAATTTTCTCTGTCATGTTCCCTCCTCCAGGAATGAACTACAGATGTCCTAGGGCTTAAGTAATGGAACAGAATGGTATACACGATACCAGGCAGCAGCAAGCTCCTTGGAGGATGGCCGTTATAATATGGAGCCCCAACAGCAGCTGAATGCCACAGGAAGTGCACCTCACATGTGCATACTGGGTTCAGAAGGCCAGGAGAATGGCTCAGCCATGATAGAACCTCGCCGTGGTCGCAGACAACATAAAGAACTTCAACAGAGCCATGATAGTGCTAGGATCGCGCCTATCGGGTGCGGACCCAATAGGGAATGCCTTGTGTTGTCCACTACCTCAGAAGAGTGACACAATGGGCACGGACCAAAGAAGGAGCGTCTAGTGACTGATACCACTGCCAGAAATGGAGACAGTGGGCGCTGATGGCATAGGGAGCACCACACACCACCCAGGCATAAATATGGGACAAGGTCAGCTCGTCAACCAGTCTCAGGGAACACCTGATGAAGACGCCGAGTTACGACATTGAAATATCGTGTTGGGAAGTCGCAGACCACCAGCAGTACACCTAATTCTATGAGATGCCTTTGTGATGTATGGCACTTGTGTGTCAATCACGCTTACAGTACTCCTTACAACTATCCCTTAGTCAACACAGCTGAGGAACATTCAGTACGATTGTACCTACACGCAGCCATGACATAATTTTAATGCAAGATATTATTTGACATCGCATCCAGCAAGAATGTAGCACATGATGTACTTAAAGCTGTCAGCCGTCAATCAGTTATACTAGTATTTACTAGTATCTACAGTTTTGACAACAGTGGAGTGCAACATGTAAAAAGAGTTGTAAGGTAAGATTTTTTACCTGGGTGGTTGATCTCCTGCGATTAGTTGATTGGAGGCAGCAGGATCTTCACAACACACGATAGCTACACTGCCTTGGAAGCCACATATGTCCAGCTCAATACCTTTGTACACCTTGTGGATAGCTGATGGACATAAACTGATATACAGGCACTTCCCAGAGCCTCCATTCTTTAGCTGGCACAGTTCACCTTCTGTAACAATAAAAATAGGTGTAACTGAAGTAACAATGCTCCTTTAAATGATCTAAAGCCACCTGCAGTTGTTCTTTTTCTCTATTTGTTGTATAATTCACCTTTAAAAATGATGCTAGGAATATGAATTTGATTGTGACTATGTGCCATCAACAAATTTTTGGTGAAGACATTTGATTAAGGGCTAAGATCAAAATTGTGTAATTGCATCGCAAATATACAAGATTGTGACAGCTTCATGCAACATTAAATCATTTAAAAGATTCAATACAGCTGTGAACCCAGCATCAATGGAGATCATCAAACGATATTCCCTTGTAGTAGCTACATGAACATAGGGTAGAAACCACTAATCTAATGGCTATAAGCTATCACTGGTAACTACAGCATGCCACAAGTTTCATAATAATTTCTGAAGCCCTTAAACATATTTTCAACTGCCTACCCCCATGAACCATGGACCTTGCTGTTGGTGGGGAGGCTTGCGTGCCTCAGCGATACAGATGGCCATACCATAGGTGCAACCACAATGGAGGGGAGTATCTGTTGAGAGGCCGGACAAATGTGTGGTTCCTGAAGAGGGGCAGCAGCCTTTTCAGTAGTTGCAGGGGCAACAGTCTGGATGATTGACTGATCTGGCCTTGCAACACTAACCAAAACGGCCTTGCTATGCTGGTACTTGCGAACGGCTGAAAGCAAGGGGAAACTACAGCCGTAATTTTTCCCGAGGGTATACAGCTTTACTGTATGGTTAATTGATGATTGTGTTCTCTTGGGTAAAATATTCCGGAGGTAAAATAGTCACCCATTCGAATCTCCGGGCGGGGACTACTCAAGAGGACGTCGTTATGAGGAGAAAGAAAACTGGTGTTCTACGGATCGGAGCGTGGAATGTCAGATCCCTTAATCGGGCGGGTAGGTTAGAAAATTTAAAAAGGGAAATGGATAGGTTGAAGTTAGATATAGTGGGAATTAGTGAAGTTTGGTGGCAGGAGGAACAAGACTTTTGGTCAGGTGAATACAGGGTTATAAATACAAAATCAAATAGGGGTAATGCAGGAGTAGGTTTAATAATGAATAAAAAAAATAGGAGTGCGGGTAAGCTACTACCAACAGCATAGTGAACGCATTATTTGGCCAAGATAGACACTAAGCCCATGCCTACTACAGTAGTACAAGTTTATATGCCAACTAGCTCTGTAGATGATGAAGAAATTGATGAAATGTATGATGAGATAAAAGAAATTATTCAGGTAGTGAAGGGAGACGAAAATTTAATAGTCATGGGTGATTAGAATTCGAGAGTAGGAAAAGGGAGAGAAGGAAACATAGTGGGTGAATATGGATTGGGGGAGAGAAATGAAAGAGGAAGCCGTCTGGTAGAATTTTGCACAGAGCATAACATAATCATAGCTAACACTTGGTTCAAGAATCATAAAAGAAGGTTGTATACATGGAAGACTCCTGGAGATACTAGAGGGTATCAGATAGATTATATAATGGTAAGACAGAGATTTAGGAACCAGGTTTTAAACTGTAAGACATTTCCAGGGGCAGATATGGACTCTGACCACAATCTATTGGTTATGAACTGTAGATTAAAGTGTGACAATAGCATTTAAAACTAATAACCCCCTACAGATGAAACTGAAACACACAATTGGAGACTCAAATAGATACCAAAAGTCAGGCGTTTATAAAATAATATGTAATGACTGTGAGAAACAGTATATTGGCCAAACTGACCGTAACTTTTTAACACGTTTCAAAGAACATACTACTGGTACTGCACATACCAAATGAATATTTGGTCAACATCTTGATGGATATAATCATTCTGAGTGTTGCATTTCTAGCAATTTGAGAATATTACATACTGTGCCAAAAGGACCATTGCTAAATACCTTAGAAGAAATTGAAATTTTTTCACTTCACAAAAGTAATCCATTATCTGTTTTAAACGAACAACTTCAGTTCAAAGACAAACATTTCTTTGAGCTTTTCGATGGTCTGCTTTAGAATGTTTACTCTTCTGTCCTTTGTTTTAAAAAGCTTTTTTTAAATTTTTTTTAAAATTTTTAAAAATTATTAAGACTTTTAGCAAATATTTTATCTTTACATTGTAATTGTATTTTACCAAACATTATTTTATGATTGACTATCTGTTTTAAAATTTTTGCTTATATGCTTTTAGACTGCATATTGCTAATTCACATCGTTTTATTTCTGACACTGGCTCATAATTTTATAATTTTAAATTCTTTCATTGTTATTTGCTTATATGACTGTCATATAACTTGAGGAATAGCAATGCCTTTATAAAAAAAAAAAAAAAAATGGCACATGTAATCTACATATCAACTTCACAGATAATATTTCATATATACGGACAACTACTTCGTATCGTAATTGTGCAGCATGTAGTATACATGTCAGCTACAGATTATTGTAGCTTACTCTTTAAAAATCGTTTCAATTAAAGAGATGTTGCTGCTCAATAATACATCGTCCGACATGACAGTCTTTGCCATTCCACTTCGCAACAACTTCATTGGAAAGAAGCCTGCTGCCACATCTTTGCACTGGCGTTTGTCCTCACCATGGCAACCACTAGTTTGACTATCAACTTTACAACAACTCAGTGAAAAAAGCCTGCTGCTTCATCTTTGCAACAGCATCCAACTTCACCATAGCAACCAGTGGTTCCAAATGGTTCACTGACATGCCTTGAGAGGGCAACCCATGTACTGCCAAACCAAAGTTCATTTTCCTACATATTTAAATATTTTTAACGCTTCTTAATTGACAACAACTGTTTAATAAGCTAAGTTTAGTGTGTATTTATTTCTAATTCTTGACAATGTTCTTCTTTTAACTAAGAAATTTTAAATTATAATTCGACTTATAACTCATTGGTTAGTAATGACATCATGCAGTCAGGAGTGGGTGGAGCCTCCATTATACATAGCAAGACGTGCACTGGTTTCTCCAGTATTGATTCTCCAACAGAAAGAGGTTCCTACTCAATGGTAATTCAACGTTTTATAGCTTTATAGCTTTATAACTTTATGTATTTTCTTTAATGTATGTAGCCCGCTTATTAGAGCTTTGTATACAACTTGTAGGTCTGAAGATGACCACAGTAGTGGTCGAAACTGGTCACCTTGTTAAATAAATCGTGATCAAGACTGTTTTTAATAGTAATTATCGCTATATCTATGCTGAAGATTCTTAAAATGGTCATTGACAGTTTTTCCAACAGAAGAAAAGCACTCATTAAAAACATTTGCAATCTGACATTGACATTTCATGATATGTCCTTTATGATTTATAGTAAAATCACTTGTTGATCTGTCCTTACAATCCCTAAAGCTATTTATTACTTTCCAAACAGCTAAACCTGTGTTTGTAGAGTAACTTAACATTGTGGCTACATATTTACTTTTAGTTTCTAGCAGAAGATCTTTATAGTAATCCTGATAGTTCTTAAATTCTACCTTTAGTCTATTATTATTGTTATTATTTATCATTTCATATTGGAAAAGTCTAAGTTTCTCTCTTGCTGTTTTTACTTCATGATTTATCCAGTTATTTTTTTGTATCTTTTTGCAGTCATTTACTGTAAAGGTCATTTCTGGACATGAGACATTGAAGCAATAATAAAAATCTGATGAAAAATCACTGAAAGTAATGCTGTTTTATTCACCCCATTGTAAGCTTTCCAGCAAACTGTTGAAATCTTTAACATTTTTGTCATTGGTGATTCTTTTTGTCACATATAGTTTCTCTTTTCTATTGACATGAAGATTTTCAGCTTCTATCAATACCTGTACTGCGTGGTGGTCAGAAATGGCAAGCTTCAAAACTGATGCACTGTATGTAAAGTGGGACATGTTAGTTATAATGTTGTCAATGCATGATTTTACACTATTGACCTCTCTAGTGGGCTCGTTTATCAGAAATGTTAAGTTAAATTGAGCTAGTATTAGCATTAGTTTTTTAGATACAGGGTCATTGGACAGCAAGTCAATGTTTATATCTCCAGTTAGTATTATGTTAACCCAGCCATATTTATTGCAGTGTTTACTGACAATGTCAACAAGCAGGTCATTAAGAACATCAAAGAAACTATCTAGGCTACCAGATGGAGGTCAATGAGAATCTAACAGTCATGGGAGATTTGAATGCAGTTGTAGGGGAAGAAGTAGATGAAATGATTATAGGAGAACATGAGTTTGGTGGTAGAGATGAGAGAGTATAAAGACTAATTGAGTTCTGCCATAAATTTCAGCTTGTGACATTGAATACTCGGGAAACAGCTGGGAGAGACAGGAAGATTCCAGATAGAATGTGTCATGGTCAGACAGAGATACCAAAATATAATACTGGACTGTGAGGTGTACCCAGGACAGATTTAAACACTGATCAATATTTAGTAATAAAAATGAGTAGGCTGAAGTCAGTAAGAATCAATGTGCAAAGAAGTGGGATATGGAAGTGTTAAGGAATGAAGACACATGCTTTAATAACTCTGTGGCTATAGCTACTGTGACACTGAATAGCTCAGTATGCAGTTCATTTGAAGAGGAATGAACATCTATGAAAATGGTGGTCATAGAAGTCAGAAAGAAGAACATAGGTACGAGGAAGGTAATTGCAAAGAAAGCATGAGTAACAGAATAAATACTTCAGCTGACTGCATGCGTGCCAACTACTTGGCATGTCTGGGCTTGTAGACCAGCATACATAATCTTGTGGGTGCACCGCATCCACAAAATATTTAGTTTGATAAAACAAAATAAAATAAATACTTCTCACTTGCCTTTATCAAAACATAATGAGCTATTAAAATGCTGAGATGAAAGCTAAAACTTCTGCCCTCTAAAACATATCTGTTTGTCTGAGATGTCACTGTGCAAATGCAACTAACACACTCCATGCTCCCCCCTTCCTTGGCTTTCTCTGTCCAAGTTGAAGGCACTCCCAAGAATAACAACTGCACTGTACAATGAATGGGGCCTATCTTTTTGGCTTGCTTTCATGTTTTGTTACAAGTGGCATGCTACAATATGCTGACTCTATTCATCAACAATTATTTTAAAATAACTGCTTGTCACTACTGGGCAATAATAAAGAATGATTTGAGACACAAGGAAGCTGATTGTTACAGACTAACTAAATAGTAATTTTCTTTTTAACATGACAGCAGTGTCATTTATGGTTTCAGCGAAATTGTTTTCATGTAATCTGGATTGTTATCATTTTGTTTGTTGAGACAATGGTTTGAAGCACATGGTAGCTTATATTGTAGACTTAAGGGTATTAGTGCATTGATAGCTAGTACAAAGTAGAGGTCTACTGATGGAATGCGGCGGTCAAAAACTCTTCGTCAGTCAAAAATTACCTCAGTTTTCAAACGTTGTGTGATTACTGGATGTGTGTGGACAGCTGAAACACAATATTGAGAATTGCTTCTGTACATATCTCTTTGTTTATATTGCGTGGGAATTACAACACACTCCTTTAAATTTCTATTTCTATCTACTGTAATGAAAGTTACGTTAGTTTATGATACATTACACATTTTATATTAGGAGGTAAGGATTTTTATTGCATACATGATTGAGAGTTTCTTCAACTTTGTCTCTCAATTTGTCTGGTGACTCATCACTGATAAGGATGCTGCTATCATCTGCAAATAGTATTGCTTCCCTGTATTTGACACTCTGGGGAAAATCATTGATATATATTAGGAAGAGTATTGGCCCAAACACACTTCCCTGAGGGACTCCTATGTTAATATGTTCTGGTTTGGAAATGTGTTTTGTCAATCTACTGAACTTTGTATGTGAGATCTCTACACACTGTACCCTATTTTCCAAGTACGATTGAAACCAATTATTTACTGTTCCCCTTATTCCTAGTGTCTCCATTTTGTTTAGTAGTATTTTGTGGTCTACCGTGTCAAATGCTTTGTTAAGGTATAGGAATATGCCTGTTACATGTTCACCTTCATCAAGTGCTTCTAAGACAAAATTTGTGAAGTGAGCTACTGCTGAACCTGTGCTTCTTCCTGGCCTGAAACCAAACTGTTCTTTACACAGTAGGTTGTACTTGTTTAGGAAATCCAGTAGTCTCTTTTTCATTATATTTCCTATTACCTTGTAAAAGGATGAGAGTAATGAGATGGGCCTATAGTTTTCTATATTTTCTGGATCGCCTTTCTTAAATAGAGGCAGGACTTTTGCACATTTTAAGTATTCTGGGAAGCAGCCTGCAGTGAATGATTCATTTATGATGTGTGCCAAAGGATGTTGTATGCTGTCAATGCAGTCCTTCAGTAAGCACACTGGCACTTCATCTAAACCTGCTGATGTTTTATTCTTTAGATTCTTCACAACCATCCTTACTTCTTCTGTAGAAGTCAGTAACAGTGAGTTATCCATATAGTTCAATTTTTGTTCAGGCTGTTTTTTGCCAAACTTTTGCTGTAGCTTGGTAGCAACACTGCTGAAGTACTCATTTACAGTATTTACTAGTGTATTTGGGTTATGTATAATAGCACCATTATGTTTAATTTGAATGTTTACTGTTTTTAATTTATTACTGTTTGTTTCCTGTTTGGTAACAGTCCAGGCTGCTTTAATTTTATTTTCTGCCTTTTATATAATACTGTCATTGTGGGCTTTTTTTGCATCTCGTAATACTCTTTTGTATATTCTTTTGTATGTGTGGTAGTAGTTTAGGAAACCAGGATCACTATGGTAGTTTTTTAACCTGTTCAGTTGTTTGAGTGTTGCAGAGGATTTCCTTATTCCTTTGGTCAGCCAGGTATTTCTTTTGTGTGAGTGTACTGCAGTTTGCACCTTTGGGAATGCTTCATCAAATCTGAGTTTAAATAGTGACATGAATTTAGAAAATTTCTTATTTACACTAGTTTCAGCATACACTTCTTCCCAAGTTATACTGTTTATTTGCTTGGCAAATTCTGATCTGTCTGGTTTGGAGAAAACACTTCTGTATGTGTATGTTTTAGTTTTATTGTCTACATTTATGTTTAATTTTAGGATTTGACAGGAGTGATCAGAAAGGCCAAGGTTATCGACAATAATTTCACAACTTTCTTTATCTATGTCTGTGATGATGTGATCAATTGTTGATGATGAGTTTTTGGCTATCCTCATGGCTCTGTTAACTAATGGTGATAACTTATAACAGCGCAATATATTCAAGAATGAGTTACAGAATCTATCTGGGTTTTGTGTGTTTATATTTAAGTCTCCACAAATGAGAACCAAATACATTTTAACCAGAGTTTGCTCTCATTTCTACAGCTTTTAAGTCAGGTGTAGTACTGACTGAGTTAGGGCAGTCTCAACATATGCTTGTAGTACCAGTATATTTTACTTCATCACAGCACAGATCTTTATGAGACAGGTAGTGTTCATAAAAGATCATAAATGAAGGATAATTATTTTTAAAAATGTCGAGATTCCCCAGAAAACACATACTACATGCCACCAATGGTATGTACCCACAGAAATTTTGGAAAGTTGGTGCCCTTGCTTGACTGACAAAAGAAGGAAGTATAAAAATGTTCAGGCAACTTCAGGAAGTCAGTTAGGAATGAAATAAATAGTAAGTGCTGGGAACCTAAGATGACACAACTGAATGAAAAAATATGAAGATATCGAAAAGAAATGATTTTCAGTACAAACTCAGCATATGGGCAACTCATAAACTTTGGTGAAACTAAAAGCAACAGTGATAACATTAAAAGTGCATTGGGGATTCCTCTGTTAAATGCAAAGGAGATAGTGAATATTTTGAAGGAGTACACTGAAGGTCTCTATGAGGTGGAGGATTCATATGATGATATGATAGGAGAAAAAGCAGTGAGAGCTGGTGGGGATCCAGTATTAGAACCAGAATTTAGAAGAGCTTTGAACACTTAAGACCAAATAGGGCAGAAGAGATAGTTAACATTCCACTGGAATTTCTAAAATCATTGGGAAACCAGCAACAAAACGATATACGAGGGCTATCCACAAAGTACATTACGTTTGGGAATTAAAAATAAATAAAGTATTGGAATTTTTTTTAATTTTATACAGATGAAAGCCACACTTAAATACTACTTTTCTACATAGTTGCCATTTAAATTAAGGCACTTATTGTAGCAATGGATGAGCTTGGAAATTCCTTCGTTGTAAAATTGTGATATCATCAGCGAATAATGTGAATTTACATGCCAGACTAGTACATGATGGTAGATCATTTATAAAAACCAGGAATAATAGTGAACCAAGAATTGAGCACTGAGGCACTCCAAATGTAATGGAACTCCATTCATAATGTGAGGAAACATTACATACACCATTCAAGACAACTTTTTCTTTTCTGTCTTGGAGATATGACTATAGCCAATTGCCTGCAACTCCACTTATTCCTACTAACTCTGCTTTTTGCAAGAGAATCTGGTGATCAACACAGTCAAACACTTTAGACAAATAACAGAATCTCATTAACATTTTCTAAAACTTCATTTGCAAGTGCATAGATTGTGTCTTCTATTGAATGGCCCTTTTGAGAGCCAAATTGGCTCTTGCTGAGAACTGTATTCTTCATGAGATGATCAGTAATTCTTATGTGTATTAGACTTTCTAGAATATATATCTAAAAACAAAGATGATTTGACTTACCAAATGAAAGTGCTGGCAGGTCGACAGATACACAAACAACCACAAATATACACACAAAATTCATGCTTTCGCAACAAACTGTTGCCTCATCAGGAAAGAGGGAAGGAGAGGGAAAGACGAAAGGAGGTGGGTTTTAAGGGAGAGGGTAAGGAGTCATTCCAATCCCGGGAGTGGAAAGACTTACCTTAGGGAGAAAAAAGGACGGGTATACACTCACACACACACACATATCCATCCACACATATACAGACACAAGCAGACATATTTAAAGACAAAGAGTTTGGGCAGAGATGTCAGTCGAGGCAGAAATGCAGAGGCAAAGATGTTGTTGAATGACAGGTGAGGTATGAGTGGTGGCAACTTGAAATTAGCGGAGATTGAGGCCTGGTGGATAACGGGAAGAGAGGATATATTGAAGAGCAAGTTCCCATCTCCGGAGTTCGGATAGGTTGGTGTTAGTGGGAAGTATCCAGATAACCCGGACGGTGTAACACTGTGCCAAGATGTGCTGGCCATGCACCAAGGCATGTTTAGCCACAGGGTGATCCTCATTACCAACAAACACTGTCTGCCTGTGTCCATTCATGCGAATGGACAGTTTGTTGCTGGTCATTCCCACATAGAATGCGTCACAGGTTATGCAGGTCAGTTGGTAGATCACGTGGGTGCTTTCACACGTGGCTCTGCCTTTGATCGTGTACACCTTCCGGGTTACAGGACTGGAGTAGGTGGTGGTGGGAGGGTGCATGGGACAGGTTTTACACCGGGGGCGGTTACAAGGGTAGGAGCCAGAGGGTAGGGAAGGTGGTTTGGGGATTTCATAGGGATGAACTAAGAGGTTACGAAGGTTAGGTGGACGGCGGAAAGACACTCTTGGTGGAGTGGGGAGGATTTCATGATGGATGGATCTCATTTCAGGGCAGGATTTGAGGAAGTCGTATCCCTGCTGGAGAGCCACATTCAGAATCTGATCCAGTCCCGGAAAGTATCCTGTCACAAGTGGGGCACTTTTGTGGTTCTTCTGTGGGAGGTTCTGGGTTTGAGAGGATGAGGAAGTGGCTCTGGTTATTTGCTTCTATACCAGGTCGGGAGGGTAGTTGCGGGATGCGAAAGCTGTTGTCAGGTTGTTGGTGTAATGCTTCAGGGATTCCGGACTGGAGCAGATTCGTTTGCCACGAAGACCTAGGCTGTAGGGAAGGGACCGTTTGATGTGGAATGGGTGGCAGCTGTCGTAATGGAGGTACTGTTGCTTGTTGGTGGGACGTGTGAAGCTGGCCATTGGACAGGTGGAGGTCAACATCAAGGAAAGTGGCATGGGATTTGGAGTACGACCAGGTGAATCTGATGGAACCAAAGGAGTTGAGGTTGGAGAGGAAATTCTGGAGTTCTTCTTCACTGTGAGTCCAGATCATGAAGATGTCATCAATAAATCTGTACCAAACTTTGGGTTGGCAGGCCTGGGTAACCAAGAAGGCTTCCTCTAAGTGACCCATGAATAGGTTGGCGTACGAAGGGGCCATCCTGGTACCCATGGCTGTTCCCTTTAATTGTTGGTATGTCTGGCCTTCAAAAGTGAAGAAGTTGTGGGTCAGGATGAAGCTGGCTAAGGTAATGGGGAAAGAGGTTTTAGGTAGGGTGGCAGGTGATCGGCGTGAAAGGAAGTGCTCCATCGCAGCGAGGCCCTGGACGTGCGGGATATTTGTGTATAAGGAAGTGGCATCAATGGTTACAAGGATGGTTTCTGGGGGTAACGGATTGGGTAAGGATTCCAGGCGTTCGAGAAAGTGGTTGGTGTCTTTGATGAAGGATGGGAGACTGCACGTAATGGGTTGAAGGTGTTGATCTACGTAGGCAGAGATACGTTCTGTGGGGGCTTGGTAACCAGCTACAATGGGGCGGCCGGGATGATTGGGTTTGTGAATTTTAGGAAGAAGGTAGAAGGTAGGGGTGCGGGGTGTCGGTGGGGTCAGGAGGTTGATGGAGTCAGGTGAAAGGTTTTGTAGGGGGCCTGGGGTGCTGAGGATTCCTTGAAGCTCTGCCTGGACATCAGGAATGGGATTACCTTGGCAAACTTTGTATGTGGTGTTGTCTGAAAGCTGACGCAGTCCTTCAGCCACATACTCCCGACGATCAAGTACCACAGTCGTGGAACCCTTGTCCGCCGGAAGAATGATGATGGACCGGTCAGCCTTCAGATCACGGATAGCCTGGGCTTCAGCAGTGGTGATGTTGGGAGTAGGATTAATGTTTTTTAAGAAGGACTGAGAGGCAAGGCTGGAAGTCAGAAATTCCTGGAAGGTTTGGAGAGGGTGATTTTGAGGAAGAGGAGGTGGGTCCCGCTGTGACGGAGGATGGAACTGTTCCAGGCAGGGTTCAATTTGGATAGTGTCTTGGGGAGCTGGATCATTAGGGGTAGGATTAGGATCATTTTTCTTCATGGCAAAGTGATACTTCCAGCAGAGAGTACGAGTGTAGGACAGTAAATCTTTGACGAGGGCTGTTTGGTTGAATCTGGGAGTGGGGCTGAAGGTGAGGCCTTTGGATAGGACAGAGGTTTCGGATTGGGAGAGAGGTTTGGAGGAAAGGTTAACTACTGAATTAGGGTGTTGTGGTGCCAGATTGTGTTGCTTGGAATTTTGAGGTTTTGGAGGGAGTGGAGCTGGAAGTGGGAGACTGAGTAGATGGGAGAGACTGGGTTTGTGTGCAATGAGAGGTGGTTGAGGTTTGCTGGAAAGGTTGTGAAGGGTGAGTGAGTTGCCTTTTCGGAGGTGGGAAACCAGGAGATTGGATAGTTTTTTGAGGTGAAGGGTGGCATGCTGTTCTAATTTGCGGTTGGCCTGTAGGAGGATGCTCTGAATAGCCGGTGTGGATGTGGGAGAGGAAAGATTGAGGACTTTTATTAAGGATAGGAGTTGACGCGTGTGTTCATTGGCTGAGTTGATGTGTAGGTGAAGGATTAGGTGGGTGAGGGCAATGGATTGTTCAGTTTGGAACTGGTATAGGGACTGATGGAAAGAAGGGTTGCAGCCAGAGATGGGAACTTTAAGTGTGAGGCCTTTGGGGGTTATGCCAAATGTCAGACAAGCCTGAGAAAACATGCCTTCACCCTAGTACCCTCCGCAAACATGCCTTCACCCTAGCACACCTTCTAATACCATGTCACCCTCACAACACCCCCACAACGACCCCATTAAGTTTTATTTACATTCCCTCCGCAAACATGCCTTCACCCTAGCAACAACCATTTCAGCTAGTTCTAATAACTTTTACTTTATTTCCACTTCTGTTTTTCGCACATCACTGATCATTTTTAGCCGCTCCCCACAGGTTTTAACGTCATTATTCACATTTGTTAGCCCCATTTTTGTAATCTTTCACCACAACACCACTCCTTTTAATACATTTACACGTTTTTTCGAAATTTTCCCGAATTTCTCCGTCCTTTAACGTGTTTTAGCGGCAACACAACCACCTAACCTTCATGCACATCGCTGTCTACCTTCCCAAGTTCACCACAGGATCAACTTAACCAACACTTCTTCGCCTTTTTTCATACCAGATCTCCAGTTACTTTCTATTTCACCCTTATCTCTCCCCATATATTTTTATCTTTCATTTTCATTTCAACCTCATGTTACACTTTCCACCTTCTAATACCATGTCACCCTCACAACACCCCCAAAACGACCCCATTAAGTTTTATTTACATTCCCTCCGCAAACATGCCTTCACCCTAGCCAGATTACGCTCGCATATTTTATTTTCCCAGGCTTGTCTGACATTTAGCATAACCCCCAAAGGCCTCACACTTAAAGTTCCCATCTCTGGCAGCAACCCTTCTTTCCATCAGTCCCTACACCAGTTCCAAACTGAACAATCCATTGCCCTCACCCACCTAATCCTTCACCTACACATCAACTCAGCCAATGAACACACCCGTCAACTCCTATCTTTAATAAAAGTCCTCAATCTTTCCTCTCCCACATTCACACCGGCTACTCAGAGCATCCTCCTACAGGCCAACCGCAAATTAGAACAGCATGCCACCCTTCACCTCAAAAAACTATCCAATCTCCTGGTTTCCCACCTCCGGAAAGGCAACTCACTCACCCTTCACAACCTTTCCAGCAAACCTCAACCACCTCTCACTGCACACAAACCCAGTCTCTCCCATCTACTCAGTCTCCCACTTCCAGCTCCACTCCCTCCAAAACCTCAAAATTCCAAGCAACACAATCTGGCACCACAACGCCCTAATTCAGTAGTTAACCTTTCCTCCAAATCTCTCTCCCAATCCGAAACCTCTGTCCTATCCAATGGCCTCACCTTCAGCCCCACTCCCAGATTCAACCAAACAGCCCTCGTCAAAGATTTACTGTCCTACACTCGTACTCTCTGCTGGAAGTATCACTTTGCCACAAAGAAAAATGATCCTAATCCTACCCCTAATGATCCAACTCCCCAAGACACTATCCAAATTGAACCCTGCCTGGAACAGTTCCGTCCTCCGTCACAGCTGGACCCACCTCCTCTTCCTCAAAATCACCCTCTCCAAACCTTCCAGGAATTTCTGACTTCCAGCCTTGCCTCTCAGTCCTTCTTAAAAAACCTTAATCCCACTCCCAACATCACCACTGCTGAAGCCCAGGCTATCCATGATCTGAAGGCTGACCGTCCCATCATCATTCTTCCGGCGGACAAGGGTTCCACGACCGTGGTACTTGATCGTCGGGAGTATGTGGCTGAGGGACTCCGTCAGCTTTCAGACAACACCACATACAAAGTTTGCCAAGGTAATCCCATTCCTGATGTCCAGGCGGAGCTTCAAGGAATCCTCAGAACCTTAGGCCCCCTACAAAACCTTTCACCTGACTCCATCAACCTCCTGACCCCACTGACACACCGCACCCCTACCTTCTACCTTCTTCCTAAAATTCACAAACCCAATCATCCCGGCCACCCCATTGTAGCTGGTTACCAAGCCCCCACAGAACGTATCTCTGCCTACGTAGATCAACACCTTCAACCCATTACATACAGTCTCCCATCCTTCATCAAAGACACCAACCACTTTCTCGAACGCCTGGAATCCTTACCCAATCCATTACCCCCAGAAACCATCCTTGTAACCATTGATGCCACTTCCTTATACACAAATATCCCGCACATCCAGGGCCTCGCTGTGATGGAGCACTTCCTTTCACGCCGATCACCTGCCACCCTACCTAAAACCTCTTTCCTCATTACCTTAGCCAGCTTCATCCTGACCCACAACTTCTTCACTTTTGAAGGCCAGACATACCAACAATTAAAGGGAACAGCCATGGGTACCAGGATGGCCCCTTCATATGCCAACCTATTCATGGGTCACTTAGAGGAAGCCTTCTTGGTTACCCAGGCCTGCCAACCCAAAGTTTGGTACAGATTTATAGATGACATCTTCATGATCTGGACTCACAGTGAAGAAGAACTCCAGAATTTCCTCTCCAATATCAACTCCTTTGGTTCCATCAGATTCACCTGGTCGTACTCCTAATCCCATGCCACTTTCCTTGATGTTGACCTCCACCTGTCCAATGGCCAGCTTCACACGTCCCACCAACAAGCAACAGTACCTCCATTACGACAGCTGCCACCCATTCCACATCAAACGGTCCCTTCCCTACAGCCTAGGTCTTCGTGGCAAACGAATCTGCTCCAGTCCGGAATCCCTGAAGCATTACACCAACAACCTGACAACAGCTTTCGCATCCCGCAACTACCCTCCCGACCTGGTACAGAAGCAAATAACCAGAGCCACTTCCTCATCCACTCAAACCCAGAACCTCCCACAGAAGAACCACAAAAGTGCCCCACTTGTGACAGGATACTTTCCGGGACTGGATCAGATTCTGAATGTGGCTCTCCAGCAGGGATACGACTTCCTCAAATCCTGCCCTGAAATGAGATCCATCCTTCATGAAAACCTCCCCACTCCACCAAGAGTGTCTTTCCGCCGTCCACCTAACCTTAGTTCATCCCTATGAAATCCCCAAACCACCTTCCCTACCCTCTGGCTCCTACCCTTGTAACTGCCCCCGGTGTAAAACCTGTCCCATGCACCCTCCCAACACCACCTACTCCAGTCCTGTAACCCGGAAGGTGTACACGATCAAAGGCAGAGCCACGTGTGAAAGCACCCACGTGATCTACCAACTGACCTGCCTACACTGTGACGCATTCTATGTGGGAACGACCAGCAACAAACTGTCCATTCGCATGAATGGACACAGGCAGACAGTGTTAGTTGGTAATGAGGATCACCCTGTGGCTAAACATGCTTTGGTGCACGGCCAGCACATCTTGGCACAGTGTTACACTGTCCAGGTTATCTGGATACTTCCCACTAACACCAACCTATCCGAACTCCGGAGATGGGAACTTGCTCTTCAATATATCCTCTCTTCCCGTTATCCACCAGGCCTCAATCTCTGCTAATTTCAAGTTGCCGCCACTCATACCTCACCTGTCATTCAACAACATCTTTGCCTCTGCACTTCTACCTCGACTGACATCTCTGCCCAAACTCTTTGTCTTTAAATATGTCTGCTTGTGTCTGGATATGTGTTGATGGATATGTGTGTGTGTGCGAGTGTATACCCGTCCTTTTTTCCCCCTAAGGTAAGTCTTTCCGCTCCCGGGATTGGAATGACTCCTTACCCTCTCCCTTAAAACCCACTTCCTTTCGTCTTTCCCTCTCCTTCCCTCTTTCCTGATGAGGCAACAGTTTGTTGCGAAAGCTTGAATTTTGTGTGTATGTTTGTGGTTGTTTGTTGTCTGTCGACCTGCCAGAACTTTCATTTGGTAAGTCAAATCATCTTTGTTTTTAGATATATATTTCCTATGTGGAATGTTTCCCTCTATTATAACCAGACTTTCTAGAATTTTCGAGAAAGCTGTCAACAAAGAGATAGGTTGATAGTTGATTCAGTTTTATCGTCATTTTTGTACAGGAGCTTCACTATGGCATACTTAAGTCTACTGGGAATAACACCTTTCTGAAGACAAGCATTGGAAATATGACAGAGAAAGTCCCTTATCCACACAAAAGAATATTTCAATAAATTACTAGAAATATTAACAACTCCTGCAGAGTTCCTGCTTTTTAGAGATGTGATGATTTTTCGAATCTCATCTAGAGTGACAGGATTAAGGCATCTTTCTGGAATTGTGTTTGAATATACAGCTTGACAAAGAGTTACGGCTTTAGAGACATTGGGCTTGCAACCAATCTGTTGATTTTCTGTTAGGAAATGTTTATTAAAAATTTGAGCCATACTTTTGGGGATATCTACTGGGGTACCTTATATCTGATTTTATGTAGATCTTGTTTATTTGTTGTATCTCTTCCTGTTTCTTTTTTTTTTTTTTTACAATGCTCCAAATTTTCTTTATTTAATTATTAGAATTATCTATTTTCTTCTCATAATAAATGGCTTTTGATTTGTGTATTCGTTTCTTTAAAATTTTACAGTATAACCTACAGTGTTCATATTGTTCTACATCTTTAAGTAATCTTATTACAGCATAAGTTTCCAATTTCGTTTTACATTACTGTTTTATACCTTTTATCATCCAAGGCTTACTTACAGAATTGGAAGCACTGTTTCTGACCCATCTCTCTAGAAATATTTCTTCAAAAAGAGCACAGAATGCATTAATAAAACAGTTAAAATTGGCATCAATATTATCAAGGCTACATACTGAAGACCAATCCATTTGCTGCAACCTGTGGTTGAAAGTTTTCTTTGCCGCTTCATTCATTAAGAACAGTACTGTAAGTGCAGAATGGTAGAACACAGAGTTTCAGACTAGCAACTTGCAAGCAACTGGATAAGGCACTTTTTTCCTCCATCCACATTTCCTGGATGGCCCGCTCATCCATATACATGGGACAATCTCGAGAGGAGGCAGAATGGTCGCCATTACAATTGGTACAACAGGGAGAAGCAGGCGGACAATCACCCTCATGAGCATCACTACCACAGGTTACACATTTGGCCAGGTGTCGATATGACATTCAAGTGTGGTTGTAATGGAGACACTGATAGTAGCACATCAGGTTCAGAATGCATGGTCGTTTTATGATAACTTTGTAGCCTGCTTTGATCTTTGACAGAAGCACCACTCTATCAAAAGTGAAGAAAAGAGTGTGTGTGGTTACTAAGGATTTATCTATCTTTTTTGTCACCTGATGGACTCCAATGACACCCTAACCAGAGAGATATGTTTGGATTTTTGCCTCAGTCAGGCCATCGAGCAGCCTAGTGTAAATAGCACCATGGGAAGAATTCAGGGTTTGATGGGCCTTGAAACAAATGGGATAGCTGTGGAGGAACAAAGCTGCAAGTAGTTGTTGTGCTTGACAATCAGAAGTTGTCTCCAAATCCAAAGTGCCATTGCATTAATGAGAGCAGGATGTCACAGGGCCAGAAATATTTCATTCTCTACCCATTTCCGAAACAGAATGTTCCATACGTCCACCTCCAACTACTATTCCACATTCGGTGTCCCGTCATGTGGTCATAATCACATCAGAAACCTTTTCACATGAATCACCTGCGTATAAATGTCAGCTCCACCAATGTTATTTGTGTAACCAATCTCTTATCAGCGGAACATTTCTAGACTGGCTAAAATATGCTGAGGTTAAGCCTCTTTACAAGAAGGGGAAAAAAGAAATACCATCAAACTATCAACCATTTTTACTTTTGCCGGCTTTCCCAAAAATATTTGAAAAGATTGTGTTCAAGCATCTCATTAAGCATGTGACTGCGAATGATATATTGTCCAGTTCACAGTAAAGCCAAGGAAAACAACAATAATAGTAACAGCAACAGTATAGGGTCTACATTTTGTTTTTCCTGATTTTTTTTCCCCTTTTTTCCTGAATTTTGGTGTGACGGCAGTTTCACCTGAAGGCATTATTTTCCTGAACTTGAAGCAGTTTTTTAATAACTGCACTGATTATAGAGAAGCTAACATTATTGTTAGACAGAAGCCTTGACTATTTTACTGGCATGCTTTGTATTTTTAGATTTCATAGATACAATATTCGCATACAGATGATAAACAATGCCAATGATTCTGTGAGGGAAAATTTTTTTCTGGGATATAATAGTACATTTTGTGGGAAATATACCACACAATTGTGCAAAAAAATGTGACTACTAAAAGTAGGTGGGTGCTATCCAATTACATTACAGCAGGGACTAAGGGAATCAGCCACATACTCACAGCATGCATATTACCCTTAAGATTTATATCGGGGACAGCATTAGAGGAAACAGATATGGATGTATGCACCACACTTGAATGGAATGCTTTATGAACCACATGAAGAATAACAACTGCCAATGCTGTCCAGAGAACTTTGGTGAAGGAATTTTGGAAAACTAATAACTGCTTTAGTGACACTATCATCATTAATATTACCATTGAGTGAGGGTATGCAGTGAGGGTACTGACTGGTGTACTTTACATAAGACCAGAACGTCTTTGGATATTCTGGCAGATTTAGTAACAGTTTTTCATTTCAGAAGCTATTAAAAGCTTCTCACATCAAGTCCACACTAAGATTTGAACGTTGTTAAAACATTGTCAGTTTTGGAGAGAGTGCTCTTTTCAGATTGTCATGTTTTTTTTTTTTTTTTTTTTTTTTTTGTTACATAACAGTTCTGAACTGTTTAGGTACTGTGGGTGCTGAGTACCACCTTTAATTTGTTTTGTATAAATGCCTCACTTGCCACCGACACTATTTCTTCCAATTCCAGGCACATCCAGTAGTTGGGAAATAGTGGAGTAAGACAGTGGCGCGTGTAGCCGTACTAATAAACCGATCCGTGAAAAATTACGAGTTTTTAAATCCTGTGTGTGTAAAATGCAGTAAGAAGGTGAAATATGGTGTTAAATTATGTTCGTGGTCACAGAAATGGATCCATCGTCAATGTTTAAATGTCTTAGAGGAAAAAAACATGACCTGTGACTGTGGAAATGTGCACTGTAACTATCGTCATATCGTGTGTTTACAAACGGAATGCGAAGAAGAATGCACGACTTCTTCATTAAAATATGATCTTATGTTAGCTAAACTATATGTAGAGAAGCTTAGATCAGTGATAGATGGTGTACAGAAGCTGGAAGAAGTGATAGACCATTCAAAGGGTAGTGAAACAGTTGTAAACAAACAAAACGGTAACTTTATTAGGCCTAAAAAGTTTTGTCATGTTAATCATGACGAAAACAACTTTCGTCTCCCACAAGCAAATAAGTTTGAATTTTTAACGTGTGGTGAATATGAAATATGTGAAAAGAGCCAAAGAAAGGAAGTACTTTCATCAAATGCAGCGACCACAAATCATTTCAGTAGGCCTACGAAGTCCTGTAATAACAAGAAAGGAAATACCAGAAAATACATGGCACATACTTATCATGCAAACAAGATATCTACCAATACAGGTAAGAAGAAAAAAGAAGATATTTTCATACTTTCAGACAGTCATGGAAAGGGCTTAGCTGACATTTTGTGTAACATGCAAAGTATATTCAAGGTTAGTGGAATGACGAAACCGGGTGCCCCTTTGTGCAAAGTTTTAAAAGACTGTGAACATTCTTTGAAGCTGGGAAGCAACTGTCTAATAATAGGAGGTGCTAACAATGTTTATAGGAACGAGGGCAAACTCGCCACAAGAGCTCTAAGAAGTACATTACAGAAAATTACAGATGTCAACTTCTTCATTGCCAGTATCCCACAAAGTCATGATCTTATAGAAGAATCCTGTGTCAACAAAGAAATCACAGTTACTAATAGGAAATTTGAGAAAATCTGCCGAAGCCTCCCAAATGCCACATATGTGGACATACCATCTGCAGAGAGAAGTCATTTTACAAGGCATGGGCTTCACAGAAATAAACTCGGAAAATCATTCATTAGTCGAGAAATCCTTAATGCAGTGAAGGCAGTTAAGGACAAGAATAGCACGACCATACCACTTCCACCACCAAACACAGCAACTGAAAATTTCCAACAAGAAAATGAAACTGAATCACTGACAACAGGTCCAGCACTAGAATCTCCACTTTCTTCAAAAACAGCTGAGATAAATGATTCAACTAGGACAGAAGTTTCCAAAGCAGCTTCAACAGAAGCATCTACATACTATGAAACTGCATCATTAACAAGAAAAAAAAACACCTGATGTGCCAACAGCCAATGACCTTTCATCAGTCTTGGCTGCTCCTCAGTCTTCAACAGTGAAAGACTTTTCACCAGCTTCACCATCATCAGCAGTAACAGAAGCTAACAGAAGAAGCACAAGAACCAGGAAACTTTCAACTCTGCAGGATTTTTGGTACCCGGCCTCAGTTACAAGACTAACATAAGGCAGATACCTTCAGATACACCAACTTCCAAGTCAAACCGGCAACAGACTCACCTCCACTGTCATCAACAGAAGAATAACCATGCCACCAGCTCATTTAAAGGATTTTTTAGCATCAGGTCTAAAGGGAAAGGCACCACCAAGATAAGTGAAAACAAATGCCTAACAGTGTTTCACCAAAACATTCAAGCCATAAAGAACAAAGCACAACAGCTAGAAGTAGAATTGGAAAAATTTGATAGCCAAATTTTGTGTATCACTGAACACTGGTGCAAAGGGAAGCAAATTGAACACATTGCATTAGCCTCATTTGACCTTGCATGTTACTATAGCAGAATCTCAATGAATGGTGGAGGTTCATGTATCTATGTAAAAAAAGGTATGTCATTTAAAGTAAGATATGATCTTGTAGATCTATGTGAGGGCAAACATTTCGAACTTTCCGCTGTTGAAATAATAGGACCTGGCATAGCAAAAAAATTAGTCATATTTTGTGTGTACCGCTCTCCCAGTGGAGACATTGATATATTCTTCTCAAAACTGAATCAAAGCTTAGACAAGGTTTCTGGACTAAAAGCAAATGTAATTATCTGTGGTGACTTAAACATTAATATGATGAAGCCTGATAAGGCTAGCAACATATATGTGAATATTCTAAGCTGTTATGGAATATCCTCCCTTGTTAATTGTCCAACTAGAATAACGAAAGAATCCTCTTCATCTATAGATCATGTAGCTACAGATATTGATAGTAAAAAATGTCATATTGTTGTCCAAAACCTGGGCCTAGCAGACCACCTCTGCCAGATCTTAAAAACTAACATTCATGTAGAAACTCCTCCTAAACTTTGTACATACAAAAGAATGTTTTCCAAATCAGCCCTGCATCAGTTTAAATCCCAACTAGAATATGAAGATTGGAGGGAAGTCTATGCAGAAACCAACGCTAATCAGAAATTTATCAAGTTCATGTCAATTTTTAAACTCAGATTTGAAGAGATGTTTCCCAAAACTCTTTATCAAATTAAAACTACAAAGAGAAATCAGTGGGTGACTACAGGTATCAAAAAATCCTCAGAAACTCTTAGATATCTCAACTCCATAAAAAATAATCAATCTAACCCAGAAGCTCTGCAATCCTACAAAAAGTACAGGAAAATTTACAGAAAGGTGTTACTAGCCGCAAAAAAACTTTCAAACAACAAAATATTACTTGAAGCTGAAAACAAGAGCAAAGCAGCCTGGAACATCGTCAAACAGGAAACATTTAACTCTGCTAAAAAGGACCTCAATTCACGTATTAAAAACAAAGATGTACCAGTAGGTAACCCTAAAAAATTAGCTGATTTTGTAAACTCATGTTTCAGTAGTATTGCAAAAAAAATTACAGCAGAAATTTCCAGATACGTATGATTTACCTACTCAGAACCAGCCAATAAACTCAATGGTGCTCTTGCCAACTACAGAAAGGGAAGTGGCACTAGTAGTACACCAACTAAAAAATAAAACTTCAGTAGGACTTGATGAAATCCCAGTCTGCGTAATTAAAGATTGTATAGACTCCATAAAGGGCCCATTAACAGACATAATTAATGAATCTTTCGAATCTGGATACTTTCTGGAGTACCTAAAACAAGCAAAAGTTATACCTATCCTTAAAAACGGAGATGTGGAAAATGTAGAGAACTACAGGCTGATCTCTATACTGTCTATCATTTCTAAAATAATAGAAATACTAGTCAAAAAGAGACTGCTAAATTACCTGAATAAATATAATCTTCTTTCCAATGACCAATTTGGTTTTAGGGCTGGAAAAGGCACACAATATGCTATAGCACAGTTCACTAAAGTAATTTTAGAAGCACTGGACAAATGTGAAAATGTAAGTGGTATCTTTTTAGACTTGTCCAAGGCCTTTGATACAGTTGACCACAAAATCTTACTTCATAAATTAGGGCAAATAGGAATAAGAGGTGTGATAAGGAAGTGGTTCAAATCATACTTGGAAAACAGAGTTCAACGAGTTGAGATATAACAAGTTTCAAACAATTCCCTTATAAAACACCTGTCTGACCCAGAAAATGAGAATATAGGCGTCCCACAGAGAAGTGTATTAGGCCCAATATTGTTTCTTATATACATTAACGACTTCCCACAAAGTATCAGACATGGCGAAAAAATACATTTTGCTGATGACAGCAACATAGTAATAACAGGTGAAAATCCAACACAACTGTCAGAAAGAGCAAACGAGGCTCTCAATGATGTCCACAACTGGTCATTAAAAAATAAAGTAACCCTACATGTAAAGAAAACTAACTATATTAACTTCCACTTGAACAAAAAACACAATGGCACTAGAATAAAAGTTAATAATAATGAATTAGAATGTGTAACAAGTACCAAATTCTTAGGGATGAATGTAGATAGCCAACTGAAATGGACCATGTCAACATTTTGGCAAAGAAATTATCCACAGCATGCTATGCTCTTAGAATCCTTGCACCGGTATGCAATAATACCTGTCTTAAAATAACATATTACGGATATCTACACTCAGTCCTCAGCTATGGGATCATGTTTTGGGGAACAAGTGCCAGTAACATACAAACTGTGTTCAAAGTACAAAAAAGAGCCATAAGGATGATAACAAATAGCAACAACAGGGCCCACTGTCTAGAATTATTTAGAAAGCTAGGAATTCTAACTGTTTCTTGTGAGTATATCTTTCAGAACATAATGTTCACTAAGAAAAATCTCAACATGTACAACACAAACAGCCTGTGGCGTAGAGCACCATAAAAATCGGTATTTGTTCTGTGCGTAAGTGTGCTATCTTTGAGGAGAGGGCTTTGGAGAGCATGTTGGACGCTAATGACAGTTAGCCTCCGGACTTGTATCTGTGTAGACGCTAAGTGTGAATAAATCTGTATATGAGAGAATTCTAGTTGTTTACCTACAACTATACCATATTCCCTCACTGGTGACCCCGTTTTTGTGTAATACGCGTCAGAGTTACCACCTGAAGGTTATTTACACGTCTACCGCATCGGGTTTCTCCGCGATCGCGAGGGCCTTTGTTCAGCTCCAGACAATGGCCTTTCAGCATTCACCGCCGCCCGGATTCCAGCAACATCTCTCCAGCACTCCTGCCGCCATAGTGGACATGCCGCAAGAATCTTCGGAATCCTTCAGCCAGAACATGCAGTGGAATTCATCGAGTGCTGCCAGTTTCTTCCAACCGCCAGCGGTCGTGGACTCTGGCTTTGTTAGCCTGGACCTTCCCACGTGTTCTCCACAGAGTGTTGGTCGGAACATTTCTACTCCTGTGTCGAACACACAATTCAATACAGTTCATGGCGTCAAGCAAGGTTTTGCTACTTTGGAAAATCCAGTAGTAAATTCAAACTCGAATCAGTTCCCGCCACGTGTGTATCCTGCGCCGGCTAGTCAACAGGTGTTCAATGCTCGCCAAACAGCAAATATCACACTGAGTGTGCATCCTAGTGGACATGTGTGGGATCCTTGTGTTGCTTCTAATCAGGTCAACAATTCTGTGCTGGACAGTAATTACTCCGACATCTACAACAAGCCCCACCACTCACGGTCGAGTGAATACTGTGTGCATAACAGACATTCACCGGCGTACTTAAGCACTTGTGGCTTCTCTCCGAGCTACCATGTCAATGAGAATGCACATTTTGACTACGATCCTCACACCGTTCGAGCGTCCGTCGCTTCTCAGCTGCCCCCCCGGCGTCAAGTGAATTTCGCGATTCCCACATTACGGGACGCCAATAATCCGGACTCGCAATCTTCTGCATGCTCTACTTCCGTCCGATGTAATAGGCACACCTCCGCAGTGACTGCAGTGCCGAATCTGCCGAAATTACCAGACTTCAAACCCGCTCACCCAGAGTTCTGGTTTAACCTTGTTGAGCAAACATTCAATGTGTGTGCCTTGGACGACGATGCACGCTTTGCCTGCCTCATGAACCATCTTCACGACCGCGTCGATTTAATTTATGATCTGGTCAAAGCACCCCCCCCTAGCAGGGAAGTATGCTGTGGCGAAACAAACGACACTGGAGCGCGTCTCTAAAACCAGGAGAGAAAATGTGCGACAGCTCATCTACGAAGAGCGTCTCGGCGACAGGTCTCCGTCCCAGCTGTGGCGGTGCATCTGTCTTCTCGTCGATGAGCAAGTTATGCCTGATGACATGCTCGCAGAAATCTGGACTGAAAAGCTGCCTTTGCCTGTCCAGACTGCAATCTCTGCGTATGAAGATGGGCCAGTAAATGAACGTTTACGCGCCACCGACAGAGCATACTCCGCCAGGCAACGTGAGCTCCGTGCACTGCATTCTGGACGTGACCGCACTAAGATGCTTTCTGACGCCACGCCCTTGTCCGGTGCTGCTGATAACAAGTTTTTTAAACTAGCAGCCCTGCCTGCACCTTCAACTCCTCGCAACGACAGTGCATCGGCCTCTGTGGAAGACTCTGGGGCACGTACTCCATCACCTAGCAACTACCCACAGGAGCACAGGCCCGCCCAACCTTACTGTTTCTTCCACGCAAGATTCGGGGAGCAAGCTCGCAAATGCCAGTCACCGTGTTCTTACCCAAACTCCAACCGCAGGTAGGCTACGGTGCCACCTCCTGCGATGTAAACAATGGGCCCCATCCCATGTTGCACTCCGTTTCTGACAATAACAGTAAGTGTGGTCGATTCTATGTTCGCTATTTACGATCAGGTGTATGTTTTCTGGTAGACACTGGCGCAGATGTCTCTTTGCTGCCGGTTTGCGTAGCAACCAATAAAGTGCAACCACACAAAAGAGTACTTCGTGCAGTGAACTTGTCTACCCTACAGTGCTCGGGTTCCACTTTGTATACAGTGAAACTTTCGCCCGAGTGCAAGCTGGAGTGGACGTTTCTAGTGTCAACAATTGAAGAACCTATTCTCGGAATTGATTTCCTCAATTGATTGTCACTAGATTTTGTGCAAAATACTGTGTTTTACCCCTCCCTTAACAAACATATTCCTTTCGCTTCGCCGAGTGACAGTTCGGCCAACACCAAACATGTGTGCTGTGCTAAGAAGTGTGTAAACCTATCCTTGGAGCTGCAATCCTGGACAAACAAGTGGCTAGTGGAGTGCACCAAGTCTTCTAAGTTGCGGATGGAACGTATGGAAATGCTGCTGCATCTCCGCGACATACACCACGAGTTGGCCTCCACACAACAACGCCTCGCGGCACTACAAGCAGACGACTCGTCGGCTACAGACAAGGTCAGTCCATGCCAATCTGGTGTTCCCGTGCCCACGCACGTTAACGACAATGTTGTGAACTCTCTAAACTGTGTCAGCACCCCCTTTTGTAATGATAGGGTATGCCCGAGTGCTCATGCTCCTTGCGTTCCGAAGGGACAATTAACTTGCCAAGCTCGTGCCAATGAACTACGGCCATCTGCTGTCCGGCCACGCCCACTCGTGCCTACAGCGCTTGTAGCGGCACAGCCCGCTACCAAGAACCAGTGTACCAACCTCGCCCATGTTAACACGTTTGCGGCCTTTACACAGCCTACGAGCGGGTGGCACACCTGTACTTCCGTGCCCTCAGCGCCACAGCTTGGCCCGTCCGCCACTGCCTACTCCGCTTCACGGACATCTGACTATCGTGCTGCGCCACGTATTGCAGTAGTCACTAACGGCACAGTTCATCGGTTACGTCTAACCAATGGGCCGCCCATATCGCAACGTCCACGCCGCCTCAAGCCGGAATTTATGAAAATTGCAAAAGAACAATTGGACTATCTGTTACAAAAGGGAATAATTGAACATTCTTCCGGTTGCTGGGCTAGTCCTATCCTGTTTGACCAAAAGAAAGAGGGTACTTGGCGTATGGTCGGAGACTATAGGCGTTTAAATGCCCGCACCATCATTGATAAATATCCGGTCCCATACATCGCAGACTTCAATCATGTGCTCGCAGGTGCAAAATACTTCTCTGTTTTGGACTGTAAGCACGCATTTCATCAGATTCCTATGGCTCCAGAGGACATTGAAAAGACTGCCATAACCACTCCCTTCGGGCTGTTCCAATACAAATTTATGCTGTTTGGGTTGAAAAATGCCCCCCAAACGTGGCAGCGTTTCATCAATCAAACTTTATCCCATCTAGACTTTTGTTTCGTATATATGGTCGACATATTGGTTTTTGCTTCTACTTTAGAACAGAGTGAGGAGCGTGTTCAAGTCGTGACAGATATTTTAACAGCCGCTGGAATTGAACTGAACAATAAAAAGACTCAATTGCACCAGTCATCCGTCACATTCCTAAGTTATGTTGTGTCATCGGACGGTCTGACACCACCACAGGACAAGATCAAGCCTGTTCTCGAGATGCTACGCCGTCAGACCTACATGGAATTACGCAGTTTCATCGGAACAGTTAATTATTACCGGAAGCATTTGCCAGCCGCTTCTGCGGTGCAGGCTCCTCTCACAGATGCTCTCGCTGGCCCACAAACTTCTGGCACCCGCCAGGTACCATGGACACCAGACATGGACAAGGCATTTAATGAACTCAAACAGCTGTTGGCCTCTGCTGTCACTATTGCTCACCCACGGGCGGACACCACAATGTTTATCACTACTGACACTAGTGACAATGCTATCGGCGCAGTACTGAGTCAGACATACAACGATGTTACGACCCCCCTGCAGTTTTTCTCAAAAAAGCTAAACAACGTGCAGAAGAAATACTCAGCATTCGACAGAGAACTACTTGCAGTTTACGAGGCCATAAGACACTTCAGAACTGATGTTGAGGGACGAAATTTCTATGTGCTCACTGATCACAAGCCGTTGGTTCCTGCCATAAAAAATCCTGCGGCTGATCCGCCCCCACAACGCTTTCGTCACATCGATTACATCTTGCAATTTACAAATGACATTCGCTACATCCGAGGAGCGGACAATGTGGTCGCTGATTTTCTCTCGTGTGTTGGTGCTGTCACAACCTTAATTGACTTAACGGACCTACCTCGGTTGCAATCGGCAGACCCCAATACCATGCAGTTAATTTCAGACCACAGCTCCTCTCTCCAACTGGTACGCTCTACTTTCCCTGGCATATCTGACTTAGTGTGGTGTGATGAATCGACTGGTACATTGCGGCCATTCATTCCTAAGCCGTCCGCCCCAGTAGCTGAGTGGTCAGCGTGACGGATTGCCGTCCTCTGGGCCCGGGTTCGATTCCCGGCTGGGTCGGAGATTTTCTCTGCTCAGGGACTGGGTGTTGTGTTGTGTTCATCATCATTTCATCCCCATCCAGCGTGCAGGTCGCCCAATGTGGCGCCGAATGTAATAAGACCTGCGATATGACGGCCGGACCTGCCCCGCGAGGGGCCTCCTGGCCAATGACGCCAAACGCTCATCATCATCATTCCTAAGCCCCTTCAACGCCAGGTCTTTGACAAACTACACACATTAGCACACCCTGGTGTCAAAGCCTCCACCCGTCTGATAGCTGAACGGTTTGTCTGGAGAAACATGCGCCGTGACTGTCAGACTTGGGCAAGGGCATGCATGGTGTGTCAACAGAACAAAGTTTCCAGGCACACTTCTCCACCCCTTGGCTGTTTTGCCCAACCTCCAGGCCTGTTTCACCATGTTCATGTCGACCTCGTAGGCCCTTTGTCCCCCTCCGAGGGTTTCCGTTACTTGTTTACAGCTATTGACAGGATGACTCGGTGGGCTGAGGCTGTGCCTATTCCGAACATTACCTCTGAGACAGTAAGTCGAGCATTCTTAGATTCGTGGATCTCTAGATTTGGCTCACCTGTTTACCTCACCACTGACCAGGGGCGACAATTCGAGTCTTCAGTTTTCTCTGACTTATGTAAAATGGGTGGTATTGTCAAAATTCATACTTCTGCATACCACCCCCCAAAGCAATGGGCTTGTCGAGCGATGGCATTGCACTCTGAAGTCTGCCCTGCGTTGCCATGACTCACTATGGACAGAGGCACTGCTCTTCGTGCTTCTTGACCTTCGTGCGACTTTCAAGGAAGACCTCAAGGGGTCCGTAGCCGAGTTTGTATATGGCCAACCTCTGGTTTTGCCTGGAGAATTAGTCACTTTGACCCCACTTCCATGGCCCTCTGAACTCCCTTCACTTCTCGAGTGGGTGCGCTTGCACTGCAGCAAAATTCAGCCGCCACCTCCGGCTGCTCATACACCTTCGCACGTGTACGTACCGTGCACGCTAGACTCTTGTGAGTACGTGTTTCTCAGAGATGACTCAGTCAAAGCCCCGCTTCAGTCGCCCTACACAGGTCCTTACAAGGTCGTCAAATGCTCTGAGAATAACATGGATCTCCTCATAAAAGACTCTGTAACCACGGTCTCACTCAACCGAGTGAAACCAGTTTTCATTGAGCCTCAGGTGAACCTCCCTGATTCTGCCCCTATTTCTCCCACTCCTGCTTCGAGCGGCCATCTATCTTCCCACACCATGCATTTGGGTATTTATTTTCCACAGCGTGTTTCTCTGCCGAGCACTGCTCCTTCTCCGCGTTCATCTAATTCGAGTGGTCAATGTTTTCGGGGCTTCACTCCTCACAGCCCTCGCAGTCGAACTGCCAACCACTCGGATTCTGCCATTGTGTTACCATCTTCGTGTGACAGCTCTTTGTCACGCCGTTCAATCCACGCTGGCTCCTCGTTACCTTTGGTCATGCTCCCTCGTCTGTCAGCTGATCGCCCGAGGTTGTCTCTTGCGCAGTCCAGTGCACCTGCCACCCCCCTCTTAGCAGATGCTTCCCCCAGCCATGGATTTCCCACACCTCCCTGCCTCCCTATCATTACTCGTACAGGTGCCATCCAAGAATTCACAACACATGTGCAGCCTGATGACATACATAAATTATCTGTTGTAGCAGATGGTGATACAGTGTGTGTGGTACTCGCGTGTGACAATATGGAGGGAGGAAGTGCAGAATCTCGTGTGGTGCGCTGCTTTAAATTGAGCAGAAGTGCTGCGTGTGGCAATTTGCGTGCCTTTGTTAGGCCTTCTGGCAAGGTGATTCTCCGCCTGCCGGCTGACGAAGTGCTACACCTTCACTCCAGGACGGGACGTCGTCTTCAGCCGCCGGCGTCGCTTGCTGACTTCACCGTCGATGTACCGGGCTTCACCCCCCGGTCTCCTACCAGTTGACCACTTCCGCCTGACGCAGAAGAACTGTGCGTTACCTTCCTAACTTCTCACCCCCCCCCCCCATTCACAGGGACGTACTCCATCCTGCACAGGGGGCGGGGGGGGGGGGGGGCTATGTGGCATAGAGCACCATAAAAATTGATATTTGTTCTGTGCATAAGTGTGCTATCTTTGAGGAGAGGGCTTTGGAGAGCATGTTGGACGCTAACGGCAGTTAGCCTCTGGACTTGTATCTGTGTAGATGCTAAGTGTGAATAAATCTGTATATGAGAGAATTCTAGTTGTTTACCTACAACTATACCATATTCCCTCAAGCCTAATACATGACCATGAAACAAGAAAGAAGGACAGGTATACACTCGCACACACACACATATACATCTGCACATACACAGACACAAGCAGACATTTCATATGTCTGCTTGTGTCTGTGTATGTGCGGATGGATATGTGTGTGTGTGCGAGTGTATACCTGTCCTTTCCCCCAAGGTAAGTCTTTCCACTCCCGGGATTGGAATGACTCCTTACCCTCTCCCTTAAAACCCACATCCTTTCGTCTTTCCCTCTCCTTCCCTCTTTCCTGACGAAGCAACAGTTTGTTGCGAAAGCTTGAATTTCATGTGTATGTTTGCATTTGTTTGTGTGTCTATCGAACTGCCAGCACTTTCGTTCGGTAAGTCACATCATCTTTGTTTCAGATAAATTTGTAAATACTTTGACTTGTCCTATATCATTGAAAAAAGATATCTAAGGATGAATAAAGCTGCTGCTACTACTACTACTACTACTACTACTGTGATCCTCCCCCTCTTCTACCTAATCACCTGCTGCTCACTCTCCAGGAATTCCTTAATTAGCCACACCTTCCTTCCCCAGGTCCCTTCTCCACAACACAAACCTTTCAGCAGTAGAAAGACTGAAGACACACGACCTCAAAACAAATCCTGACCTAATTGTCCTACCTGCTGAAAAAAGGTTCAACCACAGTTATAGTGAATCACAGTGACAATTTGGCAGTAAGGCTCCATCAATTATCTGACTCCTCCACATATACACTCCACAACAGTGATCCCATCCCGTAAGTCCAATACATCTTGCAATGCCTGCTTAAAGACTTAGGCCCTTCCCAGCCCATCTTCCCTGAATCCATTTCCCTCTTGACCAGTATGACAACCTTCTACATGCTCCCCAAAATCCACAAATCCAACAATCCTGGATGCCCCATTGTGGCTGGTTATTGTGTCCCCACTGGACGAATTTTGGCCCTAATTGATGGACACCTCCTACCTATTGCCTGTAATCTAGCCTCCCACATCAAAGATACCAACCACTTCTTTCACTGACTCTCCAACATCCCTACCCATTTACCTCCTGTATCCCTACTTGTCACTGATGATGCCAACTCCCTGTACACCAAAATCTATTCTCAACGTCCTTCAGACTCCAACCCCACTACCTCTTTTCTCATACACCTTACTAACTTTACTCTAATCCACAACTACCTCTCATTTGAAGGGAAGGTATATAAACATATCTGCAGCACGACCATGGGCACCTGCACACCAGCCTCTATGAAACCTTTTTAAGGGCCATCTACAGGAGACCCTTCTAGCCTGCCAAAGCACCAAACCCCTCATGTGGTTCAGATTCATTCATGGTACCTTCATGATCTAGACTCAGGGCCAAGACACCCTATCTCCATTCCTTGACAATCACAACACCCTCTCTCCCAGCCACTCCAAGTGGTCCTCATCAACCCACCACATCACTTCCCTAAATGTTGACCACCTCATCTCTGATGGCTCCATTCACACCTCTGCCGACATTAAACCCATAATCAACAGTACCTGTATTTTGACAGCTGTCATTCCTTTCACATTAAAAGATCTCTCCTGTACTGCCCGGAACCCCAAGGGTATCCTATCAGTGGTGACAAATACTCCCTTGCTCAGTATGCTGAGAGTCCTATGATAATGTTACGGCCTCCTCCAAAATCATTATGAACTGTCTGATACCACCTTTTTTTTTTACATGGACCCATGTATTTATCATTCGATTCAGTGCTTCCTAGGGCCTTTTGTGTGTATTTTTATTAGTATTGTTCAGTTCAGTTTGCCCAAAAAACCTATTTTTATTTGTAAATGCATATAGAATATTCTGAAATGACGTAAATTCTTGTGATTGTTAATAGATGGTTGTCATTAAAAAAAAAAATATACATATTCCACATTGAATACCAAATCATGAAACTGAAGTAACAAATATTTGGCAACAAATATTAAGAGGCTGTAGAAATGTTGGCATAAATAACTGATGCCTCTAATTACCATAATTGCAACTGGTAAATTAGCTAACACAAAAAACCTCAGTCAAATTCAAAAGAAAATAACAATTATCATCCAGTTATGTCCCGAATGAAAAATAGCCCACAGTCAATTTGAGACAATTTCATAACGGTTGCTGGTGTTGCTGCCATGATGAAAATAATCCAGTGATGTAATTTGATACATTATTTATTTTTTATGTAATTCATTGTAATTAATGGTGCTTTTAAATTATGCTCTTGTTACACTACCCTAGTTTACAAAATTCTGGCATCTAAGAAAACGTGTGTATTTAATTTATGTAATCTGGTGAAGCACAGTGTGTATATTTCGAACAAATGTTAGCAATAAAATCCAAATGTGTGTATTTAATTTATGTAATTTGGTGAAGCACAATGTGTATACTTCAAACAAATGTTAGCAAAAAAATCTATACAGTCACTAATTATGAAATTAAGGTAAAATCAAAATAATTGTTGAAATCAGATTGTGAATTAATTTTCACATGTAAAACCAAAGATGATAAATATAATATGTTATTTTACATTATAAGTTATAACGTGTACAAATGTAACAACAGTTAGTTTAGATGAAATTGTTTTTAATTGTGTGTGTGAAATCTTATGGGACTTAACTGCTAAGATCATCAGTCTGTTTTTAATTGTAAGTTACATTTTGTTTACCTCAGGAGTCTGTGCAGTTTGATTGTAAACTAATGTCAATAAGTAATTTTGTCAAACTTGAAACTTTAGTAATGCTCTTATCAATCATCAATGAACCAGGCAAATACAAATTTAAGTTAAGTGCTAATGATCCGAAGAGATTGTTACACCACCAAGGCCTACACAGACAGAAACTATCACACCACCAAGGCCTACACAGACAGAAACTATCACCCAGCCTAGTCTGCTAACAGATCTCCCATGCCATTTCCCCTCACATCCTGCAATCATCCCACCACCCCAAGCACCAGCTACAAAGGAATGTCCCTTCATCACCCAGTACTACCCTGGACTGGAACAACTTAACCACATCCTTTGCCAGGGCTTAGTTACCTATCATCATGCCATGAAACGAGGGGCATCCTACCAGAGATAGTTTCAATCCCTAATTAAGTAGTTTTCTGTCAGCCACCCAACACCCACCCAACCCCCACAACACTCTAGTCCATCCCTACACCACTCCCAATCCCAATGCCTTACCACAAGGATTACTTCACTGTGGAAGACCCATGTGCAACACCTGCCCAAACCACCCACCCAGCATTTCATATTACATTCCTGTCAGAGATTTATCCTACGCCATCAGGGGTTGGGCCACCTGTGAAAGCAGCCTCGTCATTTACCATTTCTGCTGCAATCATTGCACACATTGTTATATTGGTATGACTACCAACCAGCTGTCCACCAGGATCAACGGCCACATCCAAACTGTGGCCAAGAGCAAAGTAGGCCATCTTGTGGCTCGACATGAAGCTGTACCTAACATACTCGATTTCAATGGCTCCTTCACTACCTAAACCATCTGTATCCTTCCCTCCACCACCAGCTATTCTGAATGTGCGGATATGAGTTATGTTTACTACACATTCTCCACTCCCATGATTATCCCGGCTTCAACCTACAGTAACAGATTGTCCCCACACCCTCAACCCAACAATTTGTACCCTCTGTCCTACCATTTCCTCTCCATTATCATCTCCCATCTTGTTTATTTGCCACCCACTGCCAATATATCTGCCTATCTTTTCCTGCTCCTCTTCTTGTTTTCTCCTTTTCTTCCCTGCCTCACTGCCCAACAAACACTTGAGGCTGTATCTGTGGGCATTCTAATCTCTGCCACTCTACCAGACAGCATTTGTCTCTCTCCCCAACCATAGAGTACTGTCCCTTCTCCCTACCGATTGCTGCTCGCATTCCACATGATACTTGCATTCTCACCCGGAAAGCTGGAGCTTGTGGACATGTGTGCCTGAGGTGTGCTTGCCTGTGTGTATGAATCGTGTGTGCCTCTCTTTTACTGATGATGGCTGTTCCCGGAAGCTTCATGTAAGTGTCCTTTCAATTGTGTGTGTCCGCAAACCTAACATGTCATCTTTATGGCAAGTAGTCATCTGTCTTTTCCATTATTGTTGATAATTCTACCTAGTGTTTCCATTGTTTCATTTCGACAAAAATGTGTTTAAAATTCATAAGTGGTGATTTTCCTTGGTTTGCTCTGAGTGTTTACAGTGTGAAACAACTGAGCTATTGTTTACAGTAAAGTCTAGAGATGAAACAATAAAACTGTATCTCTCAGAAAGGAGATTAAATCCTTGAAAAAATCAAAGTATCAGTTAGCAAGTGACTCAGCATACTGTGTACGTGGAAATTCATTGCCAAGGGCTACAGAAAATTGTGAATATTAGCATGCACAAATTGCAGCAGAAAAGATGCATAGAACTTATCACTTGGAAAATCCATAAATAAATGCAGCTGGAGAAGAGTGACAAAAAAGCAAAAAGAAAAACATGGAATTGATTTGTCTGACAAGATAACAGAAATAAATTTCTTGATATTGGTAACTCAATATTGAAAATGTGGTGGTTCCAAATTGTGATATTTTTGTTCACCCTGGCATGTGATCACAGCAAATGTGCAGACATTTTCAAAATATTGTCAACACAAAACATGCCAACTACAAAAATATAAATGATCCTGAGATAAAGTTCAAAGATTAGATTCGATTCACTTTTCATTCCATAGACCCAGAAAATGAGATGATTCTTGTGGGTGTTGACCATGTTTGAAAGTTAAACATAAAACATTTGAATATAATACTTACTATCCTGATCATTTGTCAGGAAATTGTCGAAACAGGTGATTACAATGTGGTAAACTGGAACAGCTAATATTTACAGAATCAGAATGAACCATTGGTATGCACTATTAATAAATTTATCATACACAAAATACCTGATCTTGACTTTTGTGACCAAGTGCTGTCAAAACAGAAATCTAGCAGATTTTACTTAAGTGGCTTAACAGTCTCTGTTAAACTATTCAGCTATAGAGTAGGAGTTGCCTATCAAAAAAGTCTTTCATACTCTATTTCAACCATGATTTAAAATTCATTTTGGGACAAATTCTACTCATAGCAGCAGCCAGGAAGAAATTGTAAACAAAGCACAAAATTTAATTTTCTCAGCTAAAGTATGTACACAGGCTCAACACTGGTAATTAGAGTGACAAGCTTGGAGCAATGTTACTTTAATAAAACAAACTTCTGAGCAAAAAATGTCTGGGGAGGGATGACATGCACCTAAATAGACTAGGTACAATGGCTTTAAGTAAAATGCTTGTGGATATTTGTAAAAGAAAACTTTGAAATAAGGGAAACTGATAGGGTCTGAAGGGACTGATATACATAAAATGTCCTCTGAAAATGAAATACATGAATATGTTTGAAATGATAGAGACATCAAACTCATTCAAAAGGACAACTGAACAAGAAGAAGAGAAAGTGCTGAATGTAGTAAAAATAAACTAACAATCTTACAATAAAGTATACAGTGTCTAAAAAACAAACAATTAGCGGTTGAACTGGAGGTCATAGAAGGCTATGTTGCCTGTATCACTAAACATTAGTGCAAAGAATCAGAAATTAATCATGTAATCTTAATGTCTTACAAATAGTGCATGTATTAGAACATGTATAAAGTGTGGAGACTGTATCTATGTGAAAAAAACTATCCGTGTAATGTTAGAAGAGATCTATGTGCAGTTAGTGAAGAAAAGCATTTTCAGTTAACTGCAATGGAATTAAGGGACCAATACAAATGTAAATAAACTAATTACTTATGTTTATGCTGATAATCTAGTGGAGACATTAATATAATGGCGTTGATAGGTCACATCGACCATACAAATTACAATCTTTGGAATATTAACTGCTCTGATGAGCCGCCATGTTTAATTCAGTCTGCCTTTGTACTTCATGTGTATCAGTCTTTATGGTAAAATATGTCTGTATACAAAAAACTTGAGAACTGTTTATTATGTATACTATGATTCGTATTCAGAATCCCATATTGGTGCCCTGGACAAAAAAGTTCTACGTCTTCCGCGACTTCCACGCCGGTCATATAGATTCAACAGGTTTCACGTCTGACACCAAGGGTACACCACCGAACATTCTTTATGAAGATTTGGAGGCCCAGCTCTTGCAACCAGGCCAACACAACCTTCTGCCGTCGGTTATTTCTCAGCTAAAGGACAATGATCTATGATCTCCGACGAAGATAACCTCTACTTTAGCAACTCCATAATGACCGAGTGTTACGCAGTTACCTCAAACAATGGACTCAGGCTTTATTTTACTGGATTACGCACAACAACAAGGGAAAAGTGAAGTGGATGATCTGCTAAATAGTGTGACGATCGATCACTCGTATGAAGTTCAAAGGGACTGAAATTTGCACACATGCTTTGATCCTCTACGTGCCGCAATGTCAGTTACAGTAGTGCCATGTGCAACACCACCATTTGTGCAAAATGCACACGCAGTCAACTATTACCAAGTTATGCCAGCATCACCTTCCTCACAAATCAGTAACAGACATTTTTATGCATCCAGTTTGCCACAACAAACCACCAGATCGGTGGCCCAGTTTCGCAACCATGTGGGTACAATAGCAGCCAACATTGCCTCTTCACCCAGCAACATTGTACTACAACTGTGTGACTGCCAACAGGTTTCACCAGTGTTTTATTGTCCTACCACGAAGCGTGCGTGGCCAGTGTGTGCGGAAAACTCTCGTTGTTTCCATTTTAAGCTCCAGGCAATCTCCCCCCACCCAGGGGGGGGGCCTCCATTCCGATCATACTACCACTCACTTCTTCCTCAGTACCGTCTGCATCTGCCACGCTGACCTTCCACATCATTTCTGAGTTGGACAATGTCAGTGCTATTTCTGCAATTTCCAGTCCAGTTTACGGGTCCTCATTACTCACCGCTCACACGTTCACTCCCACGGTACTGACAGTGCCTGCCGCATCTTGTTTTCAGGCATCTTCAGAGACTTCCAAGATACGCCGAAGCCACCTTTGTCTCCACCTCCAGGCCGCATACCCAAGCTACCTCCCCTATACAAGAACAATCCAGTTTCATGGTGGAGCACCTCTTCGAGCTGCATCAAGTGACTGATGACAACTCCAAGTTCCTATGTTCGGTCACACACCCTCATGGCCACTTGGATTTAATTTGTGATCTACTTGTGCCTCCAATGCGACTGAAGTATGAATTCACCAAGAAAATGTTATTGGACTGACTTGCCTGCTCACCACAAGAATTGATAATCAAGATTCTGTACGAGGAGCACCTGGGGGACCACACTCCATAACAACTTTGGCACTGCCTCAGGTTACTCGTGAGTGAACACACAATGCCAGACATCACTCAGTGGGCGGTATGGTCTGCCAAGTTACCTACCGACCTACAGATACACCTACTGCCGTACTCTTTTGAGTCTAACGGTTCTCGCCTATGCATCACAGATCAGCTGTATGTGCTCCTGCGCCAGAAACACCCAGCTCATCCCCCATCTCTGTGTGACACGACACCTCCTGTTTACCAGCCGTCTGCAGGCAGGGGCAGGGCCTGTTCTGCTTCCACACCTTCTTCGCCATCAGGCAGTATTCATTTGCTCTCTCCTCTTTCCGAGCACGCAAGACTTTATCACACTCCATACGTCCTGGTCTACATCCCAGAACAGAGCATTGAGGACAAGCCTCCCCTGCTATCACAGTCACCACCACCACCACATCCGACTCATCCATACTGTTGGTACCACAAGATTTTTGGGGCTAAGGCCAAGAAGTGCAGGTTACCTTGCCAACACCCAAATGACAACTGCAGGAACTAAGTGATACCGAGTCTTGCGGGGAACTTCACAGGCATCCCCTAACATTGCACTCTGTCCACTCATCCCCTCAGCCAAGCAGTAGTTTACACGTGACAGACCTTTCGTCACAGTTTGTTTATCTAATTGACCTAATTGAAACTGGTGCTAATGTGTCTATCGTACCTCAATCATTGGCTCCTACCGACTTGTCACCGACAAGATGTCAACACATCAACGTTACAAACTGTCGGTTCTGTGAAAGTGATGGTGCATCTATCCCCTTCTCTGCATTTCCTGTGGACCTCGTACATCACCGATATTTACGAACCTATTCTAGGTATGGATTTTTTGTCCCATTGCAAGCTCTCCCCGAATGTAGTCCAGTGTTCAGTGTTACACCACCTGTCTAACACTCAGATACCATGCTCCAGCACCCATACTCCTTTTTCCATTTCTGCCACAACATGGGATTTAGTTCACGAGTGTTCTGCCCTCGCAGGCAACATTGTGAACTGCATCACTAACCTACTTTCAGAATATGACTCAGCAGTGCACCTCCACCGGGAGAATGATGAGCGGAAACAACACATTGCTCACACTTCAAATGAGCTCGCTGCAGCCCGCACCTTGGTGTTGAAACTGCAATCTGCAGTTCCTTCACCAGATTGAACTTCATCACCAAACATCAGTTCGAACACTCATCAGGTTAGTTCAAAAACATTCAAAGCACTTGAAGATTCGTGTTCAGTGACTTCCCCGCTGCCCAAGCACCCACTGCGTGCAGTGCCTCGAGTTTCAAACAGTGTCTCTAATAACAGTCGCTTATGCAGCACAACCATGCCCACTACGCAGGCAGCTGCCCCACTTATTGATAAACATTCCCCCTCTCCCATGCACCAGCCGAGCAACTCGATGGCCATCACTGTCCCTCGCATGACGCCAGCGCCTCTCTCACCCTCGCCGGTTACCCAAGGAAAAGTTAACAACAGACAGTCGTTGCTCACCCCATTCCACTCCATGCTGTGCGTGCAGCTCTACAAACATGCGCATACCGTGCTCGCGTAATTGGCATGTGACTTTCACGCTGCCTTTTCCCACTCATGCTAACGGCTATGCCTCATCGCACCACACTCATCCCAAAACTCCATGTCAGAATGTTACTCAACATCATATGGAGTTCTCAGTCTCTCCCATCACTGACAGAATGACACACAAGATAATCACCAATGCCAGTCCTCCTATTAGACACAAGGTTAGACACCTCAACCCCATTAAGTTGCATGTGGCCTGGCAGCAAATTAACAAACTTCTGGAGGCAGGCATTCTACAGCCATCAGATAGTAATTAGTCTTTTCACCTTGTCACCAAACACAATGGTTCTTTTCGAATGTGTGGTGATTACAGACGTTTAAATGCTTGCACTGTCATGGAAAATTACCCCGTGTCAAACATAAACGATTTCACTCATATGTTATTGGGCGCCATAATATTCAGTGTGATTGACTGCAAACATGCCTATTACCAGATTCCCATAGCACTGGAAGGCATTCCAAAGACTGCAATCATCACACCGCTCGGTTTGTTCCAGTAGAACTTCATGCCATTCGGTTCAAAGAATGTGGCATAAATGTGGCAACATTTCATTGACTCAATCTTACAACTATTCGAGTTCTGATTCACATACCTGGATGACATACTCATTTTCAGCTAATTGACTGAAGGCCACGAAGATCATTTATCTCAAGTCCTCCAGACTTTGGCATCCAACAATGTCAAGGTCAACAAAGGAAAATTCCAATTGTGTCAGTCTTCTGTTACAGTTCTGGGTTACACTGTCTCCGCAGATGGAATACAGCCTCACAAATCCTGTGTACAAGCTATCACGTCATTGCCACCCCAAGCCATGTACAAAGAACTCAGACGTTTCCTAGGTACTGTAAATTACTTCCACCATCACCTACCTTCTGCCGTTGATGTGCAGGCCTCGTTGACGGACTTGCTCTCTCACAAGCAAACTATGTGCGTTAAAACCATGCTAGAGGCTTTCAGTGCTCTTAAAACAGCTTTAGCTCACACAGTCATACTCGCCCACCCTGATCCATCTGCCGATTTGTTCATCACTGCGGATGCCAGCGGCATTGTGGCTGGGGCAGTATTACAACAGAGCAAAGGTGACACGGTTTCACCACTTCATTTCTTCTCCAAAAAACTGTCTACAGCACAGAAGAAATATACTGCTTTTGATAGAGAGCTTCTGGCGGTGCACGAGGCCATCAAACATTTCTGCACTGATATCGAGGGCCTTCCTTTCTTCATTCTTACTAATCACAAACCACTGGAGGATGCCTTCTGCAACCTGCTAGAGGATCTTCCCCCCCCCCCCCCCTCTCCTGACATTTCCGCCACTCCGACCTGGTCTCTCAATTTACTATGGACGTACGCTACATCAAAGGCATGGAGAACATCCCCACTGATTTCCTCTTGCGGATCAATGCCGTTTCAAGTATCGTCAATTTATCCAACCTCGCCACGCTACAGGCTTCAGACGAGGACACTCAGGTTTTGCTCACGGACCCGCAGTCTTCGCTCCTGTTTACCAAGGCTCAGTTCCCTGGCATTTCACATGAAGTGTGGTGCAACTCTTCTATGGGCATTCTGCGGCCTTTGCTCCCAGTCACGCTGTGCCGAGAGGTTTTTGATACCTTGCATAATCTCACCCACCCCAGCATCTGAGCCACCACTCACCTTGTCACCAAGCATTTTCTGTGGGAAGATGTGAAACGGGACTGTCAAACATGGACATGCAGCTGCATTTCCTGTCAACGAAACAAAATAGGACGTCACACCTCTCCACCACTTGGCAAGTTTGACATCCCTAAGTGACACTTCCGTCATGTATGTATCGACCTTATAGGTCCCCTGCCTTTGTCAGAGGGCCATAGGTATATCCTGCCCACAATAGATCAAATGTCTCATTGGGTGGAAGCCGTCCCCTGACCCATCATCACAGCAGAAACTGTGGACAAAGGATTAGTTTCTTCTTGGATCGCTAGGTTTGGCTGTCTGTCCACCATCACAACCAACCAGGGTCAACAATTTGAATCTGCACTTTTTACAATTCTCTGTAATCTTTGTGGTATTAAAAAGATCCATATGACAGCCTACCACCCACAAAGCAGTGGGTTGGTGGAATGATGGCACTGCACCCTTAAAACTGCACTCAGGTGTCACGACCATCTCTGGTCCGAAGCGCTTCCGTGGGTGTTTGTGGGCCTATGTTCTACATGTAAACCAGATTTACATGGGACGATTTCCGAATTCGTTTTTGGCGAAAACCCGGTTTTACCTGGGGAACTAATTCTCCCCCAAGATCCCGGGGATTCCCCCTCCTTCCCAGACTTTATCAGAATGTTGCATGCACACTTTAGAAACAGACAGCTACACCCACCTGTCAGTCATTCCCTACCTGACACTTACGTGCCGACCACACTCAGCTCTTGCTCACATGTCATGTTCAGGGATGACTGTCAGACAACCCTTACAAACCCCTTACCTCAGCCCCTTTGAAGTACTATGGAAGGGTGAGATGACGTTTGACATTATGACAGAAGATCACCTGCAAACCGTTTACAGAGGCTTAAGACTGTCTTTGTAGACTCCAACACCCCTCTGCCATCCCAGTCAGACTGCCTGAGCACATGTTCTTTTGACGAACTTGCTAACAAGTCCATTCAAACTACAGTTGGGTTTGCTCCATCCATAGAATGATTCACCACTGCAGTTCGCAGGTTCCTCTGACATGTCATCATCACCCCCATTCACAGGTTTTGAAGACATTTCTGGCAATAGAGATGCAAATGCCCCATCCTTTGTTTTTCACTGCAACATACCAACTGACCGTGTCAATGACATGTCGATTATGGCATTACATAATTGTGTGCTTGTACTGCTCATCAACAGCACAGACCCGACCCTCACTGAGGAACTCAATGTCAAGATAGTGGACAATTTGTCCCTTGCACAAGAGTGCAACCCGTCATGTGTTCGAGCTTTCATTTCTTTCAATGGCCCAGTCCGCATTTGGAGAAGGCACTCTCACAAGGTGCCTCCTCTCCCATACCGCTACTCCCGAGTTGGCCGACACATCATCCCCCCGCCCCACTCCTCCGCTGGTTTTTGGATTATGAGTTGGACCAGCAGCCGCCCACTGCACGCCACCTCGATGGAGATGGAGCTTCCGGTCATGCGCCTGCCGCCTCGCACCACTCACGCCGACGCTGACACCTACACGACCACCCCTCAGGTCTCATAGTACTCATAGTACTGCGATGGGGGGGGGGGGGGGGGGCTGTGAGGCATTGATAGGTCACATCGACCACACAAATTACAATCTTTGGAATATTAACTGCTCTGACGAGCCGCCATGTTTAATTCAGTCCACCTTTGAACTTCATGCAGTATTCATTTGTATCAGTCTTTATGGTAAAATATATCTGTATATAGATACCTTGGGAACAGTTTATTACATATATTATGATCCATATCCAGAATCCCATAATATATTTTTGTATAAACTAAATCAGGTTCTTGATATAATATCCACTGTAAAGGGCAACTTCCTGATATGTGGAGACTTAAATATAAATACACCGAAAACTGATGCAACCTGTAATATTTTCTTAAGCATCACTCAAAGTTTCAATTTATTGCAACAAGATTACTAGACCAGTCAGCAACAGCTATTGATGATGTGCTAACAAATTCAGGTAAAGTAAACTGTAGTGTGAATGTAGTAGATCTAGGATTATCTGACCATTCCAGTCACATTGTAAGTACTAAAGTGGCTGCAGTAAAAACAAAGAAAATGCATATATGTAGATGGAAATTCTATAAACCAAAAACTCATGAGTTTATCAAACAAATAGAATAGCAAACACAGGAAGCAGTATGCACAGAAGTAGATGCAAGTCAAAATTTAAAAGATTCGTGACTCTGTTCGAACTAAAATTTGAAGAGATTTTTCTTAAAATATTATGTCCATTGTCTACAGTGGAACGAAACAAACGGATGAGAATAAGCATCACAGAAAGTGTCTCAAACACTCAAGTACCTCAGTCTATTAAAAACAGCCCATCTAATCCAGTCTTCTGTACTTTTATTAATGGTACAGTCAAATATACAGGCAAATGCTGCTTGCAGCAAAGATAGCTCATAATTCCAAATGGATACTTGTGCTGAAAACAAAAACAAAGCAGTATGGAAGTCTGTGAAGCAGGAAGCAGGTACCAGAAATTTGAAAAAATCAAATGTAAAAATCAAGGACAAATGCACTCTATTAAAAGATTCAAATGATTTGGCAAACTATGTAAATAAACACTATATGACAACAAAAATAATGCATTTTTGACAATATAATGCAACTGTGGCAAACAACCACTTCAGCAGTATAGGAAGAAAATTGCAGGAAGAAATTCAAACAGCCACTTATGCCACAAAGCCAAACAAATATGTTCTGCATTCAATGGTATTACTGCCCACAATGAAGGAGGAAGTCTACAAAGCAATTCACAAATGGAGAAACAAAATTTCTGTGGGTTAGGATGAAGTACCAACTTGTCTAATTAAGAACTGTATTAAGAACCTAACATCACTATTATTTGACATTATAAACTGATCATTTAAAAACAGTGTTGCTTTTCTTACTACTTATAATATGCTAAATTACTACCTCTCCTCAAAAAGGATGACACTGAAAATACAGAAAATTGTATGCCACTCATTACTTTCTGGCTTTGAAAAAACAATAGAAACTAAAATAAAAAGATAGACTTATGAACTTTTGTTGTTGTTGTTGTGGTCTTCAGTCCTGAGACTGGTTTGATGCAGCTCTCCATGCTACTATATCCTGTGCAAGCTGCTTCATCTCCCAGTAACAACTGCAACCTAATTCCTTCTGAATCTGCTTAGTATATTCATCTCTTGGTCTCCCTCTACGATTTTTACCCTCCACGCTGCCCTCCAATACTAAATTGGTGATCCCTTGATGCCTCAGAACATGTCCTACCAACCGATCCCTTCTACTAATCAAGTTGTGCCACAAATTTCTCTTCTTCCCAATCCTATTCAATACCTCCCCATTAGTTATGTGATCTACCCATCTAATCTTCAGCATTCTCCTGTAGCACCACATTTCAAAAGCTTCTATTCTCTTCTTGTCCAAACTATTTATTGTCCATGTTTCACTTCCATACATGGCTACACTCCATACAAATACTTTCAGAAACGACTTCCTGACACTTAAATCTACACTCGATGTTAACAAATTTCTCTTCTTCAGAAATGCTATCTTTCCCATTGCCAGTCTACATTTTATATCCTCTCTACTTCGACCATCATCAGTTATTTTGCTCCCTAAATAGCAAAACTCCTTTACTACTTTAAGTGTCTCATTTCCTAATTTAATTCCCTCAGCCTCACCCGACTTAATTTGACTACATTCCATTATCCTCGTTTTACTTTTGTTGATGTTCATCTTATATCCTCCTTTCAAGACACTATCCATTCTGTTCAACTGCTCTTCCAAGTCCTTTGCTGTCTCTGACAGAATTACAATGTCATCGGCAAACCTCAAAGTTTTTATTTCTTCTCCATGGATTTTAATACCAACTCTGAATTTTTCTTTTGTTTCCTTCACTGCTTGCTCAATATACAGACTGAATAACATCGGGGAGAGGCTACAACCCTGTCTCACTCCCTTCCCAATCACTGCTTCCCTTTCATGTCCCTCGACTCTTATAACTGCAATCTGGTTTCTGTACAAGTTGTAAATAGCCTTTCGCTCCCTGTATTTTACCCCTGCCACCTTCAGAATTTGAAAGAGAGTATTCCAGTCAACATTGTCAAAAGCTTTCTCTAAGTCTACAAATGCTAGAAATGTAGGTTTGCCTTTCCTTAACCTAGCTTCTAAGATAAGTCATATGGTCAATATTGCCTCACATGTTCCTATATTTCTACCGAATCCAAACTGATCTTCCCCGAGGTCGGCTTCTACTAGTTTTTCCATTCGTCTGTAAAGAATTCGTGTCAGTATTTTGTAGCCGTGACTTATTAAACTGATAGGTCGGTAATTTTCACATCTGTCAACACCTGCTTTCTTTGGGATTGAAATTATTATATTCTTCTTGAAGTCTGAGGGTATTTCGCCTGTCTCATATATCTTGCTCACGAGATGGTAGAGTTTTGTCAGGACTGGCTCTCCCAAGGCTGTCAGCAGTTCTAATGGAATGTTGTCTACTCCCGGGGCCTTGTTTTGACTCAGGTCTCTCAGTGCTCTGTCAAACTCTTCACGCAGTATCATATCTCCCGTTTCATCTTCATCTACATCCTCTTCCATTCCATAATATTGTCCTCAAGTACATTGCCCTTGTATAGACCTTCTATGTACTCCTTCCACCTTTCTGCTTTCCCTTGTTTGCTTAGAACTGGGTTTCCATCTGAGCTCTTGATATTCATACAAGTGGTTCTCTTCTCTCCAAAGGTCTCTTTAACTTTCCTGTAGGCAGTATCTATCTTACCCCTAGTGAGATAAGCCTCTACATCCTTACATTTGTCCTCTAGCCATCCCTGCTTAGCCATTTTGCACTTCCTGTCGATCTCATTTTTGAGACGTTTGTATTCCTTTTTGCCTGCTTCATTTACTGCATTTTTATATTTTCTCCTTTGATGAATTAAGTTCAATATTTCTTCTGTTACCCAAGGATTTCTACTAGCCCTTGTCTTTTTACCTACTTTATCCTCTGCTGCCTTCACTACTACATCCCTCAAAGCTACCCATTCTTCTTCTACTGTATTTCTTTCCACCATTCCTGTCATTTGTTCCCTTATGCTCTCCTTGAAACTCTGTACAACCTCTGGTTCTTTCAGTTTATCCAGGTCCCATCTCCTTAAATTCCCACCTTTTTGCAGTATTTAAATAAATATGACCTCCTTTCCAATGCAGTTTGGTTTCCAATCAGGAAAAGGTACTGAATCAACACCAACTTATGTAGCGGAAAATATACAAAAGGTATATACTTCTAACTAACATAAGCATTGAAACAGTTGGGCACAAAAAATTGTTAAATAATCTAGACGAACTGTGAATAAGTGGGGGGGAGGGGGGGGGCGGGGGGTGAAAAAAGTGATTCCAGTCATTCCTATAAAACAGAGTGCAGTTAAGTGAATTTAGATACGTATCAAGTAGCTCCAAATATATTGAAAAAACCTACTTATTATGACCCTAAATACGTAAAAACACAGGTACTGCATGGTATTGTGCTAGGTCCAGTTCTGTTTCTTATTACGTAAATGATTTCCCACAAAATATCAAGCATCGTCAAACAATTTTGTTAGTAGATGACTAATGTACTGATCACTAGTAGATTACTAGGAGCACTAAGAGAGAAAACTGAAGACACACTTAGCAACATACATGAATGTGTAATAAACAATAAAGTCACCCTTAATATACAGGAGAAAAGCACTACAAACTTGTAACAAATAGCCAGACTACAATCACCTAAAATTAAATAATGAAGTTACACAATGTGTGGAAAGCACAAAACTTCTGAGAATATATGTTGACTGTCAGTTAAGGTGGGCAGAACATGGGAAAATACTGAGTAATAGAATGTCTACAGCATGCTATGCCATCTGAATTCTTACATCAGTATATAGTATTTCATGTATCAGATCAGTGTATTTTGCTTTTATTCATTCTGTTATTAGCTGTGGCATAATTTTTGGGGAGCAAATAAGTAAAATATTTAAGCTGTATTCAGCCTGCAAAAAAGAGCTCTAATGACAAAGAGTAGAAACATGGCTCACTGCCTCAAACTTTTTAAATGCTTGAAATATTGAGGGTACTTTATGAACATATTTTTGACAGTGTTATGTATGTCAATACGTATTGACCACTACGTTAAAAATTGCTTAGTACATGATTATAAAACCAGAAACTGCTACAATTTGTTTCTGGACATATAAAACATAAATTAAAACTCTGCAGAGGTAACTGTACAATGCCATTATATTATATAATAATTTACCACAACATATAAAAGACATAGATACTGGCTACTCTTTCAAAACAAAACAAAGATTATTCACAAAATAAAAGTTTTTACTGGGTAACGGAGTGCCTGAATTAAAACATAAAACAGGTTACTTCTTATAAGAAGTACTGTTTACAATGTGTATTTGCTCATCAAACAGCAAGCTACATAGCTCATTAATGCATCAGCATCAATGATGGCACATCAGGAGGCTAGCAAGTTGCATATCTACAATTCAGTCTGCTTTCATAGTTTACTTCTTAGTCTTGTCAGATGGTTAGGATGTGTGTATGACGTGTGTGGGTGAAGGAGCAGCTACCTGCAGTTTGTGGACAGCTGAATGTGCTTTTGGCCATGTTCAGTCAATTTCAGGCTGCTGCCTCAAGGTGTAGCATGGAGAATCTGGCTCATTACATAGGACACCTTAGTTGCCACTTATTTTGACCACAAGCTTTGCTTGCAAGGCATTTACTAGTTCTGCAGAAGGGTGCAAGCAGGCACTCGAGGGGGAAGGGTTTACTAGTTATTGAACACCAATGTTAGGTGCATTATGGAGAACTTTAGGCAGATAGTGTTCAGGACTGGAAGAAACCCAATGTACACTCCGCATGTCTGCAAGGGACCTCATCTGAGATGTAGAGGGGGGTTCACTGCGGCTATTGAGCATGCAGAGTACAATCGTCTACACGTTGTGCCTCACATCAAAACCAATGATGCCTGTTGTGTGGGTTCTGAGATCATCCTCAGTTCATACAGGCAGCTGGTGGAGGTGGTGTAGACTTTTGGCCCAATGTGTGGGGTGCAGGCAGAGCTTACAATTTGCACATTGTTCCTAGAGTTGATCGAGGATGTTTGATTTGGACCACAAGAAGGGTCTCAGCCAAAGGCTTCATTAACTCTGTAATGCCTTGGCTGCAGATTCCTGGACCTGCAGTATCATGTGGTTATTTGTACAACTTCCCTTGATAGGTCAGGAGTGTGCTACACAAAAGAAGCAGCTACTCGGGTAGCAAAGTACATGTGGAGTGCATGTGAGGTTTTTTTAGGCTAGACGGTAGTTTGAAATGTTCTGATGAACACTCCCAAATCACTAAACAGCAAGGTAAGCCTGACAGCATTCACAATAAAAGCCCTTTGACTGACAAAATTATATCATAAACTGTTGTAGTATTTGTAATAAAGTTCCTAAATTTACTGGTCTCCATGAAAGATCTGAGACTCATATTATTCTTGGGACCAAGAGCTGGTTCAAAACCTGAAGTGGAGAGCTGAGATATTCAGAGAGTCATGGAAAGTATATAGCAAAGACAGACCAGAGGCCATAGCCTCCTATGGCCTCTAATCTATCTTTGTGATATTGCAGTTGAAAAAGTATTGTCTGGTATCATTTAAGAGGTATAGGTGAAAGCAACTTAATTGTTGAATGTTTTTACCAGCCACCTGATTCTCCTGTGACAGTTCTAAAGTCATTCAAAGGAAGTCTATGGTCAGTAGTGCATAAATACCCAAATCATGGAATGCCAGTTGGAGGCAGTTTTAACTTACCGAGTATATACTGGGATGTCTATGGATTCATTGCAGGGGGTATAGACAGACAGTCATTCAAAATACTTTTGAACTAGTTTTATGAAAACTACTATTGAGCAGTTAACTCAGGAGTCACACACAAAGGAAGTATCTTAGACCTTATAGATACAATCATGCTGGATGTAATCAACAGTGTCCTACAGAAACTAGAATTAGGAATCATAATGTCATTATAAGGAGAGTTTTTCTATCAGATAGAGCACACAAACAGTTGTTAGCATCTCATGTAGACAGTGAACTGACATCACTTAGTTCCAGTATTATGGATGTAGAGGAATTATGAGCAAAGTTTAAGTAGACTGGAATTCATAGTCTGGAAAGTTATGTGACTAGTAAGTGGATAAAGGATGTGATCTGGAAGATGCTGAGGAAGCAGAAGAGAATGCACAACTGACAAGCAATGGTTAGTACAGATTCATGTGTCTGTCAAAAGAACTATGTGCAAAGCATATGACTACTAGCATCACACCTTAGCAGAAGATGTGGCAGAGAACCTGAGAAAATTCTGGTCCTATATAAGATTGCTAAGCAGGTCTAATGCTTCCATTCAGATCCTTGCTGATAAGTCTTCCATGGCAGTCGCAGACAGCTAAACAAAAGCCAAAATTTTAAATTTCAAATTCAAGAAACTGTTCACACAGCAGAATCATACAAACATACTGTCACTAACCATCAGACAGACTCCCATATGGATAACACAGTAATGAGCATCCCTGGCACAGAGAAACAACTGAAATATTTGAAAGCAAATAGGTCATTAGGTCTGGATGGAATCCATGTTCATTTTACAAATAGTACTCTATAGCACTGGCCCCTATCAAGCCTGCATTTATCATGAATCTCTCATGCAGCACAAAGTCCAAAGTGACTGGAGAAAAGCACAGATGACTCCAGTATGTAAGAAAGGTAAAAGAACGGTCCCACAAAATTACAGACCAATATCCCCAACATTGGTCTGCTGCAGAATCCTTCAAGATATTCTCAGTTCAGATTAACAAACTTTCTTGGGACTCATAACCTTATGTCCACGAACCAACATGGTTTCAGAAAGCATCACTCGTACAAATCTCAGCTTGCCCTTTTCTCACATGTTACATACTGAACAAGGGCTGAGGGGCAACAGGCAGATTCCATGTTTCTAGATTTATGGAAAGCATTTGACATGGTGTCCCATTGCAGGCAGCTAATGATGGTATCATCATATAGGTTAAGTTCACAGATATGCGAGTGGGTCAAAGATAGAACCCAGTATATGGCCCTCGATGACGAGTGTTCATCAGGCACAAGAATATTGTTAGTAGTGCCTCAGGAAAGCGTGACAGGAGCACTTTTCTTCCCCATACACATAAATTATTAATGAGATGCTGGACAGGATGGGCAGCTATCTTGGTTCTTTGTTGATGATGTTGTAGTTTACAGTAAGGTGTCAAAATTGAGTTGCTGTAGGAAGATACAAGATGACTTAGACAATATTTCTAGTTGGTGCAATGAACGGCAGCTTGCTCAATGTGGAAAAATGTAAGTTAATGCAGATGGATAGGAGGAATAAACCTGTAATCTTTCGGATACGGTATTACTAGTGTCCTGCTTGACACAGTCAAATCATTGAAATATCTGGTGTAACATTGCAGATCAATATGAAAGGGAACAAGCATGTAAGGACTGTGGTGGGAAAGGTGAATGGCTGACCAGTTTATTAGGGGAATTTTAGGAAATAGTGGTTCGCCTGTCAAGGAGACTGCATATAGGATGTTGGTGCTACCTACTCCTGAGTACTGCTCAAGTGTTTGGGATCTGTACCAAGTCAGATTGAACGAAGACATTGAAGCAGTTCAGAGGCAGGCTGCTAGATTTGTTACTGGTAGGTCTGATCAAAAAGAATGTTAAGGAGATGCTTTGGGAACTTAAATTGGAATACCAGGGGAGAAGTCAACATTCTTTTTCAGAAACAATTTGAGAAAATTTAGAGCACTGGCATTTGACACTGACTGCCGAATGATTTTACTGCCACCAACGTACATTGCATGTATGTACCATGAAAGTGAGATATGAGGAATTAGTGCCCATATGAAAGTGTATTGGAATCCTTACCCAATCCGTTACCCCCAGAAACCACCCTTGTAACCATTGATGCCACTTCCTTATACACAAATATCCCGCACGTCCAGGGCCTCGCTGCGATGGAGCACTTCCTTTCACGCCGATCACCTGCCACCCTACCTAAAACCTCTTTCCTCATTACCTTAGCCAGCTTCATCCTGACCCACAACTTCTTCACTTTTGAAGACCAGACATACCAACAATTAAAGGGAACAGCCATGGGTGCCAGGATGGCCCCTTCGTATGCCAACCTATTCATGGGTCGCTTAGAGGAAGCCTTCTTGGTTACCCAGGCCTGCCAACCCAAAGTTTGGTACAGATTTATTGATGACATCTTCATGATCTGGACTCACAGTGAAGAAGAACTCCAGAATTTCCTCTCCAACCTCAACTCCTTTGGTTCCATCAGATTCACCTGGTCGTACTCCAAATCCCATGCCACTTTCCTTGATGTTGACCTCCACCTGTCCAATGGCCAGCTTCACACGTCCATCCACATCAAACCCACCAACAAGCAACAGTACCTCCATTACGACAGCTGCCACCCATTCCACATCAAACGGTCCCTTCCCTACAGCCTAGGTCTTCATGGCAAACGAATCTGCTCCAGTCCGGAATCCCTGAAGCATTACACCAACAACCTGACAACAGCTTTCGCATCCCGCAACTACCCTCCCGACCTGGTACAGAAGCAAATAACCAGAGCCACTTCCTCATCCTCTCAAATCCAGAACCTCCCACAGAAGAACCACAAAAGTGCCCCACTTGTGACAGGATACTTTCCAGGACTGGATCAGATTCTGAATGTGGCTCTCCAGCAGGGATACGACTTCCTCAAATCCTGCCCTGAAATGAGATCCATCCTTCATGAAATCCTCCCCACTCCACCAAGAGTGTCTTTCCACCGTCCACCTAACCTTCGTAACCTCTTAGTTCATCCCTATGAAATCCCCAAACCACCTTCCCTACCCTCTGGCTCCTACCCTTGTAACCGCCCCCGGTGTAAAACCTGTACCATGCACCCTCCCACCACCACCTACTCCAGTCCTGTAACCCGGAAGGTGTACACGATCAAAGGCAGAGCCACGTGTGAAAGCACCCACGTGATCTACCAACTGACCTGCCTGCATTGTGACGCATTCTATGTGGGAATGACCAGCAACAAACTGTCCATTCGCATGAATGGACACAGGCAGACAGTGTTTGTTGGTAATGAGGATCACCCTGTGGCTAAACATGCCTTGGTGCACGGCCAGCACATCTTGGCGCAGTGTTACACCGTCTGGGTTATCTGGATACTTCCCACTAACACCAACCTATCCGAACTCCGGAGATGGGAACTTGCTCTTCAATATATCCTCTCTTCCCGTTATCTACCAGGCCTCAATCTCTGCTAATTTCAAGTTGCCGCCACTCATACCTCACCTGTCATTCAACAACATCTTTGCCTCTGCACTTCTGCCTCGACTGACATCTCTGCCTAAACTCTTTGTCTTTAGATGTGTCTGCTTGTGTCTATGTATGTGTGGATGGATGTGTGTGTGTGTGCGAGTGTGTGCCCGTCCCTTTTTCCCCCTGGGGTGGGTCTTTCCGCTCCCGGGATTGGGGTGGCTCCTTGCCCTCTCCCTTGGAGCCCGCTTCCTTTCGTCTTTCCCTCTCCTTCCCTCTTTCCTGGTGGGGCGGCGGTTTGTTGCGAAAGCTTGAATTTTGTGTGTGTGTTTGTGTTTGTTTGTGTGTCTGTCGGCCTGCCAGCGCTTTCATTTGGTGGGTCGCATCATCATTGTTTTTAGATATAAAAACAAAGATGATGCGACTTGCCGGGTGGGGGTGCTGGCGGGTCGACGGACACACGGGCAGGCACGGGCATGCACACGAGGTTCGGGCTTTCGCAGCGGACTGTTGCCTCGTCAGGGTGGGGGGGGGGTTTGGTGGGGAGGGTGGGGAGTCGTTCCGGTTCCGGGGGCGGGGGGACTTGCCTTGGGGGGGGGGGAGGGGGGGGGGGAGGGACGGGTGTGCGCTCGCACACACGCACACATATCCATCCGCGCATGTGCGGGCGCGGGCGGGCATGTTTGGGGACAAAGAGTTTAGCCAAACTCTTTGTCTTTAAATGTGTCAGCTTGTGTCTGTGTATGTGTGGATGGATGTGTGTGTGTGTGTGCGAGTGTATACCCGTCCTTTTTTCCCCCTAAGGTAAGTCTTTCCGCTCCCGGGATTGGAATGACTCCTTACCCTCTTTCCTGATGAGGCAACAGTTTGTTGCGAAAGCTTGAATTTTGTGTGTATGTTTGTGTTTGTTTGTGTGTCTGTCGACCTGCCAGCACTTTCATTTGGTAAGTCACATCATCTTTGTTTTTAGATATGTATAGATAGTTGTTTTTACTCTTGCTCTATTTGTGAGTGGAGCGGGAAAGGAAATAACTTGTAGTGATACAAGGTACCCACCACCACGAGCTGTACTGTGGCTTGCAGAGTATCTATGTAACTGTAGATAGAAGTAATAATTAACTAAAACTATGAAAAAGAAATATAATTACATTTTAAAAAATTGACTGCCATTTACTGCATCAGAAGTAAATTTTAAGCCATATTGATTTCAAATGCCTACAATGTAAATTTTTTCTTAGACAAATAGATAGACAGAACCATCAGTCAGTCTGTCCATAAGTTAACTGCAACAACTGATAATTAAAAAACTGTAAGAAAAATTGAACTTACTCTTTTCACTAATACGCCCCCTCATTTCCTGACATGAAGTGTTGCCAAGTTGTGTAGAGGGAGACTGGAACTGTGAGCCAAGGCTGCTGTTTGGTGGTTTGGTTGTTGATTCAGGTATTCCATTTGGTTGTATTTCAGGCTTTCTGTAGGAATAAAAAATCCAACTTAAGATATGAAAATGGAACAGATGTAAATTTGTTGAAAAGCATATTTCTTATGATAATATTGATAAATACATAGATTTTGTAATTTTTTGACTTTTCAACATTGACAATTGCAACAGAATACACTTAATATAAATTGAGTGTGCCCTATAGTTAAATGCTAGCCTAATATCAACAGTAATTTAGAAAAATTAGTACAATGTTTCCCTTTAACACCACATTTGAAAACAAACAAATAATTTTGTATGAATTGTTGCCCAGGGAAACTTGAATAACAAATAAAACTATTTGAGACCTATTTAGAGCAAAGTATTTCATTTGAAAATCAACATCTGCGCTACAGAGCTATTGTTTGTCACACCAATTATCTTCCCTGAAGTATTGCAGAGTGCATACCATGCCAGTATTGTGTGTGACCTATTTTAAAGATTCTGTTCAAATGCTCCCTATGTTGAACTACAACTAGATTGCTCATCAGTAATGTAGTGTATTCTCCAATTTTAATGACAGTATGAGAGAAGACATCCACTCACTCCACAGTAGATTATTTATCTTTCCTGAAATGATTTAGGAAAGAGACAGAAAACCTAATTCAGGTAAGTAATTGTCTTTCCTCATTCCATTGTTTGTATTCCATCACTGATTTTTCAAATATCATACTGATTTCCTTGACTTCAAATATTTCTATGCATTATATGTATTATTGTTATGGCAACTGTACTGTTCAGACACTCATTCATTCCTTCATTATGCTCTGACAATAATCAAAGAAACTACAGGGTTCTTGGCACTAACCAAGGTATAAACAAATGTAGTGAAGCACCCATTATGAAATGAATTGCTAACTGCTATCAACTATTTATGTTTATGTGAACTAAATGTGACACAGTGAAACTAACAAGAAAGTTTTACTCTGAAAAGGGTTGCAGCTTCCTTACTTACACTATATAAAGTTGATGATCCATTTCTAGCTTGTTGCAAGGAAGACCACATTCTTCTTCATTATAAAACAACAGTTCTATTTGTACACTTATTATTATTGTACACTACATGTTTTGGAGAACTGTATCTTTGTCATCAGATCTTGTGGTGCTGGGTCACCACTTTTTATGTTCGTCAATTGTGAGATTGCTTTTATTCCTGTAACGCATTTTGTCAACATTCTCCTTTGGTTTCTGCAATGAATCTGAAGCATAACCACATTTACCTATGCAAATATGCCATTGGTAGCAGCACCTCCACCAAATTTGGCTGAGAATTTGGTGGAGGAGCCAGTATACTACAAGTAATGTGACCCACAAAGGATTTGGAGTTGAAAACACTTTGCTTGCACTTCAGTTGCTGAATGAACTACTGTTTATGGCCAGATCAAGTGTAGTCTATTATAATTTATGCACCGATAAACAGCTAGCCATGTACTACACTCAGTTGATGTCCTATAATGTGTCTGAGTGCAATAACCTAGCACTTAAGTGATTAAACACAATTATTAACATGTAGCAAGTAAATTATTAACACAGTTATCAAGTAAAGTTCACAAATGACTGTCCTTGAAATCTAACAGTCAACTCAATTGGTTGGTCAATGTTTAAAGGGGCAAAACTATGACGTCGTCAGTCCCTCTTACCAAGAACAGAAAAGACAATACTACAAATCATAGAAAGGACTAGTGCATGAAACAAAAGGAAAGAAAATCACCAGGTTTATCAGAGGTTAACAAGGGCTAGAGAAAGAACAAAGAAGAAGAAAAGAGGGAGAGGAGGAAAGGCTGGTGAGATGCCCAATCCAGAGAGCAGCCAAAGGCCCTGAAAGGCAGAAACTGCAAGAACATGTGAGAAAGAGAAAGAGGAGAAAAGTGAAGAACAGATAGGGCAAAGTCTGGAGGAGTCCACAAAGCACAGACAGCCATTGCCCAGTCAGGGCAGAGGAGGCAACAGGGTGTCCTGTCAAACTTTCAATGGGCTGACAAGGCTGACACCATCCCTTAGAGAACATGATAAAAACCTTTATCATGAAGAAACTGTAAAATCAGGTCAGCCACTGAGTCATCATCTGCCAACACCACTGTAGTGACTGTGGAGGATTAAGAGTCCACTGCAGGCTGAATAAGTTAGGATAGTCCAAAGAATTCCAAATCCTTAGAATTTGGTGGCATGATGCTGACTGAAGGTTTGGTGCCAGAATACGAATCTCAAGAGGCGGCCTGCCAATGTATTCATTCTCTGGGATCTCAACATGACTAGAGGGTCCAGACAAAGCCCACCATGCGTCTGCACTGTCCGATGGAGAAAAGGGAATCCTGGATCATCAGGACCAAGAGATGATAAGGAAAACACTGATAAACAGCTTGTAAACTGCTCAAGGAGTCGCTACAGACAGGGAAGGATTCACCAGTGCAGGAATTAATAGGCTCAAGAGCATGAGAGATGGCTACCAACTCTGCAGTGGAAACACTGCAGCCATCCAGCAAGGAGTAGTATTCATTACATTGCACATGGTTGTAAGCAAAGCAGCGATTGGTATAAAAGGCTAAAAACCAAATAAAAACAATCTTGATGGCGTCTTCAGATTTTTTATTTGTTAACAATCATATTCAGCCCTTTCCTCAGACAATCTTCACACTTTTCCCCACTGCCATTCAGTAATAATACATATACAGTATACAGCGTTGAAAATAGAGCTAAACAATGTTTAACATGTAAGCTACAATGATGAAGAAGTAATATGTTACACCCATTATGGCTACTGTTGGTGGCAGATGGAACAAGATCAATACTAGTAAGGAGGTCACTGCCAAATAAGACTGTTTTTGTCGAAATTATATACTGTAAGCTCTGCCCATTGCCTGTAGTATTACATTATCGACAACCCATCATGCATGAGGTATGCTATATTGATTGGTATAGTTGAATTTGTAAGAAAAATAAATACAAAAATTACATAATTTAATTTCGCAATTCTAATTGTGTCATAATTAATTTAATTAAAAGAAACAGAATGACAGGCATGCTGTAAGTTTTATTGCACACAGGCTGCCCCCTGTGGGCGTTTATATGTACTCGCTAGAGCAGAGACAGCTATATTTGGCTGCTATAGCGATGGCTTGCAAATATTGATAGTTGCACTGTGGCAAGGCTCACCACAGATACCATGGTAATGGATGGGGTGGCTTGGAAATTGATCTTTGCACTGCAGTTTTGCTTGATGATAGTAATGGAGACTGACTGCCACTATATGGCCTCCAGTGGTCAGAATAAACCACTTACATGATAGCTTGCATGGACTGAACATTACTGTCAAAGATCCTGGTCATAAAATTGGACAATACTGTCTTCAAAATCTATTTAATATTAATGAAATATTCCTATGATGATGTAATGCTGTAGGCAATGGGTGGCCTTTTAAAGGCAAACACACTAATCTGCCTTTAGAAGTCCTGTGTGTTATATTGGAATTCATGATATGCTTTACATATGAGATGTGGCCATGACAGATGCGATGATGTGGCATGAACTCTTTTAACCCTGATCTGTGAAGATGATTTGTGACTGAAACTGGTTGATATCTGGCCTTTATACATTACTTGACAGGTTTTAATAGCCATCTTCCAAAATGTTTAAAAGATCAAAATTATAGTTCCACCAGTAGACATATGTGAAAGCAAAAGGGACAGACTACGTAGCTTTGAGAACTAACAGACTCTTCATTGAGCAGGAGGGAGGTATACACTGGGTAAGGTGGCTCACTCAGAACCTGTAAGTGAGAGTTTGTAACAGAACACCCCTTTCTAACATAACAACTTGTATTGAGGAAGAGGGTTGTGTCTGACTCATTAATCACCTCTATGTGTTGTATGGTTGTTTTAGAAAACAATGCCAGAGTGGTGTACAAAAACTACTGCGGACCATGCCACATCATCTTAAATAAATAATTGTGACCATTCAGCCATTTGTAACAGTGAAACAGAAAAGTATGCAAGCAAACCTTTTATCTGGCACTGGCAATAGATTTATAAAGGAATCTGTTTTACAAGTATCCTAGTTCAAGTAAGTTATTTTTGTAAGATTGATAATAATGAAATTGATCTGTTATTAGAGGTAAAATGGTTATATCCATTTTCACATTTGACATTAAATTCTTCATGATTATGTCTACCGGTACTGAAAAAAGGCCTTGTTTAATCAAATTATAATAAATATGTCTGAAGAACAGTGCTGTATAGTTAGCATAAGATTATCATTCTCTTCTAGGTAACACGAGTAGAACTAGGAGACTTATGACTCATCAGTGTAAGTTTTTGGATTTTTTTTCGGGGGGGCTATTTCTTTTGAAAAAATAGTTCTTGGTTCTGTAATCTGTGCCCATTTGTCAAAATCTAATACATCTGTACTTGACTGATTATAAGTAGATGAAAAGTTTGCTGTCACTGTGAAGAAGTCACCACTGAGTTTAGTGATCAATTGTTTCAGTCTGTCATTTTTTCTGCCACAGTACCACCAAAAGACGCTTCATTTCACCTTTCATGAGAAAAGTATTTTCAGTAATCTTGTATAACAATACAAGTGACTTACTTTTTGTTTTTGGGTTGTGGGCTGGCAACAAACTATGATGCAGTCATCTTTTAACTACAAACTCTGGTTAGAAAAACTGTTAATGAAAACATTCTCTGAAAGTGAGACAGTGTGAAGAAAGTATTAAGATGGAATTACTGTAAATGAAACTTCCTGCCAAATTAAAACTATGTGCCAGATCGAGACTCGAAATCGGGACCTTTGCCTTTCGCAGGCAAGTGCTCTACCAACTGAGCTGCCCAAGCATGACTCACACCCCATCCTCACAGCTTTACTTCGCCTACTTTCCAAACTTAACAGAAGCTCTCCTGCAAACCTTGCAGAACCAGCACTCCTGAAAGAAAGGATAGCCTACTGTGGAGACTCGGGTTAGCCACAGCCTGGGGGATGTTTCCAGAATGAGATTTTCACTCTGCAGTGGATTGTACACTGATATGAAACTTCCTGCCAGATCTGATGAGTATGGTTTAGTGAGAATGTTGAGTGACTGTGAAATGAGTGAAAATGCTGATACTGGTGATGTATGTGTGGAAGCTGATGTTCATGTGCTAGGCAATGAAAGTGAGAATGACAGAGTAATTCCAGATGAAATTGCAGTAGATAATAGACAGGGAAATGAGGATGTGGCAGAACAGAGTAGTCACAGTGTTGAGGTTGTTAAAGAAGTGTGTGAAGAGAGAAATGAGTTTGGTATTGAAAATAATATTAAGTGTGATGGTGATGTTTCTAATGAGAGTGTTTCAGATGATGATGATAAGGATGTTGATGATATGTTACTTACAGAACTAGACGGGATGGTATATGTAGAAGTTAAAGTTGATGATTTGCTGCTGAATGATTATGGAATTTCTGGTATGTGTTCGAGTAATGAGTTAGAAACAAGTAGAGCAGTGCCTGATAGATTAATGTTACCAGTTGATGTTTATGAAAATGGAAAAGAAGATCTAATTAGTCATAGAGTACTAAGTGAAGTCAATGACTATAGTAGCAAATGTCAGTATGGTGTTCAAAAGTGTAAGGTTTAAAGTGAAATTTGTCAAAGTGTGTACTCAGAGAATAAAATTGCCATGAAAAATATGGAACAGTCTCCTGGTGGTAATATGATTAGTGAATGTGTAGAATCTGTAATAAAAAGTAGTGATTGTGATAAAGGGGTGAATTTTTGGGATATAGAAGAGGATTTGTTATCTGAAAATGATGACAATGAAATGGGTAAAGAATTTGTAAGTCCATATATTGTAGTAGAGATTAATGATTGAAAAGGAAACTGTCTTCTCGATACAGGCAGCCCAATTACAGGAATATTGAGAAAGCTAAGAGACAGGATCAAAAATAATAAAAATTTCACAGAATTTATAATAACAGGGGTAAGGATAAAAGGGGCAACAGGAAAAAGCAGTAAGCTGATTACCAGACAAGTCTTACTTGAATTTAAGATTAATGATGTACAATTTACACAAGGATGCTTAGTATTTGATGAATCGAATGAAAACTTGATACTAGATATGAACTGGATTGTTAAGGCCAATGTAAATTTTATCTGGGGTGATATGAAAATTTCATTTCATTTCATTTTCATTTCATTTTATCATCTACCTGTATATCATTTACATGTTGTAGGAATTGTCACAACAAAGTTATCATACTAGTACAAGTACTACAGACATAATAATGGAATATCACTTTCAAGACATTTTTTAAAAGTACAAGTTTAGACATACAAATTAAAATTTTTGGTAATAAATTTACACACAATCAAAGTACTCATCTACATCATAGAAAGTTTTGCTTAAAAGGTAATTTTTAAGTTCAGTCTTAAATTTTACTCCATCTAGTATTGCCTTCATGTACACTGGCAGAGCATTGTAGAGTTTTATTCCAAAATAACTTACATGCTTTTGGGTTTGTGTTGCCCTTACCCTTTCTACATACAAATTCTTACGAGTTCTAGTATTATAATTATGGCAGTCCTCATTTGTATGTAGATTTTTCATATGTGCTCTTGTACACATAATGCTTTTAAAAATATACAGCGATGGTATTGTGAGTATTTTCAATTCTTTGAAAGGGGGCCTACAATGAGTTTTTGGAGAGTTATGTGTTATGATTCGTACAGCTCTTTTCTGAAATTTGAAGATATCTGTTAAGCTTGATTTAGTTTTACCCCAGAACACTATGCCATAAGACACGATGGACTGAAAGTAAGCAAAATACACTAGTCTAGTACAGTCTGTGCTGCATACTCTAGATAATATCCTCAATGCAAAACATGCCGAATTGAGCCTGTGGGATAAGTACTTGAGATGGTCTTTCCAGCTTAAGTTTTGATCAATGTGCATGCCCAAAAACTTTGTGGATTGTACACTCTCCCTTAGTTTTAACTGGAGGTCCATATCTTGAGTTGCTTTGCCATACTGTATATAATTTGTTTTACTTAGATTAAGTGTTAACTCATTAGCATTAAACCAATGTTGAATATATTTCAGGACTATATCAGTTGTGGTGGTTAATGATTTTTTAACATCACTTATAATTATGCTAGTGTCATCTGCGAACAACATTATTTTGGTAGAAATATTAGGATTTTTTATGTCATTTATATAAAGCAAGAATAATAAAGGACCGAGAACACTGCCCTGTGGGACACCTATTCCCAATTTCTTTGCATCTGAGACCCACTTGATTTTCTGATTTTTATGCTCTGCGATGATTTCTACCACCTGAGTTCTATCTTGAAGGTAAGATTCAAACCACTGCTTCACAACTCCCCTTACACCCATTGCCTCCATCTTGTTTAACAGAACTTTGTGATTTACTGTATCAAAAGCTTTAGATAAATCTAAGTTAATTCCCACTACACATTTTTTAGTGTCGAGGCTCCTGACAATCTCTTTGGTATAGGCATGGATATCTGATTCTGTGCTGTGGCCTGAGCAAAAGCCATGTTGATTGCAGTTTAGAAGTTTGTGAGCATCTAAGTAATTTATGAGTCTGGTTTTCATTAATTTCTCTAGAATTTTTGAAAATGATTGGAGAAGGGATATTGGTCTATAGTTTTCTACCTTGTATGGATCTCCTTTTTTAAACAGAGGTCTAACCTTAGAGATTTTCAACCTCTCAGGAAACACACCTTCGCTGAAAGACAAATTGGCAATATGTACCAGGGGCTTTATAATTTGTTGGGCAACTTTTTTTATTATTGACACAGGCACTTCATCCACACCTGCAGACATTTTTGATTTTAGACTCTTTATCACCTTTAATATTTCATTATCATTTGTGGGAATTAACAACATACTACTGTCTACTTTTGGGGCTGTTAATTTCTCATGTTTAGTAAAGTTTTTACTTAATGACACTGGTACACTTAAAAAGTAATTATTAATGTAATTTGCCAGAGTTTCATCTTTTAATTCAATATTTTCACTATTTTTGAGTACTATTTCCTGATCCTTGAGGCCCTTACCTGTTTCCCTTTTCACAATTTCCCAAATAGTTTTTGATTTATTACTTAGTAATTTTGCTTTTGTAATTACTTTTCTACATATTTTTTTGTAATTTGTTACATATTCTTTAAACTTGGCGTCAGTCCAACTTTTCAGTCTATAGTTAAGCATTTTCATGGTCCTGGAGGAATTTCTAATACCTGTTGTGATCCAGGAGTTAGCATGTGTATGCCCATATGTGTTTGTTTTGACAAGTTTCTTAGGAAAACACATTTCAAAATTCAACATAAACAGGGAAGAAAAAACATATGCAGTGTTTGTGCTAGTTTGTAACAGTACTTCTGCCCATGATTGGTTAGTCAGTGTATTTATAAAGTGACTGCAACAATTTGTGGAGAAGGTTCTTTTGTACATTTGGTATGAACTATTTTTGGTCACAGGGGCTATGGGAAATTTAAGGATAAGTGCACTGTGATCAGATATTCCTAGGTCAACATATATTACATATATATCTATGGCATCTATATTTGTGAAGATATTATCTACGAGACTTTTTGAAGAGTTTGTTATTCTTGTAGGGTTAGTTATATGTGGATACAAATTGAAGCTATGTAAAACATTCAGGAACTGATCTTTGGATGCACCTTCAGCCAATAAGTTGACATTAAAATCTCCACTTATAATTATTGTTGATTTTTTATGATGTAATATTTTGAGCAATGCCTCTAACTTATTTCTAAAAATTTCAGGATCACCACATGGTGATCTTTACACTGACCTTATTATTAATTTACTCTTTTGCATATTCAACTGTATTGCTGCAGCCTCAAAATGTTTTTCTTCATTCAAGGATTCAGTTACAGTCATATTTTTAACCTTTACTCCAGGTTTTACATAAATGCAAACACCGCCATGTCTTGTTTCCTTCCTGCAAAAATGGCTTACTAATTTGTATGGGGAAATGCAAATATTTTCTAGTTCATAACTCATGCACCAATGTTCTTGAATGCAAATACAATCTATACTAGCTTCACTGGCTGCAATCTCAAGTTCTAATATTTTATTTTTAATGCATTGTATGTTAAGGCTCATTATTTTTAAATTATTGAAATTAGATTGAGAGGAGTTTGTACTCATGTTTCCCAATGTTACCGGCTGTTCCTTGCCGAGGCTGGGTACCAAAAATCCTTAAGAATTACACGTTTCCTGCTCCTTGTATTTCTTACTCCTGGACGTGCCACCATACTTCTTGTATCTGTAGTTGTAGCTGCTGTTTCAGTGGATGCTGAAGGTGTTTCTGAAGCTGATGATTCAGTGGATGTTGGAGATGCCGCCAGTTTTGATGCTGAGTCTGGTTTTGTAAGTGATGTTCCAATTGATACTGGAAGTGATGTTCCAATTGATACTGGAACTTTTGCTGAAACTAACATTTGTTGAGCCAAAAAGTGGAATTCATCGGGAAACGAGTATTGTAATGGAAGATCATGGTCTAAGTAGTCAGATTAGATAGCTGCAAGAGGCTGACGGTAATGGTTATTGTGAGGAAGGGGAAGAATTTGGTATTGATGAGGGTAGTGCTAATTATTACAGTAAACTAGTAGCTAAAAAGGTACCTGAAACTGAAAGCTTTAATGCAGAGAACAGGAGAGAACTTGAAAATTTTTGTGGGATTATAATGGCATATTTGATATAAAACCAGGGAGAGTAAAAGGGTATCAATGTAGAATAAAATTGAAAGCTCATGACCCATTTTTGATAAAACTGTATGCTATCCCTGTCTGTAAGAAAAAGGAAGTAGAAAGAGAACTTCAGAAAATGGAAAGGTGGAAAATAATAGAAAGAAGTTATAGTTCTTACAATAACTCATTAGTGGTAGTTTTGAAACAAGATGGGGGTATTCGTTTAGTGCTTGACTCTAGATACCTGAATAAATATTTGGAGAGAGAAACTGACCACCCTGAATGTATAGATGAACTACTAGGCCTAAATAAGTTTGAAAATGTAAAATATATGACTAGCCTTGACTTGACTTCTGGATTTCATCAGATTGAATTAGAAAGAGATTCTAGAAAATACAATGCATTTTTGTTTAATGGGAAATGTTTTCAATATTGTGTTGTGCCATTTGGTTTAAATGTATCTGTAGCAGAATTTATTAGGGGATTGGACTTTGTTTTGGGTAAAGAATTCTTAGAAAAGCTAATTATTTATGTGGATGACATTTTGGTATCAAGTAAGACCTGGGAGGAACATATTCAAATTTTAAAGGAAATTGGAGAGAAAATGAGACAGGGGAGTATGATTATGAAATTAGAAAAATGTAAGTTTGCAATGAAAGAATTAAAATTTCTTGGGCACTGCATAAATGAAAAGGGGATTTTGCCTGGTGGAGAAAAGATTGAGGCCATTGCAAAATTCCCAAAAACCTAGAAATAAAAAAGGATTTAAAATCTTATTTTGGATTAGTAAACTTCTATCGAAAATATGTGACAACACAGGCACTTAATGCACCATGTTTGAACAATTATGCTTACTTATCATGTTTGTACAGTTATAATGTAGTTGTGTTAATTTACATCTTGGATATGATACTTTCATTGTGTTGATGATGTTGTACTCTCATTGTGCTGGAGATTTTGTGAAAAGTTGAGAAAATGTTTAGAGTTTACTTACGATATCTGTGTTGTTAAAGCAATATACTATTACTTTACAACTGAGATGTGATTAAAATTAGGTCAGACTGTTTGTAGCCTTATATTTATGTTCTCATTTGGTTGGTTCTGTTACTATACCTATTGCGTGAAAGTCACTGGATAAACGTTGATTTACTATCAAGTATGAAAACACTTTGTCATGACCTTGTCCTTGGCATGTATTAGATCTACTATGTAATTGGAAAAGGAATATTTTCCAGAAAGAAATTTATTATGTTTGTATTACTTCAGTAATCAGTTTAGATTAGATTAGATTAGTTTTTCGTTTCATAGATCCTTGTTCAGGAGATCCTCATGAATGTGGAACATGTCAATTAAAAAAAAAATGTTGAAATAACAATACTAATAGGATGAATATATACAACACATAATTTGTTTCTATTAAAAAATTCGTCAATGGAGTAGAAGGAGATGGCCACTAGTAAGTCTTTCAGGCTCCTTTTAAACTGATCTTTATTTGTAACTAATTTTTTTATGTTTGCTGGCAAATTATTGAAGATGAGTGTTCCTGAGTAGTGGACTCCTTTTTGAACTAAAGTAAGTGCTTTTAAGTCATTGTGCAGATCATTTTTGTTCCTGGTATTGTATGTATGAACTGAGCTGTTTGTTGGATAAAGAGAGATATTATTTAGGACAAATTTCATTAAGGAGTAAACATACTGAGAGGCAGTAGTTAGTATACCCAGTTCTTTGGAGAGGTTTCTACAGGACATCCGTGAAGTTACTCCACAAATAATATGTCTTTTACATTAAAGGACTCCTAAGAGTGTTTGATTAGTAAGATGGCGGCGCGTGTAGATGTACTAATAAACCGATCCGCGGAAAATTACGAGTTTTTAAATCCTGTGTGTGTAAAATGCAGTAAGATGGTGAAATATGGTGTTAAATTATGTTCGTGGTCACAGAAATGGATCCATCGTCAATGTTTAAATGTCGTAGAGGAAAAAAACATGACCTGTGACTGTGGAAATGTGCACTGTAACTATCGTCATATCGTGTGTTTACAAACGAAATGCGAAGAAGAATGCACGACTTCTTCATTAAAATATGATCTTATGTTAGCTAAACTATATGTAGAGAAGCTTGAATCAGTGATAGATAGTGTACAGAAGCTGGAAGAAGTGATGACCATTCAAAGGGTAGTGAAACGGTTGTAAACGAACAAAACGGTAACTTTATTAGGCCTAAAAAGTTTTGTCGTGTTAATCGTAACGAAAACAACTTTCGTCTCCCACAAGCAAATAAGTTTGAATTTTTAACGTGTGATGAATATGAAATATGTGAAAAGAGCCAAAGAAAGGAAGCACTTTCATCAAATGCAGCGACCACAAATCATTTCAGTAGGCCTACGAAGTCCTGTAATAACAAGAAAGGAAATACCAGAAAATACATGGAACATACTTATCGTGCAAACAAGATATCTACCAATACAGGTAAGAAGAAAAAAGAAGATATTTTCATACTTTCAGACAGTCATGGAAAGGGTTTAGCCGACATTTTGTGTAACATGGAAACTATATTCAAGGTTCGTTGAATAATGAAACCGGGTGCCCCTTTGTGCGAAGTTTTAAAAGACTGTGAACATTCTTTGAAGCTGGGAAACAACTGTCTAATAATAGGAGGTGCTAATGATGTTTATAGAAACGAGGGCAAACTCGCCACAAGAGCTCTAAGAAGTACATTACAGAAAATTACAGATGTCAACTTCTTCATCGCCAGTATCCCACAAAGACATGATCTTATAGAAGAATCCTGTGTCAACAAAGAAATCACAGTTACTAATAGGAAATTTGAGAAAATCTGCCGAAGCCTCCCAAATGCCACATATGTGGACGTACCATCCGCAGAGAGAAGTCATTTTACAAGGCATGGGCTTCACAGAAATAAACTCAGAAAATCATTCATTAGTTGAGAAATCCTTAATGGAGTGAAGGCAGTTAAGGACAAGAATAGCACGACCATACCACTTCCACCACCAAACACAGCAACTGAAAATTTCCAACAAGAAAATGAAACTGAATCACTGACAACAGGTCCAGCACTAGAATCTCCACTTTCTTCAAAAACAGCTGAGATAAATGATTCAACTAGGACAGAAGTTTCCAAAGCAGCTTCAACAGAAGCAGCTACATACTATGAAACTGCATCATTAACAAGAAAAAAAACACCTGATGTGCCAACAGCCAATGACCTTTCATCAGTCTTGGCCGCTCCTCAGTCTTCAACAATGAAAGACTTTTCACCAGCTTCACCATCATCAGCAGTAACAGAAGCTAACAGAAGAAGCACAAGAACCAGGAAACTTTCAACTCTGCAGGATTTTTGGTACCCGGCCTCAGTTACAAGACTAACATAAGGCAGATACCTTCAGATACACCAAATTCCAAGTCAAACGGACAACAGACTCACCTCCACTGTCACCAACAGAAGAATAACCATGCCACCAGCTCATCTAAAGGATTTTTTAGCATCAGGTCTAAAGGGAAAGGCGCCACCAAGATAAGTGAAAACAAATGCCTAACAGTGTTTCACCAAAACATTCAAGCCATAAAGAACAAAGCGCAACAGCTAGAAGTAGAATTGGAAAAATTTGATAGCCAAATTTAGTGTATCACTGAACACTGGTGCAAAGGGAAGCAAACTGAACACATTGCGTTAGCCTCATTTGACCTTGCATGTTACTATAGCAGAATCTCAATGAATGGTGGAGATTCATGTATCTATGTAAAAAAAGGTATGTCATTTAAAGTAAGATATGATCTTTTAGATCTAGGTGAGGGCAAACATTTCGAACTTTCCGCTGTTGAAATAATAGGACCTGGCATAGCAAAAAAATTAGTCATATTTTGTGTGTACCGCTCTCCCAGTGGAGACATTGATATATTCTTCTCAAAACTGAATCAAACCTTAGACAAGGTTTCTGGACCAAAAGCAAATGTAATTATCTGTGGTGACTTAAACATTAATATGATGAAGCCTGATAAGGCTAGCAACATATATGTGAATATTCTAAGCTGTTATGGAATATCCTCCCTTGTTAATTGTCCAACTAGAATAACGAAAGAATCCTCCTCATCTATAGATCATGTAGCTACAGATATTGATAGTAAAAAATGTCATATTGTTGTCCAAAACCTGGGCCTAGCAGACCACCTCTGCCAGATCTTAAAAACAAACATTCATGTAGAAACTCCTCCTAAACTTTGTACATACAAAAGAATGTTTTCCAAATCAGCCCTGCATCAGTTTAAATCCCAGCTAGAATATGAAGATTGGAGGGAAGTCTATGCAGAAACCAATGCAAATCAGAAATTTATCAAGTTCATGTCAATTTTTTAACTCAGATTTGAAGAGATGTTTCCCAAAACTCTTTATCAAATTAAAACTACAAAAAGAAATCAGTGGGTGACTACAGGTATCAAAAAATCCTCAGAAACTCTTAGATATCTCAACTCCATAAAAAATAATCAATCTAACCCAGGAGTTCTGCAATCCTACAAAAAGTACAGGAAAATTTACAGAAAGGTGTTGCTAACCGCAAAAAAACTTTCAAACAACAAAATATTACTTGAAGCTGAAAACAAGAGCAAAGCAGCCTGGAACATCGTCAAACAGGAAACATTTAACTCTGCTAAAAAGGACCTCAATTCACATATTAAAAACAAAGATGTACCAGTAGGTAACCCTAAAAAATTAGCTTATTTTGTAAACTCATGCTTCAGTAGTATTGCAAAAAAATTACAGCAGAAATTTCCAGATACGTATGATTTACCTACTCAGAACCAGCCAACAAACTCAATGGTGCTCTTGCCAACTATAGATGGGAAGTGGCACTAGTAGTACACCAACTAAAAAATAAAACTTCAGTAGGACTTGATGAAATCCCAGTCTGCGTAATTAAAGATTGTATAGACTCCATAAAGGGCCCATTAACAGACATAATTGATGAATCTTTCGAATCTGGATACTTTCTGGAGTACCTAAAACAAGCAAAAGCTATACCTATCCTTAAAAATAGAGATGTGGAAAATGTAGAGAACTACAGGCCGATCTCTATACTGTCTATCATTTCTAAAATAATAGAAATACTAGTCAAAAAGAGACTGCTATATTACCTGAATAAATATAATCTTCTTTCCAATGACCAATTTGGTTTTAGGGCTGGAAAAGGCACACAATATGCTATAGCACAGTTCACTAAAGTAATTTTAGAAGCACTGGACAAATGTGAAAATGTAAGTGGTATCTTTTTAGACTTGTCCAAGGCCTTTCATACAGTTGACCACAAAATCTTACTTCATAAATTAGGGCAAATAGGAATAAGAGGTGTGACAAGGAAGTGGTTCAAATCATACTTGGAAAACAGAGTTCAACGAGTTGAGATATCACAAGTTTCAAACAATTCCCTTATAAAACACCTGTCTGACCCAGAAAATGAGAATATAGGCGTCCCACAGGGAAGTGTATTAGGCCCAATATTGTTTCTTATATACATTAACGACTTCCCACAAAGTATCAGACATGGCGAAAAAATACTTTTTGCTGATGACAGCAACATAGTAATAACAGTTGAAAATCCAACACAACTGTCAGAAAGAGCAAACGAGGCTCTCAATGATGTCCACAACTGGTCATTAAAAAATAAAGTCACCCTACATGTAAAGAAAACTAACTATATTTACTTCCAATTGAACAAAAAACACAATGCCACTAGAATAAAAGTTAATAATAATGAATTAGAATGTGTAACAAGTACCAAATGCTTAGGGATGAGTGTAGACAGCCAACTGAAATGGACAAACCATGTCAACATTTTGGCAAAGAAATTATCCACAGCATGCTATGCTCTTAGAATCCTTGCACCGGTATGCAATAATACCTGTCTTAAAATAACATATTACGGATATCTACACTCAGTCCTAAGCTATGGGATCATGTTTTGGGGAACAAGTGCCAGTAACATACAAACTGTGTTCAAACTACAAAAAAGAGCCATAAGGATAATAACAAATAGCAACAACAGGGCCCACTGTCTAGAATTATTTAGAAAGCTAGGAATTCTAACTGTTTCTTGTGAGTATATCTTTCAGAACATAATGTTCATTAAGAAAAATCTCAACATGTACAACACAAACAGCCTAATACATGACCATGAAACAAGAGCTTGTCACCACCTCCACCTAGATAGAAAGAACAAGGCAAAGACGCAAAAAAAGTATATTTTAGAATGGGATAAAACTGTACAACAAATTACCACAAGAAATTAAAGAAATAAATGAGCCCCTCACTTTCAGACAAAAGCTTAAAACCTTTTTAGTAAGTAAAAGTTGTTATACTGTAAAAGAATATTTAACATAGATGTAGATTATTAGCAACATATGACATTATCACCAAAATAATATGTAATTATAAATATGTGTATGACTAGTTATAAAAACTACATAAAATATGAGAAACCTGTTTAATTGTAAATGTAAATGTGTGCTCATGTGTTGTAATCTGATGACATCCATACAATATTTATTGTTCCATGGATGAATAAATAAATAAATAAATAAATAAATAAAATAAATGTATTACACGCTTTTGGACTCTGAAAACTTTTGTTTGACTTGAAGAGTTACCTCAAAATATTGTACCATATGACATTATTGAATGAAAATAGGCGAAGTATGCAACCTTTATCATTTTTATGTCGCCTATGTCTGCTAACACTCGAATTGCAAATACAGATTTGTTA